>NC_088250.1:1460000-1760000 GCF_036013445.1 Caloenas nicobarica
GTAATTCTGCCTTCTCTGTATCTTCTGTCACCAGGGCACCCACCCCATTCATCAGTGGGCCTACATTGCCTGATCTGCTCGACTGGAGTATGTTGCTTCGATGGTCTCCCGGCAATCATGATGAACTGATTCTCCAATGTTTCCGCTAAGGAAAGAAGCTGGGTTGACAATGTTGATGACGATGATTTCTACATCATTCTGTATAGCCTGATATTTCAGAAGCCTTGGTGGGGAAAGCCAATGTCCCCCTTTTGCTTCTAGCACTGTAAGCAAAAAGAAATGGTTTACTCACATCTGGGAGTCCTAAAGGAGGGACTGACACGAAAGCCTTAGCAAGTTCTTCAAAGGCTCGTGTAGCTTCTTTATTCTCCTTCAGAAAAGTAACGACGATCATGTTGAAAACAAAGAATCAGTGTGGTGAGGCTGTAGAGTGGCCCTTGGTTTGTCCTACAAGCAAGCTCTGAATGCGGATTCTTGCAGGTGTAGTGGAGCAGCCAGCAGCATCTCTGAGTAAAGCACTGGGGGATGGGGTCCTGTGTGCTGGGGACAGCTTCCCTTGCCAATCTCTGCTCCCTCCTCCTTCACGCAGGGGCTGCCCCACGCCGGGCACAGCCGGTCCCAGCCGGGCCCGCAGGTGAGTGTCTCCATGGCGACCGCCCGGGCTCTGTGATGCGGGCGCCTCGTCTTAGCCAGAGGCCATTGTGACATGGGGGTGCGCGCAGTGACCGTGGGGGTATATAAGGAGCAAGAGCCCTGGGGTGCTCACTCCCAGGAGAGCAGCTTCTCAGGAGGCAGCAGCTTCTCAGGAGGCAGCAGCTTCTCAAGAGGCAGCAGCTTCTCAAGAGGCAGCAACTTCTCAAGAGGCAGCAGCTTCTCAGGAGGCAGCGGCTTCTCAGGAAGCAGCAGCTTTTCAGGAGGCAGCAGCTTCTGAAGAGGCAGCAGCTTCTTAGGAGGCAGCAGCTGTTCAGAAGCAGCGGCTTCTCAGGAGGCAGCGGCTTCTTAGGAGGCAGCAGCTGTTCAGAAGCAGCGGCTTCTCAGGAGGCAGCAGCTTCTTAGCAGGCAGCATCTCCCCTGGGTGCCCGTGTCAGCTCTGCGACTGCCGAGGCTCAAGATGCCCATGGACAAGGAGGCGAACACCCACTCCCAGCCCTTCCGGCTGCCGGCCTTGCTCAATAGGCCACAGGTGAGGGACGGGGCAGGAGGGAGAGGTCGGTGGTGGGACGGGGCCGCACGCAGCAGCCGCGAGGCCGGGGATGCCGCCTCCATCCCATGTGTCCTCCTCCTCCTCCTGCCCACAGGTCAGCCACAGCCTGGGCCAGCAGACCACGCACACCACCTGGGTCACCCCCTCGGTCCAGGAGCGCTTCCAGGACCACCATGAAGGTCCCCAGGAGGGGTCTGGCTGGCCCCGCAGCACCAACACAGCGGCAGCACTAGAGGCAGAGTGCCCGGCATCTGCCCCACAGGGCCCCACAGCCGACGACGCGGCTCTGTGGGACGCAGCCCAGCGCATCGTCAGTGAGGCCGTGTGCAGGGCTGTGGCTGTGATCCAGGGACCTGGCGAGCAGCCTGGGGAACAGCAGGACCTGGCCCAACGTGCGGAATTGGAAGAGGAGAACAGCAAAGAGGGGTGCCAGGGTGAAGACTACAGCATCCACAGCATCTGGGTCAACCCCTTGGTCCAGGAGCACCTCCAGGATGCCCCTGCAGAACCCCAGGAGGGCTCTGGCTTGCCCAGCTGCACGGACACTGAGGCGGCAGCAGAGGCAGAGAGCCCAGCACCTGCCCAGCACAGCCCCACAGAGGACGATGTGGCTGTGTGGGACACTGTGGAGTACCTCGTCAGTGAGGCCGCGCGCAGGGCTCTGGCTGTGATCCCGGGACCTGGCCAGCAAGCGGTGGAACAGCAGGAGCTGGCCCAGCGCTTGGATGTGGCAATGGCAGCACCAACAGCCGCAGGACTTGACGCCACCGAGTCTCCCTTGGCTGGAGAGCCTGAGGGAGAGGCCAGCACAGCCCTTCTCGTCCCAGCTGAACACAGCGAAGGAGAAAACACGGTTTCTCCAATGTCTGGAGGCCATCAAGGAGAGCCCAGCACAGCCATTGTCTGCTCGGCAGCAAACGAGGAGGAAGTGGCTTCTTGGTTGCCTCAAGAGCCTCCGGCAGACGCTGGCCCACTCCACCTTGCCCCAGCAGCGGACGACGAAGGACATGCAGCGGCTTCTCCCGTGGCTCCGGATCCTCAGCAGCAGGTGAGCTGGTGGTGCACGCCCGGCAGCGGGCATCCCGAGTCGCCGGAGGCCGGCGCGGTGCCTGGGCTGTGTGCGGCAGGGAGATGCCCGGTGCTCCCCATGCCATGGCACCCACATCCCCTCCATCCCCTGTGCTCTTGCTGTCTCCATGCAGGTGGCCTCCCAGCACACAGGTGACACACAGTCGAGCTCCAGCTACAGAGACGCGCCCGAGGATGAGCAAGGTACGTCCCCAAGTTGAGCACCATCCCAGTGAGGGCTGGGCTGTCCCGGCTGTCCCAGCCAGCGGCACCCGGGCCAGGCCTGTGGCACTGCGTGCACAGGGGGCCACTCCCCAGCCACCCCTCCCTGAGGGAAGCCCTCGGTGGTGGGGGGGCAGGCAGGGGCTGTTGGTCGCCCACCCTGCCGCTCGCCTACAGCTCTCCTACCCCCACAGGCATCACCACCCGCCCGCACGCCCCGGCTCGACGGCCTTCCCGCTTCAGGAGGGCGCTCCGGGCTCTGCGCAGGGCTTTCCGCTGTAGCTGTATAGCGGGACAGCAAGAGGAGTAGAGCCCGGCTGCCAGCACCGCGCGGCTCCCTGGAGATGCGGCTGGTCCTGAGCCTGCGCAGCGTCCAGAGTGAGCGGCTCAGGGTGGCACGCGAGGGATGGGTGCGTGGACGGTGACCGCGGCGTTCACCTGCCCTGAGGACATGGTGCTGCCAGCCTCTGCTCGGCCTTGGATGCTTTTTACAAAGTAATAAAGCCACTAAAAAATGACACTTTTCCCCCCGTGCTCATCAGTTCCTGGTCCACCTCGGGACAAAGACGGGTGCAGGCAATCTCTGTCCTCGGGGTGTCCCGGCATTGGTTGCGGGAAGCCCTGGGCTGGTGCTGCCACAAGCCGGCAGTCTGGCTGCATCCCCCTTCAAGCTCCCTTCCCACTCGCCTGTCTCCAGTTCAAGTCTAGGACTTTGAACATTGCACATCTATTGCCAACTTGGCCTCCCTGCACCATACGGCATCAGCTTCGTTTCACAAGGAACCTCCCCATTGCGGGGGTGTTTCGGAGCACCTACATGAGCTGATACAGGCGAGACCCTGCGCACATACACGTGGTGCCAGGATGGGGTCCCTCGCTTCCGCCGAGGTTCTCCCAAGTCAGGAAGAGCCGGCTTCTCGCTCCCTTGCTGGAAATCTGAGCCCTGATCCATCTCTGCGCAAGGCTCTGATGCACAAGGCTTCCAGCGTCACGAGAGCAGGTTCAGGCCTGACACACCGGGGACAAGGGCCACAAACAGTGCTGCTCTTCAGAAGAAATCCACCCACACAGAGCTTCATCTCAGACGCGAGTTCCTCTGCCCCGGGTTTCTGGGGCCTAAAAATAGAGGGAGGCTCAGGTATAAACCCAGTTAGCCAAGAGCCTGTGTGGCCCATTGCAGACCAGCCACGGCTGTCTGTGGCTGCTGCATGGCCTGGGCAGCAGCCTTCGCAGCATCCTCCTCTTCCCCAGCACCCCGGCGCACTGCACAGAGCCAGAGCTAATTGCAGTCACTAGGGCAGCACCGGGCAGCAGCAGCATGTCTCTTCTCTGCATCCAGCTGCCGAGTTGCCCTGCGGGGAATTTCAGCTGGGGAAGGGCGGAGTCGAATCGCCATCGGCCGGGGGCTCAGGACGGAGCACGGCACCGCCACGTCCCCGGAGCGGAGCCCTTCTTTACCCGGCTTGGACTGGGGTATTCCTCCTGCTCACAGTGCGGTCCTTCTCCGGGATAAGGTGATGCCAGCACTTTGAGGGCAAGTCGAACTTCATGACGAAATGGGCATGAAACAGCCTCACTTCATGAAAAGCAAAAGGAGTAAAATTGACACGGAACAAAGCCAGTAACTTACCACAGCTGTCCAAGCTGCGCTCATCACGTGTGAGGCGACCGGCAACACGTTCTGCTGCTGCGGGGCTGTGCCACAACAAGTCAGTTGGGGTGCTGGCCGGAAAGGTAGTCATGTACATCTCGAGATACCCAAATCGTTTTGTGGGAAGCATGAGTTTCCTCAGCTGGATTGGGAACACTTTTGACACACGGTATTTGCTGGGCCCCAAATCACAGCTGCGTTGACTCCTATAAGCCCCCCACTTGCAATGCAACAGGTGCCCAGTTCAAGGTGACGGCACAGCAATGTGTTCTTCTCTTTAATCTGCTGCACATGTTCTCTGCGAAATCGACACTTCCTTCCTAGGAGCAATCTGGCTCTTAACGTAGGGTCCGAACCCATTGGCCTTGTGTTGAGGTTTGATTGCGAGGTGACAATAAAACCCTGAGAGATGTATTGTCAACCCTCTCTCTCCCCGCTTGCCCCTTCAGCCCCTCCCTCTCCCCGCTTCCCACTATTGACAGGCGATTGGGAGGGAAAGAAGGTCAGAGAGAAGAGAGTTGGAAAAATGAAAGATGTTTTACTAATGCTACTAATAAAAATAGAGAAAAGAATACCAAATAGACCAAACCGATTTTGAAAGTCCCGGCAACTGCTCCGGCAGATGCAGGGCCGGCACCCGAAGTCCTGGACGGCACTCTGCAGCCAGCCGCAACTGGGTTCAGTCTGTCACTAGGCCTTGGTTTGCAGGGACAGCTCACAAGGTCCTCTCCCAATGTGGGCCATAAGGAAAAGGGACGAGATCCTCGTGATCTCCCACTTTTATATGAAGTATCACGTGAATGGGATGCAATACTTGGTCGGTCAGTTGCAGTTCAGCTCCTGCTTGCACATCTCCCGAGATGCATCATTATCAATGATCTTGCATACCATCGCTATGTCTACCAAAACATGTAGCTAGCTTTCAGGAAAGCACAGTTTGTACGAAGACTTTAGCCGACAGAAAAATTCACTGAAAGAGAAACATGTTTTTTAACAAAACCAGGACACCTTGTTGACAGTAGTTTGCCAACAGTATTTTGCCAACGGGAGGAGTTCTTGCTAAATTAACAGCAAAAGACATGCTGAAAAATGCAAGGGAGCAATCAGGGAGGGCTACAGTCGTGCTCGGGAGCTGTCTCCGTGCACGAAGGTTTTTGTGTCTCGCTGTGTAGTGGCCAGAGAGTTGGTCCGATGGCACTAAAGAGCTCCAGGAGACATCCATCGGTTTGCTTCTTTTCTACACCCAGCTTTAAAGGCTGCTTTTGATAGTAAAATGTGAGGAAAACATAACGTTCCTCCAAGAAGACCTCGGGTAAGTCATTTCCCCAAATTCAAACTTCTTTTCCCAGGGAGGCTGAATTTCCTCCATAGCAATCAAATGACCAGGTTTTGCACACAAGAGTTGGTGTGGTTCTAAGCATCTTTATTTTGTGTATGCTGCCTTAAAGAAGGAGAGTGTTCTGCCTTTTGCTTTTGCCGCTGGAAGTCAGGAATGGTCAGCGCTGTGCTTCATGTTAGGATCGTTTCATTCTCGTCTTCTTGAAAGTTACTTTTGCCGGACGCAACTCAGAGAAAAACGCCTCAGTCTCTTACAGGGCCCTGCTCTTGAGTCCGCTCTCAACATCACAGGCAAAGAGCTGCTGCTGCTTTTCTGCACTGGATGTTTGACATCTCTTTGCTTTAGGGACAAGATCTCTTCGATCAAGAGACTGAAACAGAAGCAGAAGCACCAGAAGCTGACATTTCTCCAAGTTTTCCCCCAGTGCCTCGAGTCCCAAAGAGAAGAGAAGAGAAGAGAACAGCAATGGTGTCATTTTCTACCTCAGGGATCAAGCTGTGGCAGGAATCGTATTATGGAACACCTTCAACAGGATGCCTGTTGCTGGGAAGGTCAGTGCAGGACTGGTGTGCTGAGCAGTGAGTCTTGCTTACGTTGGGGATTTTCTTGTGGACAAATCACTATCTGCCAGTTTAAAATGAGGAAAAATAAATGGAGATGCTCTGGGTGTGTTGGTACGACACTTGCAAGAAACTTCTAGGTTGGTTGTGCCTTAGTCATTAGCAGTGCGGGTCAGAGTGGCTTCCAATGTGATTCTAAAGAAGTGCTGTTTTTTCCTCAGCTTTCAGACTTTTTTTCCCTCATTTTTGGTGCATATTTTCTTCTAGCTCTCTAAAAAGCACTGAACTGAGGCGTGGAAATGACTTCACAACCTTGAGATTGTAAAGAAGGTGTGTTTATTGAAAGTGCTGGACACACGGCTAAATAATTCCACCTAAGACTTGTGTAAATTTCCAGTAGCTGTGAGCTTGGTGAAATGCTGTAAAGTGTTACATATCCACGAAAGTTCTAGGAACACCTATGCATATCCATAACCTGTCCCCCAGAAGGCGGTTCTTATTACAATGACTTCCGGGAAATCATTTCCACAGCCTCCACCTCCGGCCCCTCCTGGTTGCGCCTGCGCAGTGATGGTGAACCGGGGTCTTCTTCGCTGTACACTTTTACCTCTGGCCTGGTGTGCTGAGTTGGCTGGGACTCAAACTGATGAGTTGGTTAGAACTGGCAGATCTCCTGTCCTGGGCCCAAGTTTCTCTTATCTAGTTGACCCAAGGATGCAGCTAGGGTTTTTTTATCTTTGCAAGGCCTGTCAAGTCGTCAGCAAGCTCCCGTTTCTCATACAAGAAGTTACACAAAGCTGAGCAAGGCTAGGCAATTGTGATGTGGGTTAAGGGTTAGCTCTAGTTCTCCAAGTGTTAGTTCTTGAAGTGTTAGTTAGTTAATCCCCTCTATCGATCCCCCTTTTTCTAAGAGGTTAGTAAATTCTTGTACTAATGTGATGATTCTTTATCTATGTTTTCTCTGAGCACAGCTAAGAAGGCTACTTCTACCTGAGAAAACCCATCGCTGTCCTTCAAAGGACAAACAGATTTTTAATGTTCAATGAAACATTTGAGTTACTATCACAACAAACAAATGTCTAATGCAAAAGTCAGCCTCCCGGTGTTTGTCTGCTGCGCTGCTGAGCTCTTTTGGGGCAGCCGGCGAGCACATGGCTGGTGCTCCGGCAGAAATGGCATGTTTGAGGCTGCCATGGGAGCTTGCATTCTTCGGCGTGGTGAGCCCGCTCACTGCAGTTGTAGCATTTGTCTTTTCTTTTGGGTTTCTTCGTGCCAATGTCATAAGTGCCACCCGGGCCGGTCGACCAGAAGGACCAAAAGGACCAAAAGGTCACCCAGAAGGTCCAGAAGGACCAAAACATGTCAAGGCGGACATCATCTCATCTCTTTGATAGAATTTCAGAAAGGTTTAGGCCACCAGATTAAGGTGAGGAAGTTGATGAGGCCTTCTACGGGCAGCTGAGAGCGGCCTCACAGTCACAGGCTCTCGTTGTTATAGGGGATTTTAACTACCCTGATATTTGCTGGAAGGACTACTCAGCAAGCCGGCCACAGTCTAGGGGGCTCCTCCAGTGCATTGATGATAACTTTCTGATGCAAATGGTGGAGGAGCAGACTAGGAGAGGTGCGCTGCTGGATCTCGTCCTCACTAACAAGGAGGGTCTGGTTGAAGCAGTAAAGGTGGAGGGCTGCCTTGGTTGCAGCGACCATGAGATGGTGGAGTTCAGAATCTCATGTGGCGGGAGACGAACAGCAAGCAGAATTGCAACCCTGGACTTCAGCAGGGCCAACTTTGGCCTTTTCAAACAATTGCTGGGGGAAATCCCGTGGGCAAGGCTGCTTGAAGCTAAAGGGGCCCAAGACAGTTGGTTAACACTCAGGGACTGCTTCTACCAAGCTCAAGATCAGAGCATCCCGACACATAGGAAGTCAAGGAGGGGAGCCAGGAGACCTGTGTGGTTTCCAGGTTGCACCTGGGTTACCTTTCATGGTGCTTTGCAGGCTTTCTTCACTCGGGAATGATGGATCCGGGCGTTCTGTTCTTTAGCAGTGAAGGATGTCGGGACGACTTGAAATGGACCTTCCTATTGTGCTTCCAAAGTCTTTTCTGCAAGAGACTTCACATGCACATAATCTCCCGGTTGGATGTTACGTACTGGCCCATCCAAACCCCTACTCCGAGTCCAAACACATTTCCCGATTTTGTTCAGTTTTATACCCCATAGCAGAGGTCCCCTACGGGCTATATAGTTGCCAGCCTATTCCCAAGTGCTGACTGACTTGCTGTATAACTTCTGAAATAAAAGATGGCCCTCTATGAGAGGAGATAACAGCCAGAACTCCAAACCCTGGTATTTTTTCTTGTACTAGTGTTCTAGTCACCTCCCGCGCTTTTTCTGTTCTCGTGGAGAATGCTTCTGGCCAACCCGAAAAGGTATCAGATAGTACCAATAAATATTGGTACCCCTGTTTTCCTGGGAGTTCTGAAAAATCTCTTTGTCATTGTTGCCCAGGTGCATTTCCTTTCCCAATTTGACCCATTTCTGGCTCGGGTGTCTTCTTAGGATTAGTCTGCAGGCAAAGATCGCATTGCTGTGTCCCCCGTCTTATGGTAGTATTCAAATTTCTCGCTATTCTTTTCTGATCAAATGTTTATATAGTGCTTCTGCTCCCCAATGGCCCTTTCTGTGCTCTTCCCTTACTGTCACGGTCCATTTGGTGATGGACTCGTGATGGTTCGTTTACCTTGATCTCGAGGCGCGAAATTAAGGCAACCAAAATGCCAAGGGGTTATAATTCAATCAAGCAGTGTTGCTTTATTAATTTGCCCGTAAAGCGGCACGCGATAGAAAGAGAGTAGAGGAAAAGGGAAAGGTAAAAAGAAAAGGCGGAAAATGAGGCTGGGTTTACCACCGAACGAGCTCCAAAGGCGTCCCTCTGGTCTCCAGTCCCGTGACGAGAGTCCTGCCGGTCCTCCGTCATGATTCAGGATCCTCCGGTGGGGAGATCTCCATGATGTCCCATCAGGAATTGTCTTTTATGCTTCTTTACCCCGCTTCACTCCCATAGGTCGAGGCCAATCTCTGCCTTTATTGCGCAATCCAGGCTTAACTGCGCAGGCCCGAAGAGTCCCCGCTTCGCTTGCCAGGGCTCGTCTGTGCCTGTGTCGCCTCGGTTCAGGGGTCTCTTACCGGTCCATTGGGTGACCTCAAGACCCTTGGCGGGCCTCTGCGCATGCTCTTCTTCGTTGGCCTTTGTTACAGGGAGGAGGTGGGGGGCAAGTCTGGCTCAAACACCAGGCGAAAATCCATCTTCCGGACAGCAGTTCTTGTCCTCGGGTCGGAGAGGCCTTTGTAACGCAATTCGTCTCAGGTGCTGGGGGCAAGTTTGGCTCAGGAAGCAGGTAGAGTCCATACAGCACCTGTAGCCCCCAGGTCGGAGAGACCTGCACAACACAATTCCTTGCTTCAGGCTTCTCTCCAAATCATTGTCCAGTTCTTTCTCTCAGTCCATTCTGTTCTCCAGGTCCCTGATGGCCGTGTTCAGGCAGAAACTGTTCTTCGGTCCGACTCTCACACCACCCCGTGGCTGAGCATTGCTATCAGGAGCTTGTGGCAGTAACACAGTCCTCAAAGAGAGACAGAAAGGATAAGAGAGAGAAAAAGAAAAGGAAAAGAAAGAAATGGTTTATATCCACGCGTTCCGCTTGATATCAATGGTTTTGGGAATGTCTACATTGGAGGGCACGTTAAACAAATTGTGTGCATTAAGCACAGATGTCAAATGTGTCAAACGCTTTACCATTTTCCAATTTAAAACGAACAATACCGCGGACAGAACGAAACCTATCAAAACTAATACCAAGAGAACAACAATGGGATGACACAACTTGTTCAGGATGCCTGTAGCAGTAGGTGACCACTGGAAGAACGTGTCTCACCGCTTATGTTCTGCGTCCTTTTCAATTCTTCTCAACACACGGTGAATTTCTTCAAGAACAGTTATCTAGGTTTTCTGTCCATTTACTCCAACTTCTTCCAAGATTTCAATCAAGTCCTGGTGTTGCAACAATTGCTTTACCAATGTGAGATTCATCCCAAGAGGTGTAGGCAATAATTCATGAATCAGTGTGTAATTAGATTGTATAAGTTGATGAGATATGACTGGTGCTAGGTAAGAAAAATCACATCCAGTAATTTTAACAAAATTACAAATACAAAAATTTGAATGGTTTCTAATATTTACCATCACCATATCTACTAATATAGAATCACAAATAGTCCTCAAGCACACACAACCTTTGCCAATATACACTAATACCGTTTCTTGATTATTAGGGCGAACTTCAAAATGACAAACATTTTGCTCAGTGTCTAGACAAATGTCTTGAGCACTGATTGTATTACTTTCACAGATGAATCCTTGCTGCTCTCGCACAATACAAGATTCTAAATTTACAGTTTGCCACTTCTCGTCCACTTTTCGGGCCCATACTCTATGCTCGAAAGGAGAGAGTATAGTTCCGTTGTGGTTCAAACCTAATGCAATAATGGGGTAAATTATGTCTATTGTAGCATTGTGTATAGTTAACACAAAGGTTGTGGCCGTGTTTGTGATGGGGTCATAGGTAAAGTTTACCAAAGTCCACCAGGATTGGAGTTCTCTCTCAAATTCAGTGGGGCTGTCCCAAACAATTTTCCGAATTTCGGTGGGAAAAGTGCCTTCTTCGCCTTCTCTTATGATCGAGGAGGCCACTGATTGCATCCACAGCTGTGCCTGAATACACCTGAGAGCTAAAGAAAGGTTATTTTGGGCCACACCAAGTGCATCTATTATCATTTCATGGTCTTTCACATTAATTTTTTCCCACTTTGGTAACACTTTTGATAACAGCCATTGGTTAGTTCCCAAAGCCAATAGGGAAGAACGCAAGGGCAGTTGCAATTTCGCCAAATCACTAGTTGTAGTGGCCAATTTATTCATTAATATTTCTGAACCAATACCGTTTAAAACTCCCAATCCTGACCCCAACACACCAGTTAGGTCTCTCTGTGTTCGCTTTTTATTAGGAATTCGCTTCCGCAGCTCAATTATGCTATTGGTCATTTTAAAATTTAGGCCTTCAGATTTGATTCATGAATGATTCGCGTTATTCTCTGTGTCCCTCGGAGTTCTCCTGCAAAACAAAAAACAGACAGGGCTCGCCTCCTTGAGGCAAGAATAATTAAAATGATGTAATTATCCAGCGGGTGCAGCTTGTACGTTTGGAAAAGTTCCAAACCATTCTTGCAATGGTTTCACAGTGTTTTCACCTGTAGCCCTGCCAAAAGCTTCAGCTTGGACTAATCCTGATGTTATTTCCACCCCCACCAGCACAAAACGTTTACCCCCCGATTTCTTAAAGGGGCCAAGATAATCTACCTGCCAGGCATCCCACAAACCTTTACCCTCCCTTAAATGTAGAGGGTAGTCTTCTAAAGGGTGCCTTTCAAGCCGTCTCCGACATTGCTCGCAGTCTGATATGCAGGTTTTACACATTTCTCTGGTGACGGGCCAGCCTCGGGCCAGAGCTTCACAATACAAATCTTTAGCTCCGGTGTGTTTGCGTTTTACATGCAACCATTCTAACAAGCGTTCCCAATCCTCTGAAATTTGGTCCTTTGGCTGTTCTCCCTTTCCCGTTTTAATGTACGGGCGCTCCTTTCTTGAAGTGGCAACAGGAATATCGGTAGGGAGGGGTGGATTTTTAACTTCAATCTGACGGATTCCTCTTGACTTTTCTTCTAGGGTTTTTACAGGACCATATTTCCTGTTATAATCAATCAGTTCTTGTGCCACTTCTCCCCATGTCCACACCTTTTTGGTATTCAGTTGGTTTGGGGAAGTCGGGGCAGGGGTAAAGGGGGAGTCAATGCTGGTATTAGCTCCATCCCTTTGGTCCCTACTCCTGTTATTTTGGGTTCTAATTACACTTTCTAACCTATCCACTGGATTGATCAGTGCAACTGTTCTTTGAAGGTTAATCCCAGTAGGTTTAAGTGATTCTGGGAGTCCCCTTATTAAAGGAGTCATCATGTCTGGATTAACTGGCAACATCATCGGGGATTCACATTCGAGAATCAATTTTCTTTCATGTATCATTTGTAAGCAAGCTGCTTTGTGTACACTTTCTAGCAATTGATCAGGTGTGCCAGTGATTGCTAGGGGTTCTCCCCTATCTAGGGGGTTTAACTCTCCAGCCCAATAAGCAGCTCGCTGGGTTAGGGACCATGGAGCACGTCTGTCACCAGTTGTTAAGAAAACTCTGTGCCCCCAGTAACCATTTGCTTCTTGCTCAGTTAACTGAATTTGGTCCCCCCCGGTAAGAGATACGCGCCATACGTACTCTGTTTCAGATTCTCTAGGGAGACGACTACACTCCTTTTTTAGTTTAGCTAGTTTGGTGGCAGTGTAAGGAGTTTGCCTCGTTGTAATGTGAGGGTCAGTATCCTGCTCATTTGCATAAAAATATTCTGTTTTCACCAAGGGTCTTATGGGTGGATATTCTCCATGACATTTTCTCATCTCTAATTCTTTCAGAGGGTACATTTGAGCTACTTGTCGGGCACTTTTCTCCTCCAGCTCCCGCTCCTGCAGCGCCCTTGTGTTTTTTAAACACTCCTCTTTTAGAGTAGCTTTTAATGAGCGGTTTTCTTCCCTCTCTTTTTCTAATTGTTCAAAACAATTTTCTAATTGTTGCTCTAAACTGGAGGTAGTTTTTTGCAAAACTTGCACCAGATTTTCAAAGGATTCTATAATTTTACTCGCATTACTCCGTCGCTTAAAGCGATCTTCAATAGCTGCTACGAGACTAGCTCTAAGTACAGCACACACAACGGCTTTATTCCTTTCTGATCTGAACTTAGACTTGGTCTGTAAAGAAATCACTTGGTCCACTCCACTCTGTAAATTAGCCCCAATTATCACGAGCCCAGTCTTCTCCGGGTACAGAGGGTCGAGCTCCATACTTTGCTAAAAGTGTGTAGAGCGAGTCCCAATCTTTTACTAACCAAGAATCTTGACTATCAGCCCTTTCAGTCATTCTTCTTAGGAAGGGAACACACCCACTACAGGAAGGCACGACTTAGTTACACAAAGCTACAGCAACTGCTGCGTCACCCTCTCTTTCCTGAGCGGTTGAAGAGGCCAAAAATCTGCTACAGGAAGGCTCAACTTAGGTACACAAAAACCACAAATTTGCCCCTTCACTATCCCGAGCAGACAATTCTCATCGCCATGAGAACAGCACCCCTTTTGCGCTTTGAGATCTTTTGGTCTGATTTCAAGAGACAGAGCCCTCAACTCGAGTTCGGAGTGCTTTACGCCAAGGCGTGTGTGGTGTGCGGGAAATCTGAATCGTTCCCCTTGCTTTCTGAACAACTGTCACTGATAACACCGTCGGCTGATAACAGTGCAGCGCCAGGTGCGGCTGAACCGAGACGTCCTTCCCCTGATACAGACCAGACACTACCTGCACCCCTCTATCTCTCAAAATCCTGTCCGTGACGCCAATTTAATGTCACAGTCCATTCGGTGATAGACTCGTGATGGTTCGTCTACCTTGATCTCGAGGCGCAAAATTAAGGCAACCAAAATGCCAAGGGGTTATAATTCAATCAAGCAGTGTTGCTTTATTAATTTGCCCGTAAAGCGGCACGCGATAGAAAGAGAGTAGAGGAAAAGGGAAAGGTAAAAAGAAAAGGCGGAAAATGAGGCTGGGTTTACCACCGAACGAGCTCCAAAGGCGTCCCTCTGTTCTCCAGTCCCGTGACGAGAGTCCTGCCGGTCCTCCGTCATGATTCAGGATCCTCCGGTGGGGAGATCTCCATGATGTCCCATCAGGAATTGTCTTTTATGCTTCTTTACCCCGCTTCACTCCCATAGGTCGAGGCCAATCTCTGCCTTTATTGCGCAATCCAGGCTTAACTGCGCAGGCCCGAAGAGTCCCCGCTTCGCTTGCCAGGGCTCGTCTGTGCCTGTGTCGCCTCGGTTCAGGGGTCTCTTACCGGTCCATTGGGTGACCTCAAGACCCTTGGCGGGCCTCTGCGCATGCTCTTCTTCGTTGGCCTTTGTTACAGGGAGGAGGTGGGGGGCAAGTCTGGCTCAAACACCAGGCGAAAATCCATCTTCCGGACAGCAGTTCTTGTCCTCGGGTCGGAGAGGCCTTTGTAACGCAATTCGTCTCAGGTGCTGGGGGCAAGTTTGGCTCAGGAAGCAGGTAGAGTCCATACAGCACCTGTAGCCCCCAGGTCGGAGAGACCTGCACAACACAATTCCTTGCTTCAGGCTTCTCTCCAAATCATTGTCCAGTTCTTTCTCTCAGTCCATTCTGTTCTCCAGGTCCCTGATGGCCGTGTTCAGGCAGAAACTGTTCTTCGGTCCGACTCTCACACCACCCCGTGGCTGAGCATTGCTATCAGGAGCTTGTGGCAGTAACACAGTCCTCAAAGAGAGACAGAAAGGATAAGAGAGAGAAAAAGAAAAGGAAAAGAAAGAAATGGTTTATATCCACGCGTTCCGCTTGATATCAATGGTTTTGGGAATGTCTACATTGGAGGGCACGTTAAACAAATTGTGTGCATTAAGCACAGATGTCAAATGTGTCAAACGCTTTACCATTTTCCAATTTAAAACGAACAATACCGCGGACAGAACGAAACCTATCAAAACTAATACCAAGAGAACAACAATGGGATGACACAACTTGTTCAGGATGCCTGTAGCAGTAGGTGACCACCCGAAGAGCGTGTCCCACCACTTATGTTCTGCGTCCTTTTCAATTCTTCTCAACGCACGGTGAATTTCTTCAGGAACAGTTATCAAGGTTTTCTGTCCATTTACTCGAACTTCTTCTAAGATTTCAATCAAGTCCTGGTGTTGCAACAATTGCTTTACCAATGTGAGATTCATCCCAAGAGGTGTAGGCAATAATTCATGAATCAGTGTGTAATTAGATTGTATAAGTTGATGAGATATGACTGGTGCTAGGTAAGAAAAATCACATCCAGTAATTTTAACAAAATTACAAATACAAAAATTTGAATGGTTTCTAATATTTACCATCACCATATCTACTAATATAGAATCACAAATAGTCCTCAAGCACACACAACCTTTGCCAATATACACTAATACCGTTTCTTGATTATTAGGGCGAACTTCAAAATGACAAACATTTTGCTCAGTGTCTAGACAAATGTCTTGAGCACTGATTGTATTACTTTCACAGATGAATCCTTGCTGCTCTCGCACAATACAAGATTCTAAATTTACAGTTTGCCACTTTTCATCCACTTTTCGGGCCCATACTCCATGCTCGAAAGGATAGAGTATAGTTCCGTTGTGGTTCAAACCTAATGCAATAATGGGGTAAATTATGTCTATTGTAGCATTGTGTATAGTTAACACAAAGGTTGTGGCCGTGTTTGTGATGGGGTCATAGGTAAAGTTTACCAAAGTCCACCAGGATTGGAGTTCTCTCTCAAATTCAGTGGCGCTGTCCCAAACAATTTTCCGAATTTCGGTGGGAAAAGTGCCTTCTTCGCCTTCTCATATGATCGAGGAGGCCACTGATTGCATCCACAGCTGTGCCTGAATACACCTGAGAGCTAAAGAAAGGTTATTTTGGGCCACACCAAGTGCATCTATTATCATTTCATGGTCTTTCACATTAATTTTTTCCCACTTTGGTAACACTTTCGATAACAGCCATTGGTTAGTTCCCAGAGCCAATAGGGAAGAACGCAAGGGCAGTTGCAATTTCGCCAAATCACTAGTTGTAGTGGCCAATTTATTCATTAATATTTCTGAACCAATACCATTTAAAACTCCCAATCCTGACCCCAACACACCAGTTAGGTCTCTCTGTGTTCGCTTTTTATTAGGAATTCGCTTCCGCAGCTCAATTATGCTATTGGTCATTTTAAAATTTAGGCCTTCAGATTTGATTCATGAATGATTCGCGTTATTCTCTGTGTCCCTCGGAGTTCTCCGGCAAAAAAGAAAACAAACAGGGCTCGCCTCCTTGAGGCAAGAATAATTAAAATGATGTAATTATCCAGCGGGTGCAGCTTGTAGGTTTGGAAAAGTTCCAAACCATTCTCGCAATGGTTTCACAGTGTTTTCACCTGTAGCCCTGCCAAAAGCTTCAGCTTGGACTAATCCTGATGTTATTTCCACCCCCACCAGCACAAAACGTTTACCCCCCGATTTCTTAAAGGGGCCAAGATAATCTACCTGCCAGGCATCCCACAAACCTTTACCCTCCCTTAAATGTAGAGGGTAGTCTTCTAAAGGGTGCCTATCAAGCCGTCTCCGACATTGCTCGCAGGCTGATATGCAGGTTTACACATTTCTCTGGTGACGGGCCAGCCTCGGGCCAGAGCTTCACAATACAAATCTTTAGCTCCGGTGTGTTTGCGTTTTACATGCAACCGTTCTAACAAGCCTTCCCAATCCTCTGAAATTTGGTCCTTTGGCTGTTCTCCCTTTCCCGTTTTAATGTACGGGCCCTCCCTTCTTGAAGTGGCAACAGGAATATCGGTAGGGAGGGGTGGATTTTTAACTTCAATCTGACGGATTCCTCTTGACTTTTCTTCTAGGATTTTTACAGGACCATATTTCCTGTTATAATCGATCAGTTCTTGTGCCACTTCTCCCCATGTCCACACCTTTTTGGTATTCGGTTGGTTTGGGGAAGTCGGGGCAGGGGTAAAGGGGGAGTCAATGCTGGTATTAGCTCCATCCCTTTGGTCCCTACTCCTGTTATTTTGGGTTCTAATTACACTTGCTAACCTAACCACTGGATTGATCAGTGCAACTGTTCTTTGAAGGTTAATCCCAGTAGGTTTAAGTGATTCTGGGAGTCCCCTTATTAAAGGAGTCATCATGTCTGGATTAACTGGCAACATCATCGGGGATTCACATTCGAGAATCAATTTTCTTTCATGTATCATTTGTAAGCAAGCTGCTTTGTGTACACTTTCTAGCAATTGATCAGGTGTGCCAGTGATTGCTAGGGGTTCTCCCCTATCTAGGGGGTTTAACTCTCCAGCCCAATAAGCAGCTCGCTGGGTTAGGGACCATGGAGCACGTCTGTCACCAGTTGTTAAGAAAACTCTGTGCCCCCAGTAACCATTTGCTTCTTGCTCAGTTAACTGAATTTGGTCCCCCCCGGTAAGAGATACGCGCCATATGTACTCTGTTTCAGATTCTCTAGGGAGACGACTATACTCCTTTTTTAGTTTAGCTAGTTTGGTGGCAGTGTAAGGAGTTTGCCTCGTTGTAATGTGAGGGTCAGTATCCTGCTCATTTGCATAAAAATATTCTGTTTTCACCAAGGGTCTTATGGGTGGATATTCTCCATGACATTTTCTCATCTCTAATTCTTTCAGAGGGTACATTTGAGCTACTTGTCGGGCACTTTTCTCCTCCAGCTCCCGCTCCTGCAGCGCCCTTGTGTTTTTTAAACACTCCTCTTTTAGAGTAGCTTTTAATGAGCGGTTTTCTTCCCTCTCTTTTTCTAATTGTTCAAAACAATTTTCTAATTGTTGCTCTAAACTGGAGGTAGTTTTTTGCAAAACTTGCACCAGATTTTCAAAGGATTCTACAATTTTACTCGCATTACTCCGTCACTTAAAGCAATCTTCAATAGCTGCTACGAGACTACCTCTAAGTACAGCACACACCAACGGCTTTATTCCTTTCTGAACTGAACTTAGACTTGGTCTGTAAAGAAATCACTTGGTCCACTCCACTCTGTAAATTAGCCCCAATTATCACGAGCCCAGTCTTCTCCGGGTACAGAGGGTCGAGCTCCATACTTTGCTAAAAGTGTGTAGAGCGAGTCCCAATCTTTTACTAACCAAGAATCTTGACTATCAGCCCTTTCAGTCATTCTTATTATGAAGGGAACACACCCACTACAGGAAGGCACGACTTAGTTACACAAAGCTACAGCAACTGCTGCGTCACCCTTCTCTTTCCTGAGCGGTTGAAGAGGCCAAAATCTGCTACGGGAAGGCTCAACTTAGGTACACAAAAACCACAAATTTGCCCCTTCACTATCCCGAGCAGACAATTCTCATCGCCATGAGAACAGCACCCCTTTTGCGCTTTGAGATCTTTTGGTCTGATTTCAAGAGACAGAGCCCTCAACTCGAGTTCGGAGTGCTTTACGCCAAGGCATGTGTGGTGTGCGGGAAATCTGAATCGCTCCCCTTGCTTTCTGAACAACTGTCACTGATAACAGCGTAGGCTGATAACAGTGCAGCGCCAGGTGAGGCTGAACCGAAATGTCCTTCCCCTGATACAGACCAGACACTACCTGCACCCCTCTATCTCTCAAAATCCTGTCCGTGACGCCAATTTAATGTCACGGTCCATTCGGTGATGGACTTGTCATGGTTCGTTTACCTTGATCTCGAGGCGCAAAATTAAGGCAACCAAAATGCCAAGGGGTTATAATTCCATCAAGCAGTGTTGCTTTATTAATTTGCCCGTAAAGCGGCACGCGATAGAAAGAGAGTAGAGCAAAAGGGAAAGGTAAAAAGAAAAGGCAGAAAATGAGGCTGGGTTTACCACCGAACGAGCTCCAAAGGCGTCCCTCTGTTCTCCAGTCCCATGACGAGAGTCCTGCCGGTCCTCCGACATGATTCAGGATCCTCCGGTGGGGAGATCTCCATGATGTCCCATCAGGAATTGTCTTTTATGCTTCTTCACCCCTGCTTCACTCCCATAGGTCGAGGCCAATCTCTGCCTTTATTGCACAATCCAGGCTTAACTGCGCAGGCCCAAAGAGTCCCCGCTTTGCTTGCCAGGGCCCGTCTGTACCTGTGTCGCCTCGGTTCAGGGGTCTCTTACCGGTCCATTGGGTGACCTCAAGACCCTTGGCGGGCCTCTGCGCATGCTCTTCTTCGTTGGCCTTTGTTACAGGGAGGAGGTGGGGGGCAAGTCTGGCTCAAACACCAGGTGAAAATCCGTCTTCTGGACAGCAGTTCTTGTCCTCGGGTCGGAGAGGCCTTTGTAACGCAATTCGTCTCAGGTGCTGGGGGCAAGTTTGGCTCAGGAAGCAGGTAGAGTGCATACAGCACCTGTAGCCCCCAGGTCGGAGAGACCTGCACAACACAATTCCTTGCTTCAGGCCTCTCTCCAAATCATTGTCCAGTTCTTTCTCTCAGTCCATTCTGTTCTCCAGGTCCCTGATGGCCGTGTTCAGGCAGAAACTGTTCTTCGGACAGACTCTCCCACTTACTAAAGGCCAAACTAAAGAGGAGGTAACAAGAAGTTTTCCCTGTGGCCTGTGAGCCCAGCCTTTCTAATTATATGATCCCTCGAAATCTAGAAGAAGTTGGCTTACCGTCCAAAGAGACCTGCCCGTTGGGGACTAGGGCACTTTCTATTTTTACCTTTTGGTTAGCTGCCAGTTTTGCCTCTCTGTCCGCCAGCTCGTTCCCTTTTTCCAATTGCGAGCTCACTTTCTGGTCTGCCTTGATATGCATGATTGCCACCTTCTTAGGAAGTTGAACTGCTTCCGATAACTTCAGTATCTCATTTGCATGTCTGATATGTTTGCCTTGAGAGTTCTAGAGGCCTCTTTCTTTCCAAATTGCTCCGTGCGCATGCACGACCCCGAAAGCATACCTCGAGTCAGTATAGATGTTCACCATTTTACCTTGAGCTAGTTGCAGAGCACGAATAAGGGCGATTATTTCTGCCTTTTGTGCAGAAGTACTTCGAGGTGGAAGTCCAGATTCCATCACTTCATGGCTATAGCAGAAGCAGCATGCCTTTCAGCGTTCAGGATACAGCTGCTTGCGTCCATCAAGCAGTTCTTAGTGTTTTCCATAGGACTGTCCTTTAGATCTTCCACAGAATCACACAGAATGTTAGGGATTGGAAGGGACCTCGAAAGATCATCTAGTCCAATCTGCCTGCCAGGGCAGGAACACCTCGGTGAGGTTACACAGGAAGGCGTCCAGGCGGGTTTTGAATGTCTCCAGAGAAGGAGAATCCACAACCTCCCTGGGCAGCCTGTTCCAGTGTTCCGTCACCCTCACTGAGAAGAAGTTTCTTCTCAAATTTAAGTGGAACCTCTTGTGTTCCAGCTTGAACCCATTACCCCTTGTCTTACTGTTGGTTGTCACCGAGAAGAGCCTGGCTCCATCCTCGTGACACCCACCCTTTATATATTTCTAAACATTGATGAGGTCACCCCTCAGTCTCCTCTTCTCCAAGCTAAAGAGACCCAGCTCCCTCAGCCTTTCCTCATAAGGGAGATGCTCCACTCCCTTAATCATCTTTGTGGCCCTGCGCTGGACTCTCTCCAGCAGTTCCCTATCCTTCTTGAACTGAGGGGCCCAGAACTGGGCACAATATTCCAGATGAGGTCTCACCAGGGTAGAGTAGAGGGGAAGGAGAACCTCTCTCGACCTACTAACCACCTCCCTTCTAATACACCCCAGGATGCCATTGGCCTTCTTGGCCACAAGGGCCCAGTGCTGGCTCATGGTCATCCTGCTGTCCACCAGGACCCCCAGGTCCCTTTCCCCTACGCTGCTCTCTTGTAGGTCATTCCCCAACCTGTACTGGAACCTGGGGTTGTTCCTGCCCAGATGCAAGACTCTACATTTTCCCTTGTTATATTGCATTAAATTTTTCCCCGCCCAACTCTCTAGCCTGTCCAGATCTCACTGGATGGCAGCACAGCCCTCTGGCGTGTCAGCCACTCCTCCCAGCTTGGTGTCATCAGCAAACTTGCTGATAGTACACCCAATTCCCTCATCCAAGTCATTGATGAATATATTGAATAGTATTGGTCCCAGAACTGACCCTTGAGGCGCTCCACTAGATACAGGCCTCCAACCAGACTCTGCCCCATTGATCACGACTCTCTGGCTTCTCTCCTTCAGCCAGTTTGCAGTCCACCTCACTACCCGATCATCCAGTCCACACTTCCTCAGTTTTGCCGTGAGGATGCTGTGGGAGACGGTGTCAAATGCTTTGCTGAAGTCAAGGTAGACCACATCCACTGCTCTGCCATCATCAAGCCACCTTGTTACGTCTTCCTAAAAGGCTATGAGGTTGGTCAAACACGACTTCCCCTTGGTGAAGCCATGTTGACTGTCCCTGATGACCCTCTTATCCTTGATATGTCTTAAGATGGCACCAAGGATAAGGTGTTCCATCACTTTCCCAGGGATGGAGCTGAGGCTGACCGGTCTAGAGTTGCCCGGGTCCTCCTTCTTGCCCTTTTTGAAGACCGGAGTGACATTTGCTTTCCTCCAGTCCTCAGGCACCTCTCCCGTTTCCCAAGACTTGGCCAAGATGATGGAGAGCGGTCCAGCAATGACTTCAGCCAGCTCCCTCAGCACCCGCGCCTGCATCCCATCTGGACCCATGGATTTATGGATGTCCAGATTGCTTAACTGGTCCCTAACCCAGTCCTCATCAACTGAGGCAAACTCCTCCATTGCCCTGCCTTCCTCTGGGGCCTCAAGGGTACGGGGCTCCTCAGGACAGCCTCCGGCAGAGTAGACAGAGACAAAGAAGGCATTCAGTAATTCTGCCTTCTCTGTATCTTCTGTCACCAGGGCACCCACCCCATTCATCAGTGGGCCTACATTGCCTGATCTGCTCGACTGGAGTATGTTGCTTCGATGGTCTCCCGGCAATCATGATGAACTGATTCTCCAATGTTTCCGCTAAGGAAAGAAGCTGGGTTGACAATGTTGATGACGATGATTTCTACATCATTCTGTATAGCCTGATATTTCAGAAGCCTTGGTGGGGAAAGCCAATGTCCCCCTTTTGCTTCTAGCACTGTAAGCCAAAAGAAATGGTTTACTCACATCTGGGAGTCCTAAAGGAGGGACGGACACGAAAGCATTAGCAAGTTCTTTAAAGGCTCGTGTAGCTTCTTTATTGTCCTTCAGAAAAGTAACGGAGATCATGTTGAAAACAAACAATCAGTGTGGTGAGGCTGTAGAGTGGCCCTTTGTTTGTCCCACAAGCAAGCTCTGAATGCGGATTCTTGCAGGTGTAGTGGAGCAGCCAACAGCATCTCTGAGTAAAGCGCTGGGGGATGGGGTCCTGTGTGCTGGGGACAGCTTCCCTTGCCAATCTCTGCTCCCTCCTCCTTCAAGCAGGGGCTGCCCCACGCCTGGCACAGCCAGTCCCAGCCGGGCCCGCAGGTGGGTGTCTCCGTGGCGACCGCCCGGGCTCTGTGATGCGGGCGCCTCGTCTTAGCCAGAGGCCATTGTGACATGGGGGTGCGCGCAGTGACCGTGGGGGTATATAAGGAGCAAGAGCCCTGGGGTGCTCACTCCCAGGAGAGCAGCTTCTCAGGAGGCAGCAGCTTCTCAGGAGGCAGCAGATTCTCAAGAGGCAGCAACTTCTCAGGAGGCAGCAGCTTCTCAGGAGGCAGCGGCTTCTCAGGAAGCAGCAGCTTTTCAGGAGGCAGCAGCATCTCAAGAGGCAGCAGCTTCTCAAGAAGCAGCAACTTCTCAGAAAGCAGCAGCTTCTCAGGAGGCAGCGGCTTCTCAGGAGGCAGCGGTTTCTTAGGAGGCAGCAGCTTCTTAGGAGGCAGCATCTCCCCTGCGTGCCCGTGTCAGCTCTGCGACAGACGAGGCTCAAGATGCCCATGGACAAGGAGGCCAACGCCCACTCCCAGCCCTTCCGGCTGCCGGCCTTGCTCAATAGGCCACAGGTGAGGGACGGGGCAGGAGGGAGAGGCCGGTGGTGGGACGGGGCCGCACGCAGCAGCCGCGAGGCCGGGGATGCCGCCTCCATCCCATGTGTCCTCCTCCTCCTCCTGCCCACAGGTCAGCCACAGCCTGGGCCAGCAGACCACGCACACCTCCTGGGTCAACCCCTCGGTCCAGGAGCGCTTCCAGGACCACCATGAAGGTCCCCAGGAGGGGTCTGGCTGGCACCGCAGCACCAACACAGCGGCAGCACTAGAGGCAGAGTGCCCGGCACCTGCCCCACAGGGCCCCACAGCCGACAACGCGGCTCTGTGGGACGCAGCCCAGCGCATCGTCAGTGAGGCCGTGCGCAGGGCTGTGGCTGTGATCCAGGGACCTGGCGAGCAGCCTGGGGAACAGCAGGAGCTGGCCCAACGTGCGGAATTGGAAGAGGAGAACAGCAAAGAGGGGTGCCAGGGCGAAGACTACAGAATCCACAGCATCTGGGTCAACCCCTTGGTCCAGGAGCACCTCCAGGATGCCCCTGCAGAACCCCAGGAGGGCTCTGGCTTGCCCAGCCGCACGGACACTGAGGCGGCAGCAGAGGCAGAGAGCCCAGCACCTGCACAGCACAGCCCCACAGAGGACGATGTGGCTGTGTGGGACACTGTGGAGTACCTCGTCAGTGAGGCCACGCGCAGGGCTCTGGCTGTGATCCCGGGACCTGGCCAGCAAGCGGTGGAACAGCAGGAGCTGGCCCAGCGCTTGGATGTGGCAATGGCAGCACCAACAGCCACAGGACTTGACGCCACCAAGTCTCCCTTGACTGGAGAGCCTGAGGGAGAGGCCAGCACAGCCCTTCTCGTCCCAGCTGAACACACCGAAGGAGAAAACACGGTTTCTCCAATGTCTGGAGGCCATCAAGGAGAGCCCAGCACAGCCATCGTCTGCCCGGCAGCAAACGAGGAGGAAGTGGCTTCTTGGTTGCCTCAAGAGCCTCCGGCAGACGCTGGCACACTCCACCTTGCCCCAGCAGCGGACGACGAAGGACATGCAGCGGCTTCTCCCGTGGCTCCGGATCCTCAGCAGCAGGTGAGCTGGTGGTGCACGGCCGGCAGCGGGCATCCCGAGTCGCCGGAGGCCGGCGCGGTGCCTGGGCTCCTGGGCTGTGTGCGGCAGGGAGATGCCCGGTGCTCCCCGTGCCATGGCACCCACATCCCCTCCATCCCCTGTGCTCTTGCTGTCTCCATGCAGGTGGCCTCCCAGCACACAGGTGACACACAGTCGTGCTCCAGCTGCAGGGACGCGCCCGAGGATGAGCAAGGTACGTCCCCAAGTTGAGCACCATCCCAGTGAGGGCTGGGCTGTCCCAGCCAGCGGCACCCGGGCCAGGCCTGTGGCACTGCATGCACAGGGGACCACTCCCCAGCCACCCCTCCCTGAGGGAAGCCCTCGGTGGCAGGGGCAGGCAGGGGCTGTCGGTTGCCCGCCCTACCCCTCGCCTACAGCTCTCCTACCCCCACAGGCATCACCACCCGCCCGCACGCCCCGGCTCGACGGCCTTCCCGCTTCAGGAGGGCGCTCCGGGCTCTGCGCAGGGCTTTCCGCTGTAGCTGCATAGCGGGACAGCAAGAGGAGTAGAGCCCGGCTGCCAGCACCGCGCGGCTCCCTGGAGATGCGGCTGGTCCTGAGCCTGCGCAGCGTCCAGAGGGAGCGGCTCAGGGTGGCACGCGAGGGATGGGTGCGTGGACGGCGACCGCGGCGTTCACCTGCCCTGAGGACATGGTGCTGCCAGCATCTGCTCAGCCTTGGATGCTTTTTACAAAGTAATAAAGCCACTAAAAAATGACGCTTTTCCCCCCGTGCTCATCAGTTCCTGGTCCACCTCGGGACAAAGACGGGTGCAGGCAATCTCTGTCCTCAGGGTGTCCCGGCATTGGTTGCGGGAAGCCCTGGGCTGGTGCTGCCACAAGTCGGCAGTCTGGCTGCATCCCCCTTCAAGCTCCCTTCCCACCCGCCTGTCTCCTGTTCAAGTCAAGGACTTGGAACATTGCACATCTATTGCCAACTTGGCCTGGTTGACCTAATCCCTGCACCATACGGCATCACCTTGGTTTCACAAGGAACCTCCCCACTGCGGGGGTGTTTCGGAGCACCTACATGAGCTGATACAGACGAGACCCTGCGCACACACACGTGGTGCCGGGATGGGGTCCCTCGCTTCCGCCGAGGTTCTCCCAAGTCAGGAAGAGCCGGCTTCTCGCTCCCTTGCTGGAAATCTGAGCGCTCATCCATCTCTGCGCAAGGCTCTGATGCACAAGGCTTCCAGCATCACGAGAGCAGGTTCAGGCCTGAGACACCGGGGACAAGGGCCACAAACAGTGCTGCTCTTCAGAAGAAATCCACCCACGCAGAGCTTCATCTCAGACGCGAGTTCCTCCGCCCCGGGTTTCTGGGGCCTAAAAATAGAGGGAGGCTCAGGTATAAACACAGTTAGCCAAGAGCCTGTGTGGCCCATTGCAGCCCAGCCACGGCTGTCTGTGGCTGCTGCATGGCCTGGGCAGCAGCCTTCGCAGCATCCTCCTCTTCCCCAGCACCCCGGCGCACTGCACAGAGCCAGAGCTAATTGCAGTCACTAGGGCAGCACCGGGCAGCAGCAGCATGTCTCTTCTCTGCATCCAGCTGCCGAGTTGCCCTGCAGGGAATTTCAGCTGGGGAAGGGCGGAGTCGAATCGCCATCGGCCAGGGGCTCAGGACAGAGCACGGCAACGCCACGTCCCCGGAGCGGAGCCCTTCTTTACCCGGCTTGGACTGGGGTATTCCTCCTGCTCACAGTGCGGTCCTTCTCCGGGATAAGGTGATGCCAGCACTTTGAGGGCAAGTCGAACTTCATGACGAAATGGGCATGAAACAGCCTCACTTCATGAAAAGCAAAAGGAGTAAAATTGACACGGAACAAAGCCAGTAACTTACCACAGCTGTCCAAGCTGCGCTCATCACGTGTGAGGCGACCGGCAACACGTTCTGCTGCTGCGGGGCTGTGCCACAACAAGTCAGTTGGGGTGCTGGCCGGAAAGGTAGTCATGTACATCTCGAGATACCCAAATCGTTTTGTGGGAAGCATCTGTTTCCTCAGCTGGATTGGGAACACTTTTGACACACGGTATTTGCTGGGCCCCAAATCACAGCTGTGTTGACTCCTATAAGCCCCCCACTTGCAATGCAACAGGTGCCCAGTTCAAGGTGACGGCACAGCAATGTGTTCTTCTCTTTAATCTGCTGCACATGTTCTCTGCGAAATCGACACTTCCTTCCTAGGAGCGATTTGGCTCTTAACGTAGGGTCCGAACCCATTGGCCTTGTGTTGAGGTTTGATTGCGAGGTGACAATAAAACCCTGACAGATGTATTGTCAACCCTCTCTCTCCCCGCTTGCCCCTTCAGCCCCTCCCTCTCCCCGCTTCCCACTATTGACAGGCGATTGGGAGGGAAAGAAGGCCAGAGAGAAGAGAGTTGGAAAAATGAAAGATGTTTTACTAATGCTACTAATAAAAATAGAGAAAAGAATACCAAATAGACCAAACCAATCTTGAAAGTCCCGGCAACTGCTCCGGCAGATGCAGGGCCGGCACCCGAAGTCCTGGACGGCACTCTGCAGCCAGCCGCAACTGGATTCAGTCTGTCACTAGGCCTTGGTTTGCAGGGACAGCTCACAAGGTCCTCTCCCAATGTGGCCCATAAGGAAAAGGGACGAGATCCTCGTGATCTCCCACTTTTATATGAAGTATCACGTGAATGGGCTGCAATACTTTGTCGGTCAGTTGCAGTTCATCTCCTGCTTGCACATCTCCCGAGATGCATCGTTATCAATGATCTTGCATACCATCGCTATGGCTACCAAAACATGTAGCTAGCTTTCAGGAAAGCACAGTTTGTACGAAGACTTTAGCCGACAGAAAAATTCACTGAAAGAGAAACATGTTTTTTAAGAAAACCAGGACACCTTGTTGACAGTAGTTTGCCAACAGTAATTTGCCAACGGGAGGAGTTCTTGCTAAATGAACAGCAAAAGACATGCTGAAAAATGCAACGGAGCAATCAGGGAGGGCTACAGTCGTGCTCGGGAGCTGTCTCCGTGCACGAAGGTTTTTGTGTCTCGCTGTGTTGTGTCCAGAGAGTTGGTCCGATGGCACTGAAGAGCTCCAGGAGACATCCATCGGTTTGCTTCTTTTCTACACCCAGCTTTAAAGGCTGCTTTTGATAGTAAAATGTGATGAAAACATAACGTTCCTCCAAGAAGACCTCGGGTAAGTCATTTCCCCAAATTCAAACTTCTTTTCCCAGGGAGGCTGAATTTCCTCCATAGCAATCAAATGACCAGGTTTTGCACACAAGAGTTGGTGTGGTTCTAAGCATCTTTATTTTGTGTATGCTGCCTTAAAGAAGGAGAGTGTTCTGCCTTTTGCTTTTGCCGCTGGAAGTCAGGAATGGTCAGCGCTGTGCTTCATGTTAGGATCGTTTCATTCTCGTCTTCTTGAAAGTTACTTTTGCCGCACGCAACTCAGAAAAAAACGCCTCAGTCTCTTACAGGGCCCTGCTCTTGAGTCCGCTCTCAACATCACAGGCAAAGAGCTGCTGCTGATTTTCTGCACTGGATGTTTGACATCTCTTTGCTTTAGGGACAAGATCTCTTCGATCAAGAGACTGAAACAAAAGCAGAAGCACCAGAAGCTGACATTTCTCCAAGTTTTCCCCCAGTGCCTCGAGTCCCAAGGAGAAGAGAAGAGAAGAGAACAGCAATGGTGTCATTTTCTACCTCAGGGATCAAGTTGTGGCAGGAATCGTATTATGGAACACCTTCAACAGGATGCCTGTTGCTGGCAAGGTCAGTGCAGGACTGGTGTGCTGAGCAGTGAGTCTTGCTTACGTTGGGGATTTTCTTGTGGACAAATCAATATCTGCCAGTTTAAAATGAGGAAAAAGAAATGGAGATGCTCTGGGTGTGTTGGTACGACACTTGCAAGAAACTTCTAGGTTGGTTGTGCCTTAGTCATTAGCAGTGCGGGTCAGAGTGGCTTCCAATGTGATTCTAAAGAAGTGCTGTTTTTTCCTCAGCTTTCAGACTTTTTTTTCCCTCATTTTTGGTGCATATTTTCTTCTAGCTCTCTAAAAAGCACTGAATTGAGGTGTGGAAATGACTTCACAACCTTGAGATTGTAAAGAAGGTGTGTTTATTGAAAGTGCTGGACACACGGCTAAATAATTCCACCTAAGACTTGTGTAAATTTCCAGTAGCTGTGAGCTTGGTGAAATGCTGTAAAGTGTTACATATCCACGAAAGTTCTAGGAACACCTATGCATATCCATAACCTGTCCCCCAGAAGGCAGTTCTTATTACAATGACTTCCGGGAAATCATTTCCACAGCCTCCACCTCCGGCCCCTCCTGGTTGCGCCTGCGCAGTGATGGTGAACCGGGGTCTTCTTCGCTGTACACTTTTACCTCTGGCCTGGTGTGCTGAGTTGGCTGGGACTCAAACTGATGAGTTGGTTAGAACTGGCAGATCTCCTGTCCTGGGCCCAAGTTTCTCTTATCTAGTTGACCCAAGGATGCAGCTAGGGTTTTTTTATCTTTGCAAGGCCTGTCAAGTCGTCAGCGAGCTCCCGTTTCTCATACAAGAAGTTACACAAAGCTGAGCAAGGCTAGGCAATTGTGATGTGGGTTAAGGGTTAGCTCTAGTTCTCCAAGTGTTAGTTCTTGAAGTGTTAGTTAGTTAATCCCCTCTATCGATCCCCCTTTTTCGAAGAGGTTAGTAAATTCTTGTACTAATGTGATGATTCTTTATCTATGTTTTCTCTGAGCACAGCTAAGAAGGCTACTTCTACCTGAGAAAACCCATCGCTGTCCTTCAAAGGACAAACAGATTTTTAATGTTCAACGAAACATTTGAGTTACTATCACAACAAACAAATGTCTAATGCAAAAGTCAGCCTCCCGGTGTTTGTCTGCTGCGCTGCTGAGCTCTTTTGGGGCAGCCGGCGAGCACATGGCTGGTGCTCCGGCAGAAATGGCATGTTTGAGGCTGCCATGGGAGCTTGCATTCTTCGGCGTGGTGAGCCCGCTCACTGCAGTTGTAGCATTTGTCTTTTCTTTTGGGTTTCTTCGTGCCAATGTCATAAGTGCCACCCGGGCCGGTCGACCAGAAGGACCAAAAGGACCAAAAGGTCACCCAGAAGGTCCAGAAGGACCAAAACATGTCAAGGCGGACATCATCTCATCTCTTTGATAGAATTTCAGAAAGGTTTAGGCCACCAGATTAAGGTGAGGAAGTTGATGAGGCCTTCTACGGGCAGCTTAGAGCGGCCTCACAGCCACAGGCTCTCGTTGTTATAGGGGATTTTAACTACCCTGATATTTGCTGGAAGGACTACTCAGCAAGCCGGCCACAGTCTAGGGGCCTCCTCCAGTGCATTGATGATAACTTTCTGATGCAAATGGTGGAGGAGCAGACTAGGAGAGGTGCGCTGCTGGATCTCGTCCTCACTAACAAGGAGGGTCTGGTTGAAGCAGTAAAGGTGGAGGGCTGCCTTGGTTGCAGCGACCATGAGATGGTGGAGTTCAGAATCTCATGTGGCGGGAGACGAACAGCAAGCAGAATTGCAACCCTGGACTTCAGCAGGGCCAACTTTGGCCTTTTCAAACAATTGCTGGGGGAAATCCCGTGGGCAAGGCTGCTTGAAGCTAAAGGGGCCCAAGACAGTTGGTTAATACTCAGGGACTGCTTCTACCAAGCTCAAGATCAGAGCATCCCGACACATAGGAAGTCAAGGAGGGGAGCCAGGAGACCTGTGTGGTTTCCAGGTTGCACCTGGGTTACCTTTCATGGTGCTTTGCAGGCTTTCTTCACTCGGGAATGATGGATCCGGGCGTTCTGTTCTTTAGCAGTGAAGGATGTCGGGACGACTTGAAATGGACCTTCCTATTGTGCTTCCAAAGTCTTTTCTGCAAGAGACTTCACATGCACATAATCTCCTGGTTGGATGTTACGTACTGGCCCATCCAAACCCCTACTCCGAGTCCAAACACATTTCCCGATTTTGTTCAGATTTATACCCCATAGCAGAGGTATATAGTTGCCAGCATATTCCCAAGTGCTGACTGACTTGCTGTATAACTTTTGAAATAAAAGATGGCCCTCTATGAGAGGAGATAACAGCCAGAACTCCAAACCCTGGTATTATTTCTTGTACTAGTGTTCTAGTCACCTCCCGCACTTTTTCTGTTCTCGTGGGGAATGCTTCTGGCCAACCTGAAAAGGTATCAGATAGTACCAATAAATATTGGTACCCCAGTTTTCCTGGGAGTTCTGAAAAATCTCTTTGTCATTGTTGCCCAGGTGCATTTCCTTTCCCAATTTGACCCATTTCTGGCTCGGGTGTCTTCTTAGGATTAGTCTGCAGGCAAAGATCGCATTGCTGTGTCCCCCGTCTTATGGTAGTATACAAATTTCTCGCTATTCTTTTCTGATCAAATGTTTATATAGTGCTTCTCCTCCCCAATGGCCCTTTCTGTGCTCTTCCCTTACTGTCACGGTCCATTCGGTGATGGACTCGTGATGGTTCGTTTACCTTGATCTCGAGGTGCAAAATTAAGGCAACCAAAATGCCAAGGGGTTATAATTCAATCAAGCAGTGTTGCTTTATTAATTTGCCCGTAAAGCGGCACGCGATAGAAAGAGAGTAGAGGAAAAGGGAAAGGTAAAAAGAAAAGGCAGAAAATGAGGCTGGGTTTACCACCGAATGAGCTCCAAAGGCGTACCTCTGGTCTCCGGTCCCGTGACGAGAGTCCTGCCGGTCCTCCGTCGTGATTCAGGGTCCTCCGGTGGGGAGATCTCCATGATGTCCCATCAGGAATTGTCTTTTATGCTTCTTCACCCCCGCTTCACTCCCATAGGTCGAGGCCAATCTCTGCCTTTATTGCACAATCCAGGCTTAACTGCGCAGGCCCGAAGAGTCCCCGCTTCGCTTGCCAGGGCCCGTCTGTGCCTGCGTCGCCTCGGTTCAGGGGTCTCTTACCGGTCCGTTGGGTGACCTCAAGACCCATGGCGGGCCTCTGCACATGCTCTTCTTCGTTGGCCTTTGTTACAGGGAGGAGGTGGGGGGCAAGTCTGGCTCAAACACCAGGCGAAAATCCATCTTCTGGACAGCAGTTCTTGTCCTCGGGTCGGGGAGGCCTTTGTAACGCGATTCGTCTCAGGTGCTGGGGGCAAGTTTGGCTCTAGGAAGCAGGTAGAGTCCATACAGCACCTGTAGCCCCCAGGTCGGAGAGACCTGCACAACACAATTCCTTGCTTCAGACCTCTCTCCAAATCATTGTCCAGTTCTTTCTCTCAGTCCATTCTGTTCTCCAGCTCCCTGATGGCCATGTTCAGGCAGAAACTGTTCTTCGGACCGACTCTCCCACTTACTAAATGCCAAACTAAAGGGGAGGTAAAAAGAAGTTTTCCCTGTGGGCTGTGAGCCCAGCCTTTCTAATTATATGATCCCTCGAAATCTAGAAGAAGTTGGCTTACAGCTGCTTGCGTCCATCAAGAAGTTCTTAGTGTTTTCCATAGGACTGTCCTTTAGATCTTACACAGAATCACACAGAATGTTAGGGATTGGAAGGGACCTCGAAAGATCATCTAGTCCAATCCGCCTGCCAGGGCAGGAACACCTAGGTGAGGTTACACAGGAAGGCGTCCAGGCGGGTTTTGAATGTCTCCAGAGAAGGAGAATCCACAACCTCCCTGGGCAGCCTGTTCCAGTGTTCCGTCACCCTCACTGAGAAGAAGTTTCTTCTCAAATTTAAGTGGAACCTCTTGTGTTCCAGCTTGAACCCTTACTGTTGGTTGTCACCGAGAAGAGCCTGGCTCCATCCTCATGACACCCACCCTTTATATATTTATAAACATTGATGAGGTCACCCCTCAGTCTCCTCTTCTCCAAGCTAAAGAGACCCAGCTCCCTCAGCCTTTCCTCATAAGGGAGATGCTCCACTCCCTTAATCATCTTTGTGGCCCTGCGCTGGACTCTCTCCAGCAGTTCCCTATCCTTCTTGAACTGAGGGGCCCAGAACTGGACACAATATTCCAGATGAGGTCTCACCAGGGTAGAGTAGAGGGGAAGGAGAACCTCTCTCGACCTACTAACCACCTCCCTTCTAATACACCCCAGGATGCCATTGGCCTTCTTGGCCACAAGGGCCCAGTGCTGGCTCATGGTCATCCTGCTGTCCACCAGGACCCCCAGGTCCCTTTCCCCTACGCTGCTCTCTAGTAGGTCATTCCCCAACCTGTACTGGAACCTGGGGTTGTTCCTGCCCAGATGCAAGACTCTACATTTTCCCTTGTTATATTTCATTAAATTTTTCCCTGCCCAACTCTCTAGCCTGTCCAGATCTCGCTGGATGGCAGCACAGCCCTCTGGCGTGTCAGCCACTCCTCCCAGCTTGGTGTCATCAGCAAACTTGCTGATAGTACACCCAATTCCCTCATCCAAGTCATTGATGAATATATTGAATAGTATTGGTCCCAGAACTGACCCTTGAGGCACTCCACTAGATACAGGCCTCCAACCAGACTCCGCCCCATTGATCACGACTCTCTGGCTTCTCTCCTTCAGCCAGTTTGCAGTCCACCTCACTACCCGATCATCCAGTCCACACTTCCTCAGTTTTGCCGTGAGGATGCTGTGGGAGACGGTGTCAAATGCTTTGCTGAAGTCAAGGTAGACCACATCCACTGCTCTGCCATCGTCAATCCACCTTGTTACGTCTTCCTAAAAGGCTATGAGGTTGGTCAAACACGACTTCCCCTTGGTGAAGCCATGTTGACTGTCCCTGATGACCCTCTTATCCTTGATATGTCTTAAGATGGCACCAAGGATAAGGTGTTCCATCACTTTCCCAGGGATGGAGCTGAGGCTGACCGGTCTAGAGTTGCCCGGGTCCTCCTTCTTGCCCTTTTTGAAGACCGGAGTGACATTTGCTTTCCTCCAGTCCTCAGGCACCTCTCCCGTTTCCCAAGACTTGGCAAAGATGATGGAGAGCGGTCCAGCAATGACTTCAGCCAGCTCCCTCAGCACCCGCGGCTGCATCCCATCTGGACCCATGGATTTATGGATGTCCAGATTGCTTAACTGTTGCCTAACCCAGTCCTCATCAACTGAGGCAAACTCCTCCATTGCCCTGCCTTCCTCTGGGGCCTCAAGGGTACGGGGCTCCTCAGGACAGCCTCCGGCAGAGTAGACAGAGACAAAGAAGGCATTCAGTAATTCTGCCTTCTCTGTATCTTCTGTCACCAGGGCACCCACCCCATTCATCAGTGGGCCTACATTGCCTGATCTGCTCGACTGGAGTATGTTGCTTCGATGGTCTCCCGGCAATCATGATGAACTGATTCTCCAATGTTTCCGCTAAGGAAAGAAGCTGGGTTGACAATGTTAATGACGATGATTTCTACATCATTCTGTATAGCCTGATATTTCAGAAGCCTTGGTGGGGAAAGCCAATGTCCCCCTTTTGCTTCTAGCACTGTAAGCCAAAAGAAATGGTTTACTCACATCTGGGAGTCCTAAAGGAGGGACTGACATGAAAGCCTTAGCAAGTTCTTCAAAGGCTCGTGTAGCTTCTTTATTTTCCTTCAGAAAAGTAACAACGATCATGTTGAAAACAAAGAATCAGTGTGGTGAGGCTGTAGAGTGGCCCTTGGTTTGTCCTACAAGCAAGCTCTGAATGCGGATTCTTGCAGGTGTAGTGGAGCAGCGAGCAGCATCTCTGAGTAAAGCGCTGGGGGATGGGGTCCTGTGTGCTGGGGACAGCTTCCCTTGCCAATCTCTGCTCCCTCCTCCTTCAAGCAGGGGCTGCCCCACGCCGGGCACAGCCAGTCCCAGCCGGGCCCGCAGGTGGGTGTCTCCGTGGCGACCGCCCGGGCTCTGTGATGCGGGCGCCTCGTCTTAGCCAGAGGCCATTGTGACATGGGGGTGCGCGCAGTGACCGTGGGGGTATATAAGGAGCAAGAGCCCCGGGGTGCTCACTCCCAGGAGAGCAGCTTCTCAGGAGGCAGCAGCTTCTCAAGAGGCAGCAACTTCTCAGGAGGCAGCGGCTTCTCAGGAGGCAGCGGCTTCTCAGGAGGCAGCAGCTTCTCAGGAGGCAGCAGCTTTTCAGGAGGCAGCAGCTTCTCAAGAGGCAGCAGCTTCTCAAGAAGCAGTAACTTCTCAGAAAGCAGCAGCTTCTCAGGAGGCACCGGCTTCTCAGGAGGCAGCGGCTTCTTAGGAGGCAGCAGCTGTTCAGAAGCAGCGGCTTCTCAGGAGGCAGCAGCTTCTTAGGAGGCAGCAGCTTCTTAGGAGGCAGCATCTCCCCTGGGTGCCCGTGTCAGCTCTGCGACAGACGAGGCTCAAGATGCCCATGGACAAGGAGGCAAACGCCCACTCCCAGCCCTTCCGGCTGCCGGCCTTGCTCAATAGGCCACAGGTGAGGGACGGGGCAGGAGGGAGAGGCCGGTGGTGGGACGGGGCCGCACGCAGCAGCCGCGAGGCCGGGGATGCCGCCTCCATCCCATGTGTCCTCCTCCTCCTCCTGCCCACAGGTCAGCCACAGCCTGGGCCAGCAGACCACGCACACTTCCTGGGTCAACCCCTCGGTCCAGGAGCGCTTCCAGGACCACCATGAAGGTCCCCAGGAGGGATCTGGCTGGCACCGCAGCACCAACACAGCGGCAGCACTAGAGGCAGAGTGCCCGGCACCTGCCCCACAGGGCGCCACAGCCGACGACGCGGCTCTGTGGGACGCAGCCCAGCGCATCGTCAGTGAGGCCGTGCGCAGGGCTGTGGCTGTGATCCAGGGAACTGGCGAGCAGCCTGGGGAACAGCAGGAGCTGGCCCAACGTGCGGAATTGGAAGAGGAGAACAGCAAAGAGGGGTGCCAGGGTGAAGACTACAGCATCCACAGCATCTGGGTCAACCCCTTGGTCCAGGAGCACCTCCAGGATGCCCCTGCAGAACCCCAGGAGGGCTCTGGCTTGCCCAGCCACACGGACACTGAGGCGGCAGCAGACGCAGAGAGCCCAGCACCTGCCCAGCACAGCCCCACAGAGGACGATGTGGCTGTGTGGGACACTGTGGAGTACCTCGTCAGCGAGGCCGCGCGCAGGGCTCTGGCTGTGATCCCGGGACCTGGCCAGCAAGCGGTGGAACAGCAGGAGCTGGCCCAGCGCTTGGATGTGGCAATGGCAGCACCAACAGCCGCAGGACTTGACGCCACCGAGTCTCCCTTGGCTGGAGAGCCTGAGGGAGAGGCCAGCACAGCCCTTCTCGTCCCAGCTGAACCCACCGAAGGAGAAAACACGGTTTCTCCAATGTCTGGAGGCCATCAAGGAGAGCCCAGCACAGCCATCGTCTGCCCGGCAGCAAACGAGGAGGAAGTGGCTTCTTGGTTGCCTCAAGAGCCTCCGGCAGACGCTGGCCCACTCCACCTTGCCCCAGCAGCGGACGACGAAGGACATGCGGCGGCTTCTCCCGTGGCTCCGGATCCTCAGCAGCAGGTGAGCGGGTGGTGCACGGCCGGCAGCGGGCATCCCGAGTCGCCGGAGGCCGGCGCGGTGCCTGGGCTGTGTGCGGCAGGGAGATGCCCGGTGCTCCCCGTGCCATGGCACCCACATCCCCTCCATCCCCTGTGCTCTTGCTGTCTCCATGCAGGTGGCCTCCCAGCACACAGGTGACACACAGTCGAGCTCCAGCTGCAGAGACGCGCCCGAGGATGAGCAAGGTACGTCCCCAAGTTGAGCACCATCCCAGTGAGGGCTGGGCTGTCCCGGCTGTCCCAGCCAGCGGCACCCGGGCCAGGCCTGTGGCACTGCGTTCACAGGGGGCCACTCCCCAGCCACCCCTCCCTGAGGGAAGCCCTTGGTGGCGGGGGCAGGCAGGGGCTGTCGGTCGCCCGCCCTACCCCTCGCCTACAGTTCTCCTACTCCCACAGGCATCACCACCCGCCCGCACGCCCCGGCTCGACGGCCTTCCCGCTTCAGGAGGGCGCTCCGGGCTCTGCGCAGGGCTTTCCGCTGTAGCTGCATAGCGGGACAGCAAGAGGAGTAGAGCCCGGCTGCCAGCGCCGCGCGGCTCCCTGGAGATGCGGCTGGTCCTGAGCCTGCGCAGCGTCCAGAGGGAGCGGCTCAGGGTGGCACACGAGGGATGGGTGCGTGGACGGCGACTGCGGCGTTCACCTGCCCTAAGGACATGGTGCTGCCAGCCTCTGCTCGGCCTTGGATGCTTTTTACAAAGTAATAAAAACAATAAAAGAATGACGCTTTTCCCCCCGTGCTCATCAGTTCCTGGTCCACCTCGGGACAAAGACGGGTGCAGGCAATCTCTGTCCTCGGGGTGTCCCTACATTGGTTGCGGGAAGCCCTGGGCTGGTGCTGCCACAAGCCGGCAGTCTGGCTGCATCCCCCTTCAAGCTCCCTTCCCACTCGCCTGTCTCCAGTTCAAGTCAAGGACTTGGAACATTGCACATCTATTGCCAACTTGGCCTGGTTGACCTAATCCCTGCACCATACGGCATCAGCTTCATTTCACAAGGAACCTCCCCGTTGCGGGGGTGTTTCGGAGCACCTACATGAGCTGATACAGGCGAGACCCTGCACACACACACGTGGTGCCGGGATGGGGTCCCTCGCTTCCGCCGAGGTTCTCCCAAGTCAGGAAGAGCCGGCTTCTCGCTCCCTTGCTGGAAATCTGAGCCCTCATCCATCTCTGCGCAAGGCTCTGATGCACAAGGCTTCCAGCGTCACGAGAGCAGGTTCAGGCCTGAGACACCGGGGACAAGGGCCACAAACAGTGCTGCTCTTCAGAAGAAATCCACCCACGCAGAGCTTCATCTCAGACGCGAGTTCCTCCGCCCCGGGTTTCTGGGGCCTAAAAATAGAGGGAGGCTCAGGTATAAACACAGTTAGCCAAGAGCCTGTGTGGCCCATTGCAGCCCAGCCACGGCTGTCTGTGGCTGCTGCATGGCCTGGGCAGCAGCCTTCGCAGCATCCTCCTCTTCCCCAGCACCCCGGCGCACTGCACAGAGCCAGAGCTAATTGCAGCACCGGGCAGCAGCAGCATGTCTCTTCTCTGCATCCAGCTGCCGAGTTGCCCTGCGGGGAATTTCAGCTGGGGAAGGGCGGAGTCGAATCGCCATCGGCCGGGGGCTCAGGACGGAGCACGGCACCGCCACGTCCCCGGAGCGGAGCCCTTCTTTACCCGGCTTGGACTGGGGTATTCCTCCTGCTCACAGTGCGGTCCTTCTCCGGGATAAGGTGATGCCAGCACTTTGAGGGCAAGTCGAACTTCATGACGAAATGGGCATGAAACAGCCTCACTTCATGAAAAGCAAAAGGAGTAAAATTGACATGGAACAAAGCCAGTAACTTACCACAGCTGTCCAAGCTGCGCTCATCACGTGTGAGGCGACCGGCAACACGTTCTGCTGCTGCGGGGCTGTGCCACAACAAGTCAGTTGGGGTGCTGGCCGGAAAGGTAGTCATGTACATCTCGAGATACCCAAATCGTTTTGTGGGAAGCATCTGTTTCCTCAGCTGGATTGGGAACACTTTTGACACACGGTATTTGCTGGGCCCCAAATCACAGCTGCGTTGACTCCTATAAGCCCCCCACTTGCAATGCAACAGGTGCCCAGTTCAAGGTGACGGCACAGCAATGTGTTCTTCTCTTTAATCTGCTGCACATGTTCTCTGCGAAATCGACACTTCCTTCCTAGGAGCAATCTGGCTCTTAGCGTAGGGTCCGAACCCATTGGCCTTGTGTTGAGGTTTGATTGCGAGGTGACAATAAAACCCTGACAGATGTATTGTCAACCCTCTCTCTCCCCGCTTGCCCCTTCAGCCCCTCCCTCTCCCCGCTTCCCACTATTGACAGGCGATTGGGAGGGAAAGAAGGTCAGAGAGAAGAGAGTTGGAAAAATGGAAGATGTTTTACTAATGCTACTAATAAAAATAGAGAAAAGAATACCAAATAGACCAAACCGATCTTCAAAGTCCCGGCAACTGCTCCGGCAGATGCAGGGCCGGCACCCGAAGTCCTGGACGGCACTCTGCAGCCAGCCGCAACTGGGTTCAGTCTGTCACTAGGCCTTGGTTTGCAGGGACAGCTCGCAAGGTCCTCTCCCAATGTGGGCCATAAGGAAAAGGGACGAGATCCTCGTGATCTCCCACTTTTATATGAAGTATCACGTGAATGGGATGCAATACTTGGTCGGTCAGTTGCAGTTCAGCTCCTGCTTGCACATCTCCCGAGATGCATCGTTATCAATGATCTTGCATACCATCGCTATGTCTACCAAAACATGTAGCTAGCTTTCAGGAAAGCACAGTTTGTACGAAGACTTTAGCCGACAGAAAAATTCACTGAAAGAGAAACATGTTTTTTAACAAAACCAGGACACCTTGTTGACAGTAGTTTGCCAACAGTAATTTGCCAACGGGAGGAGTTCTTGCTAAATTAACAGCAAAAGACATGCTGAAAAATGCAACGGAGCAATCAGGGAGGGCTACAGTCGTGCTCGGGAGCTGTCTCCGTGCACGAAGGTTTTTGTGTCTCGCTGTGTAGTGGCCAGAGAGTTGGTCCGATGGCACTGAAGAGCTCCAGGAGACATCCATCGGTTTGCTTCTTTTCTACACCGAGCTTTAAAGGCTGCTTTTGATAGGAAAATGTGAGGAAAACATAACGTTCCTCCAAGAAGACCTCGGGTAAGTCATTTCCCCAAATTCAAACTTCTTTTCCCAGGGAGGCTGAATTTCCTCCATAGCAATCAAATGATCAGGTTTTGCACACAAGAGTTGGTGTGGTTCTAAGCATCTTTATTTTGTGTATGCTGCCTTAAAGAAGGAGAGTGTTCTGCCTTTTGCTTTTGCCGCTGGAAGTCAGGAATGGTCAGCGCTGTGCTTCATGTTAGGATCGTTTCATTCTCGTCTTCTTGAAAGTTACTTTTGCCGCACGCAACTCAGAGAAAAACGCCTCTGTCTCTTACAGGGCCCTGCTCTTGAGTCTGCTCTCAACATCACCGGCAAAGAGCTGCTGCTGCTTTTCTGCACTGGATGTTTGACATCTCTTTGCTTTAGGGACAAGATCTCTTCCATCAAGAGACTGAAATAGAAGCAGAAGCACCAGAAGCTGACATTTCTCCAAGTTTTCCCCCAGTGCCTCGAGTCCCAAAGAGAAGAGAAGAGAAGAGAAGAGAACAGCAATGGTGTCATTTTCTACCTCAGGGATCAAGTTGTGGCAGGAATCGTATTATGGAACACCTTCAACAGGATGCCTGTTGCTGGCAAGGTCAGTGCAGGACTGGTGTGCTGAGCAGTGAGTCTTGCTTACGTTGGGGATTTTCTTGTGGACAAATCAATATCTGCCAGTTTAAAATGAGGAAAAAGAAATGGAGATGCTCTGGGTGTGTTGGTACGACACTTGCAAGAAACTTCTAGGTTGGTTGTGCCTTAGTCATTAGCAGTGCGGGTCAGAGTGGCTTCCAATGTGATTCTAAAGAAGTGCTGTTTTTTCCTCAGCTTTCAGACTTTTTTTTCCCTCATTTTTGGTGCATATTTTCTTCTAGCTCTCTAAAAAGCACTGAATTGAGGTGTGGAAATGACTTCACAACCTTGAGATTGTAAAGAAGGTGTGTTTATTGAAAGTGCTGGACACACGGCTAAATAATTCCACCTAAGACTTGTGTAAATTTCCAGTAGCTGTGAGCTTGGTGAAATGCTGTAAAGTGTTACATATCCACGAAAGTTCTAGGAACACCTATGCATATCCATAACCTGTCCCCCAGAAGGCAGTTCTTATCACAATGACTTCCGGGAAATCATTTCCACAGCCTCCACCTCCGGCCCCTCCTGGTTGCGCCTGCGCAGTGATGGTGAACCGGGGTCTTCTTCGCTGTACACTTTTACCTCTGGCCTGGTGTGCTGAGTTGGCTGGGACTCAAACTGATGAGTTGGTTAGAACTGGCAGATCTCCTGTCCTGGGCCCAAGTTTCTCTTATCTAGTTGACCCAAGGATGCAGCTAGGGTTTTTTTATCTTTGCAAGGCCTGTCAAGTCGTCAGCAAGCTCCCGTTTCTCATACAAGAAGTTACACAAAGCTGAGCAAGGCTAGGCAATTGTGATGTGGGTTAAGGGTTAGCTCTAGTTCTCCAAGTGTTAGTTCTTGAAGTGTTAGTTAGTTAATCCCCTCTATCGATCCCCCTTTTTCTAAGAGGTTAGTAAATTCTTGTACTAATGTGATGATTCTTTATCTATGTTTTCTCTGAGCACAGCTAAGAAGGCTACTTCTACCTGAGAAAACCCATCGCTGTCCTTCAAAGGACAAACAGATTTTTAATGTTCAACGAAACATTTGAGTTACTATCACAACAAACAAATGTCTAATGCAAAAGTCAGCCTCCCGGTGTTTGTCTGCTGCGCTGCTGAGCTCTTTTGGGGCAGCCGGCGAGCACATGGCTGGTGCTCCGGCAGAAATGGCATGTTTGAGGCTGCCATGGGAGCTTGCATTCTTCGGCGTGGTGAGCCCGCTCACTGCAGTTGTAGCATTTGTCTTTTCTTTTGGGTTTCTTCGTGCCAATGTCATAAGTGCCACCCGGGCCGGTCGACCAGAAGGACCAAAAGGACCAAAAGGTCACCCAGAAGGTCCAGAAGGACCAAAACATGTCAAGGCGGACATCATCTCATCTCTTTGATAGAATTTCAGAAAGGTTTAGGCCACCAGATTAAGGTGAGGAAGTTGATGAGGCCTTCTACGGGCAGCTTAGAGCGGCCTCACAGCCACAGGCTCTCGTTGTTATAGGGGATTTTAACTACCCTGATATTTGCTGGAAGGACTACTCAGCAAGCCGGCCACAGTCTAGGGGCCTCCTCCAGTGCATTGATGATAACTTTCTGATGCAAATGGTGGAGGAGCGGACTAGGAGAGGTGCGCTGCTGGATCTCGTCCTCACTAACAAGGAGGGTCTGGTTGAAGCAGTAAAGGTGGAGGGCTGCCTTGGTTGCAGCGACCATGAGATGGTGGAGTTCAGAATCTCATGTGGCGGGAGACGAATAGCAAGCAGAATTGCAACTCTGGACTTCAGCAGGGCCAACTTTGGCCTTTTCAAACAATTGCTGGGGGAAATCCCGTGGGCAAGGCTGCTTGAAGATAAAGGGGCCCAAGACAGTTGGTTAACACTCAGGGAGTGCTTCTACCAAGCTCAAGATCAGAGCATCCCGACACATAGGAAGTCAAGGAGGGGAGCCAGGAGACCTGTGTGGTTTCCAGGTTGCACCTGGGTTACCTTTCATGGTGCTTTGCAGGCTTTCTTCACTCGGGAATGATGGATCCGGGCGTTCTGTTCTTTAGCAGTGAAGGATGTCGGGACGACTTGAAATGGACCTTCCTATTGTGCTTCCAAAGTCTTTTCTGCAAGAGACTTCACATGCACATAATCTCCCGGTTGGATGTTACGTACTGGCCCATCCAAACCCCTACTCCGAGTCCAAACACATTTCCCGATTTTGTTCAGATTTATACCCCATAGCAGAGGTGTATAGTTGCCAGCCTATTCCCAAGTGCTGACTGACTTGCTGTATAACTTTTGAAATAAAAGATGGCCCTCTATGAGAGGAGATAACAGCCAGAACTCCAAACCCTGGTATTATTTCTTGTACTAGTGTTCCAGTCACCTCCCGCGCTTTTTCTGTTCTCGTGGGGAATGCTTCTGGCCAACCCGAAAAGGTATCAGATAGTACCAATAAATATTGGTACCCCAGTTTTCCTGGGAGTTCTGAAAAATCTCTTTGTCATTGTTGCCCAGGTGCATTTCCTTTCCCAATTTGACCCATTTCTGGCTCGGCTGTCTTCTTAGGATTAGTCTGCAGGCAAAGATCGCATTGCTGTGTCCCCCGTCTTATGGTAGTATACAAATTTCTCGCTATTCTTTTCTGATCAAATGTTTATATAGTGCTTCTGCACCCCAATGGCCCTTTCTGTGCTCTTCCCTTACTGTCACGGTCCATTCGGTGATGGACTCGTGATGGTTCGTTTACCTTGATCTCGAGGCGCAAAATTAAGGCAACCAAAATGCCAAGGGGTTATAATTCAATCAAGCAGTGTTACTTTATTAATTTGCCCGTAAAGCAGCACGCGATAGAAAGAGAGTAGAGGAAAAGGGAAAGGTAAAAAGAAAAGGTGGAAAATGAGGCTGGGTTTACCACCGAACGAGCTCCAAAGGCGTCCCTCTGGTCTCCGGTCCCGTGACGAGAGTCCTGCCGGTCCTCCATTGTGATTCAGAGTCCTCTGGTGGGGAGATCTCCATGATGTCCCGTCAGGAGTTGTCTTTTATGCTTCTTTACCCCCGTCACTCCCATAGGTCGAGGCCAATCTCTGCCTTTATTGCGCAATCCAGGCTTAACTGCGCAGGCCCGAAGCGTCCCCGCTTCGCTTGCCAGGGCCCGTCTGCGCCTGTGTCGCCTCGGTTCAGGGGTCTCTTACCGGTCTGTTGGGTGACCTCAAGACCCTTGGCGGGCCTCTGCGCATGCTCTTCTTCGTTGGCCTTTGTTACAGGGAGGAGGTGGGGGGCAAGTCTGGCTCAAACACCAGGCGAAAATCCATCTTCTGGACAGCAGTTCTTGTCCTCGGGTCGGAGAGGCCTTTGTAACGCAATTCGTCTCAGGTGCTGGGGGCAAGTTTGGCTCAGGAAGCAGGTAGAGTCCATACAGCACCTGTAGCCCCCAGGTCGGAGAGACCTGCACAACACAATTCCTTGCTTCAGGCCTCTCTCCAAATCATTGTCCAGTTCTTTCTCTCAGTCCATTCTGTTCTCCAGGTCCCTGATGGCCATGTTCAGGCAGAAACTGTTCTTCGGACCGACTCTCCCACTTACTAAAGGCCAAACTAAAGAGGAGGTAACAAGAAGTTTTCCCTGTGGGCTGTGAGCCCAGCCTTTCTAATTATATGATCCCTCGAAATCTAGAAGAAGTTGGCTTACCGTCCAAAGAGACCTGCCCGTTGGGGACTAGGGCACTTTCTCTTCTTACCTTTTGGTTAGCTGCCAGTTTTGCCTCTCTGTCCGTCAGCTCGTTCCCTTTTTCCAATTGCGAGCTCACTTTCTGGTGTGCCTTGATATGCATGATTGCCACCTTCTTAGGAAGTTGAACTGCTTCCGATAACTTCAGTATCTCATTTGCATGTCTGATATGTTTGCCTTGAGAGTTCTAGAGGCCTCTTTCTTTCCAAATTGCTCCGTGCGCATGCACGACCCCGAAAGCATACCTCGAGTCAGTATAGATGTTCACCATTTTACCTTGAGCTAGTTGCAGAGCACGAATAAGGGCGATTATTTCTGCCTTTTGTGCAGAAGTACTTCGAGGTGGAAGTCCAGATTCCATCACTTCATGGCTATAGCAGAAGCAGCATGCCTTTCAGCGTTCAGGATACAGCTGCTTGTGTCCATCAAGCAGTTCTTAGTGTTTTCCATAGGACTGTCCTTTAGATCTTCCACAGAATCACACAGAATGTTAGGGATTGGAAGGGACCTCGAAAGATCATCTAGTCCAATCCGCCTGCCAGGGCAGGAACACCTCGGTGAGGTTACACAGGAAGGCGTCCAGGTGGGTTTTGAATGTCTCCAGAGAAGGAGAATCCACAACCTCCCTGGGCAGCCTGTTCCAGTGTTCCGTCACCCTCACTGAGAAGAAGTTTCTTCTCAAATTTAAGTGGAACCTCTTGTGTTCCAGCTTGAACCCATTACCCCTTGTCTTACTGTTGGTTGTCACCGAGAAGAGCCTGGCTCCATCCTCGTGACACCCACCCTTTATATATTTCTAAACATTGATGAGGTCACCCCTCAGTCTCCTCTTCTCCAAGCTAAAGAGACCCAGCTCCCTCAGCCTTTCCTCATAAGGGAGATGCTCCACTCCCTTAATCATCTTTGTGGCCCTGCGCTGGACTCTCTCCAGCAGTTCCCTATCCTTCTTGAACTGAGGGGCCCAGAACTGGACACAATATTCCAGATGAGGTCTCACCCGGATAGAGTAGAGGGGAAGGAGAACCTCTCTCGACCTACTAACCACCTCCCTTCTAATACACCCCAGGATGCCATTGGCCTTCTTGGCCACAAGGGCCCAGTGCTGGCTCATGGTCATCCTGCTGTCCACCAGGACCCCCAGGTCCCTTTCCCCTACGCTGCTCTCTAGTAGGTCATTCCCCAAACTGTACTGGAACCTGGGGTTGTTCCTGCCCAGATGCAAGACTCTACATTTTCCCTTGTTATACTTCATTAAATTTTTCCCCGCCCAACTCTCTAGCCTGTCCAGATCTCGCTGGATGGCAGCACAGCACTCTGGCGTGTCAGCCACTCCTCCCAGCTTGGTGTCATCAGCAAACTTGCTGATAGTACACTCAATTCCCTCATCCAAGTCATTCCCAGGGATGGAGCTGAGGCTGACCGGTCTAGAGTTGCCCGGGTCCTCCTTCTTGCCCTTTTTGAAGACCGGATTGACATTTGCTTTCCTCCAGTCCTCAGGCACCTCTCCCGTTTCCCAAGACTTGGCAAAGATGATGGAGAGCGGTCCAGCAATGACTTCAGCCAGCTCCCTCAGCACCCGCGGCTGCATCCCATCTGGACCCATGGATTTATGGATGTCCAGATTGCTTAACTGGTCCCTAACCCAGTCCTCATTAACTGAGGCAAACTCCTCCATTGCCCTGCCTTCCTCTGGGGCCTCAAGGGTACGGGGCTCCTCAGGACAGCCTCCGGCAGAGTAGACAGAGACAAAGAAGGCATTCAGTAATTCTGCCTTCTCTGTATCTTCTGTCACCAGGGCACCCACCCCATTCATCAGTGGGCCTACATTGCCTGATCTGCTCGACTGGAGTATGTTGCTTCGATGGTCTCCCGGCAATCATGATGAACTGATTCTCCAATGTTTCCGCTAAGGAAAGAAGCTGGGTTGACAATGTTAATGACGATGATTTCTACATCATTCTGTATAGCCTGATATTTCAGAAGCCTTGGTGGGGAAAGCCAATGTCCCCCTTTTGCTTCTAGCACTGTAAGCAAAAAGAAATGGTTTACTCACATCTGGGAGTCCTAAAGGAGGGACTGACATGAAAGCCTTAGCAAGTTCTTCAAAGGCTCGTGTAGCTTCTTTATTTTCCTTCAGAAAAGTAACGACGATCATGTTGAAAACAAAGAATCAGTGTGGTGAGGCTGTAGAGTGGCCCTTGGCTTGTCCTACAAGCAAGCTCTGAATGCGGATTCTTGCAGGTGTAGTGGAGCAGCCAACAGCATCTCTGAGTAAAGCGCTGGGGGATGGGGTCCTGTGTGCTGGGGACAGCTTCCCTTGCCAATCTCTGCTCCCTCCTCCTTCAAGCCGGGGCTGCCCCACGCCGGGCACAGCCAGTCCCAGCTGGGCCCGCAGGTGGGTGTCTCCGTGGCGACCGCCCGGGCTCTGTGATGCGGGCGCCTCGTCTTAGCCAGAGGCCATTGTGACATGGGGGTGCGCGCAATGACCGTGGGGGTATAAAAGGAGCAAGAGCCCTGGGGTGCTCACTCCCAGGAGAGCAGCTTCTCAAGAGACAGCAGCTTCTCAAGAGGCAGCAACTTCTCAGAAAGCAGCAGCCTCTCAGGAGGCAGCGGCTTCTCAGGAGGCAGTGGCTTCTCAGGAGGCAGCAGCTTCTCAAGAGGCAGCAACTTCTCAGAAAGCAGTAGCTTCTCAGGAGGCAGCGGCTTCTCAGAAAGCAGCAGCTTCTCAGGAGGCAGCAGCTGTTCAGAAGCAGCGGCTTCTCAGGAGGCAGCGGCTTCTCAGGAGGCAGCGGCTTCTTCAGGAGGCAGCAGCTGTTCAGAAGCAGCGGCTTCTCAGGAGGCAGCGGCTTCTCAGGAGGCAGCAGCTTCTCAGGAGGCAGCAGCTTCTTAGGAGGCAGCATCTCCCCTGGGTGCCCGTGTCAGCTCTGAAACAGACGAGGCTCAAGATGCCCATGGACAAGGAGGCAAACGCCCACTCCCAGCCCTTACGGCTGCCGCCCTTGCTCAATAGGCCACAGGTGAGGGACGGGGCAGGATGGAGAGGCCGGTGGTGGGACGGGGCCGCACGCAGCTGCCACGGGGCCGGGGATGCCGCCTCCATCCCATGTGTCCTCCTCCTCCTCCTGCCCACAGGTCAGCCACAGCCTGGGCCAGCAGACCACGCACACCACCTGGGTCACCCCCTCGGTCCAGGAGCGCTTCCAGGACCACCATGAAGGTCCCCAGGAGGGATCTGGCTGGCACCGCAGCACCAACACAGCGGCAGCACTAGAGGCAGAGTGCCCGGCACCTGCCCCACAGGGCCCCACAGCCGACGACGCGGCTCTGTGGGACGCAGCCCAGCGCATCGTCAGTGAGGCCGTGCGCAGGGCTGTGGCTGTGATCCAGGGAACTGGCGAGCAGCCTGGGGAACCGCAGGAGCTGGCCCAACGTGCAGAATTGGAAGAGGAGAACAGCAAAGAGGGGTGCCAGGGTGAAGACTACAGCATCCACAGCATCTGGGTCAACCCCTTGGTCCAGGAGCACCTCCAGGATGCCCCTGCAGAACCCCAGGAGGGCTCTGGCTTGCCCAGCTGCACTGACACTGAGGCGGCAGCAGAGGCAGAGAGCCCAGCACCTGCCCAGCACAGCCCCACAGAGGACGATGTGGCTGTGTGGGACACTGTGGAGTACCTCATCAGTGAGGCCGCGCGCAGGGCTCTGGCTGTGATCCCGGGACCTGGCCAGCAAGCGGTGGAACAGCAGGAGCTGGCCCAGCGCTTCGATGTGGCAATGGCAGCACCAACAGCCGCAGGACTTGACGCCACCGAGTCTCCCTTGGCTGGAGAGCCTGAGGGAGAGGCCAGCACAGCCCTTCTCGTCCCAGCTGAACACACCGAAGGAGAAAACACGGTTTCTCCAATGTCTGGAGGCCATCAAGGAGAGCCCAGCACAGCCATTGTCTGCCCGGCAGCAAACGAGGAGGAAGTGGCTTCTTGGTTGCCTCAAGAGCCTCCGGCAGATGCTGGCACACTCCACCTTGCCCCAGCAGCGGACGACGAAGGACATGCAGTGGCTTCTCCCGTGGCTCCGGATCCTCAGCAGCAGGTGAGCTGGTGGTGCACTGCCGGCAGCGGGCATCCCGAGTCGCCGGAGGCCGGCGCGGTGCCTGGGCTGTGTGCGGCAGGGAGATGCCCGGTGCTCCCCGTGCCATGGCACCCACATCCCCTCCATCCCCTGTGCTCTTGCTGTCTCCATGCAGGTGGCCTGCCAGCACACAGGTGATACACAGTCATGCTCCAGCTGCAGGGACGCGCCCGAGGATGAGCAAGGTACGTCCCCAAGTTGAGCACCATCCCAGTGAGGGCTGGAATGTCCAGGCTGTTCCAGCCAGCGGCACCCGGGCCAGGCCTGTGGCACTGCGTGCACAGGGGGCCACTCCCCAGCCACCCCTCCCTGAGGGAAGCCCTCGGAGGCGGGGGCAGGCAGGGGCTGTCGGTCGCCCGCCCTACCCCTCGCCTACAGCTCTCCTACCCCCACAGGCATCACCACCCGCCCGCACGCCCCGGCTCGACGGCCTTCCCGCTTCAGGAGGGCGCTCCGGGCTCTGCGCAGGGCTTTCCGCTGTAGCTGCATAGCGGGACAGCAAGAGGAGTAGAGCCCGGCTGCCAGCGCCGCGCGGCTCCCTGGAGATGCGGCTGGTCCTGAGCCTGCGCAGCGTCCAGAGGGAGTGGCTCAGGGTGGCACTCGAGGGACGGGTGCGTGGACGGCGACCGCGGCGTTCACCTGCCCTGAGGACATGGTGCTGCCAGCCTCTGCTCGGCCTTGGATGCTTTTTACAAACTAATAAAGCCAAAAAAAATGACACTTTTCCCCCCGTGCTCATCAGTTCCTGGTCCACCTCGGGACAAAGACGGGTGCAGGCAATCTCTGTCCTCGGGGTGTCCCGGCATTGGTTGCGGGAAGCCCTGGGCTGGTGCTGCCACAAGCCGGCAGTCTGGCTGCATCCCCCTTCAAGCTCCCTTCCCACCCGCCTGTCTCCTGTTCAAGTCAAGGACTTTGAACATTGCACATCTATTGCCAACTTGGCCTGGTTGACCTAATCCCTGCACCATACGGCATCACCTTGGTTTCACAAGGAACCTCCCCACTGCGGGGGTGTTTCGGAGCACCTACATGAGCTGATACAGACGAGACCCTGCGCACACACACGTGGTGCTGGGATGGGGTCCCTCGCTTCCGCCGAGGTTCTCCCAAGTCAGGAAGAGCCGGCTTCTCGCTCCCTTGCTGGAAATCTGAGCCCTCATCCATCTCTGCGCAAGGCTCTGATGCACAAGGCTTCCAGCGTCACGAGAGCAGGTTCAGGCCTGAGACACCGGGGACAAGGGCCACAAACAGTGCTGCTCTTCAGAAGAAATCCACCCACGCAGAGCTTCATCTCAGACGCGAGTTCCTCCGCCCCGGGTTTCCGGGGCCTAAAAATAGAGGGAGGCTCAGGTATAAACCCAGTTAGCCAAGAGCCTGTGTGGCCCATTGCAGACCAGCCACGGCTGTCTGTGGCTGCTGCATGGCCTGGGCAGCAGCCTTCGCAGCATCCTCCTCTTCCCCAGCACCCCGGCGCACTGCACAGAGCCAGAGCTAATTGCAGTCACTAGGGCAGCACCGGGCAGCAGCAGCATGTCTCTTCTCTGCATCCAGCTGCCGAGTTGCCCTGCGGGGAATTTCAGCTGGGGAAGGGCGGAGTCGAATCGCCATCGGCCGGGGGCTCAGGACGGAGCACGGCACCGCCACGTCCCCGGAGCGGAGCCCTTCTTTACCCGGCTTGGACTGGGGTATTCCTCCTGCTCAAAGTGCGGTCCTTCTCCGGGATAAGGTGATGCCAGCACTTTGAGGGCAAGTCGAACTTCATGACGAAATGGGCATGAAACAGCCTCACTTCATGAAAAGCAAAAGGAGTAAAATTGACACGGAACAAAGCCAGTAACTTACCACAGCTGTCCAAGCCGCGCTCATCACGTGTGAGGCGACCGGCAACACGTTCTGCTGCTGCGGGGCTGTGCCACAACAAGTCAGTTGGGGTGCTGGCCGGAAAGGTAGTCATGTACATCTCGAGATACCCAAATCGTTTTGTGGGAAGCATGAGTTTCCTCAGCTGGATTGGGAACACTTTTGACACACGGTATTTGCTGGGCCCCAAATCACAGCTGCGTTGACTCCTATAAGCCCCCCACTTCCAATGCAACAGGTGCCCAGTTCAAGGTGACGGCACAGCAATGTGTTCTTCTCTTTAATCTGCTGCACATGTTCTCTGCGAAATCGACACTTCCTTCCTAGGAGCAATACGGCTCTTAACATAGGGTCCGAACCCATTGGCCTTGTGTTGAGGTTTGATTGCGAGGTGACAATAAAACCCTGACAGATGTATTGTCAACCCTCTCTCTCCCCGCTTGCCCCTTCAGCCCCTCCCTCTCCCCGCTTCCCACTATTGACAGGCGATTGGGAGGGAAAGAAGGTCAGAGAGAAGAGAGTTGGAAAAATGAAAGATGTTTTACTAATGCTACTAATAAAAATAGAGAAAAGAATACCAAATAGACCAAACCGATCTTCAAAGTCCCGGCAACTGCTCCGGCAGATGCAGGGCCGGCACCCAAAGTCCTGGACGGCACTCTGCAGCCAGCCGCAACTGGGTTCAGTCTGTCACTAGGCCTTGGTTTGCAGGGACAGCTCGCAAGGTCCTCTCCCAATGTGGGCCATAAGGAAAAGGGACGAGATCCTCGTGATCTCCCACTTTTATATGAAGTATCACGTGAATGGGATGCAATACTTGGTCGGTCAGTTGCAGTTCAGCTCCTGCTTGCACATCTCCCGAGATGCATCGTTATCAATGATCTTGCATACCATCGCTATGTCTACCAAAACATGTAGCTAGCTTTCAGGAAAGCACAGTTTGTACGAAGACTTTAGCCGACAGAAAAATTCACTGAAAGAGAAACATGTTTTTTAACAAAACCAGGACACCTTGTTGACAGTAGTTTGCCAACAGTAATTTGCCAACGGGAGGAGTTCTTGCTAAATTAACAGCAAAAGACATGCTGAAAAATGCAACGGAGCAATCAGGGAGGGCTACAGTCATGCTCGGGAGCTGTCTCCGTGCACGAAGGTTTTTGTGTCTCGCTGTGTAGTGGCCAGAGAGTTGGTCCGATGGCACTGAAGAGCTCCAGGAGACATCCATCGGTTTGCTTCTTTTCTACACCGAGCTTTAAAGGCTGCTTTTGATAGTAAAATGTGAGGAAAACATAACGTTCCTCCAAGAAGACCTCGGGTAAGTCATTTCCCCAAATTCAAACTTCTTTTCCCAGGGAGGCTGAATTTCCTCCATAGCAATCAAATGATCAGGTTTTGCACACAAGAGTTGGTGTGGTTCTAAGCATCTTTATTTTGTGTATGCTGCCTTAAAGAAGGAGAGTGTTCTGCCTTTTGCTTTTGCCGCTGGAAGTCAGGAATGGTCAGCGCTGTGCTTCATGTTAGGATCGTTTCATTCTCGTCTTCTTGAAAGTTACTTTTGCCGCACGCAACTCAGAGAAAAACGCCTCAGTCTCTTACAGGGCCCTGCTCTTGAGTCTGCTCTCAACATCACCGGCAAAGAGCTGCTGCTGCTTTTCTGCACTGGATGTTTGACATCTCTTTGCTTTAGGGACAAGATCTCTTCCATCAAGAGACTGAAATAGAAGCAGAAGCACCAGAAGCTGACATTTCTCCAAGTTTTCCCCCAGTGCCTCGAGTCCCAAAGAGAAGAGAAGAGAAGAGAAGAGAACAGCAATGGTGTCATTTTCTACCTCAGGGATCAAGTTGTGGCAGGAATCGTATTATGGAACACCTTCAACAGGATGCCTGTTGCTGGCAAGGTCAGTGCAGGACTGGTGTGCTGAGCAGTGAGTCTTGCTTACGTTGGGGATTTTCTTGTGGACAAATCAATATCTGCCAGTTTAAAATGAGGAAAAAGAAATGGAGATGCTCTGGGTGTGTTGGTACGACACTTGCAAGAAACTTCTAGGTTGGTTGTGCCTTAGTCATTAGCAGTGCGGGTCAGAGTGGCTTCCAATGTGATTCTAAAGAAGTGCTGTTTTTTCTTCAGCTTTCAGACTTTTTTTTCCCTCATTTTTGGTGCATATTTTCTTCTAGCTCTCTAAAAAGCACTGAATTGAGGTGTGGAAATGACTTCACAACCTTGAGATTGTAAAGAAGGTGTGTTTATTGAAAGTGCTGGACACACGGCTAAATAATTTCACCTAAGACTTGTGTAAATTTCCAGTAGCTGTGAGCTTGGTGAAATGCTGTAAAGTGTTACATATCCACGAAAGTTCTAGGAACACCTATGCATATCCATAACCTGTCCCCCAGAAGGCAGTTCTTATCACAATGACTTCCGGGAAATCATTTCCACAGCCTCCACCTCCGGCCCCTCCTGGTTGCGCCTGCGCAGTGATGGTGAACCGGGGTCTTCTTCGCTGTACACTTTTACCTCTGGCCTGGTGTGCTGAGTTGGCTGGGACTCAAACTGATGAGTTGGTTAGAACTGGCAGATCTCCTGTCCTGGGCCCAAGTTTCTCTTATCTAGTTGACCCAAGGATGCAGCTAGGGTTTTTTTATCTTTGCAAGGCCTGTCAAGTCGTCAGCAAGCTCCCGTTTCTCATACAAGAAGTTACACAAAGCTGAGCAAGGCTAGGCAATTGTGATGTGGGTTAAGGGTTAGCTCTAGTTCTCCAAGTGTTAGTTCTTGAAGTGTTAGTTAGTTAATCCCCTCTATCGATCCCCCTTTTTCTAAGAGGTTAGTAAATTCTTGTACTAATGTGATGATTCTTTATCTATGTTTTCTCTGAGCACAGCTAAGAAGGCTACTTCTACCTGAGAAAACCCATCGCTGTCCTTCAAAGGACAAACAGATTTTTAATGTTCAACGAAACATTTGAGTTACTATCACAACAAACAAATGTCTAATGCAAAAGTCAGCCTCCCGGTGTTTGTCTGCTGCGCTGCTGAGCTCTTTTGGGGCAGCCGGCGAGCACATGGCTGGTGCTCCGGCAGAAATGGCATGTTTGAGGCTGCCATGGGAGCTTGCATTCTTCGGCGTGGTGAGCCCGCTCACTGCAGTTGTAGCATTTGTCTTTTCTTTTGGGTTTCTTCGTGCCAATGTCATAAGTGCCACCCGGGCCGGTCGACCAGAAGGACCAAAAGGACCAAAAGGTCACCCAGAAGGTCCAGAAGGACCAAAACATGTCAAGGCGGACATCATCTCATCTCTTTGATAGAATTTCAGAAAGGTTTAGGCCACCAGATTAAGGTGAGGAAGTTGATGAGGCCTTCTACGGGCAGCTTAGAGCGGCCTCACAGCCACAGGCTCTCGTTGTTATAGGGGATTTTAACTACTCTGATATTTGCTGGAAGGACTACTCAGCAAGCCGGCCACAGTCTAGGGGCCTCCTCCAGTGCATTGATGATAACTTTCTGATGCAAATGGTGGAGGAGCGGACTAGGAGAGGTGCGCTGCTGGATCTCGTCCTCACTAACAAGGAGGGTCTGGTTGAAGCAGTAAAGGTGGAGGGCTGCCTTGGTTGCAGCGACCATGAGATGGTGGAGTTCAGAATCTCATGTGGCGGGAGACGAATAGCAAGCAGAATTGCAACTCTGGACTTCAGCAGGGCCAACTTTGGCCTTTTCAAACAATTGCTGGGGGAAATCCCGTGGGCAAGGCTGCTTGAAGATAAAGGGGCCCAAGACAGTTGGTTAACACTCAGGGAGTGCTTCTACCAAGCTCAAGATCAGAGCATCCCGACACATAGGAAGTCAAGGAGGGGAGCCAGGAGACCTGTGTGGTTTCCAGGTTGCACCTGGGTTACCTTTCATGGTGCTTTGCAGGCTTTCTTCACTCGGGAATGATGGATCCGGGCGTTCTGTTCTTTAGCAGTGAAGGATGTCGGGACGACTTGAAATGGACCTTCCTATCGTGGTTCCAAAGTCTTTTCTGCAAGAGACTTCGCATGCACATAATCTCCTGGTTGGATGTTACGTACTGGCCCATCCAAACCCCTACTCCGAGTCCAAACACATTTCCCAATTTTGTTCAGATTTATACCCCATAGCAGAGGTCCCCTATGGGGTATATAGTTGCCAGCCTATTCCCAAGTGCTGACTGACTTGCTGTATAACTTTTGAAATAAAAGATGGCCCTCTATGAGAGGAGATAACAGCCAGAACTCCAAACCCTGGTATTATTTCTTGTACTAGTGTTCTAGTCACCTCCTGCGCTTTTTCTGTTCTCGTGGAGAATGCTTCTGGCCAACCTGAAAAGGTATCAGATAGTACCAATAAATATTGATACCCCAGTTTTCCTGGGAGTTCTGAAAAATCTCTTAGTCATTGTTGCCCAGGTGCATTTCCTTTCCAAATTTGACCCATTTCTGGCTCGGCTGTCTTCTTAGGATTAGTCTGCAGGCAAAGATCGCATTGCTGTGTCCCCCGTCTTATGGTAGTATACAAATTTCTCGCTATTCTTTTCTGATCAAATGTTTATATAGTGCTTCTGCACTCCAATGGCCCTTTCTGTGCTCTTCCCTTACTGTCACGGTCCATTCGGTGATGGACTCGTGATGGTTCGTTTACCTTGATCTCGAGGCGCAAAATTAAGGCAACCAAAATGCCAAGGGGTTATAATTCAATCAAGCAGTGTTACTTTATTAATTTGCCCGTAAAGCGGCACGCGATAGAAAGAGAGTAGAGGAAAAGGGAAAGGTAAAAAGAAAAGGCGGAAAATGAGGCTGGGTTTACCACCGAACGAGCTCCAAAGGCGTCCCTCTGGTCTTGGGTCCCGTGACGAGAGTCCTGCCAGTCCTCCGTCGTGACTCAGGGTCCTCCGGTGGGGAGATCTCCATGATGTCCCATCAGGAATTGTCTTTTATGCTTCTTCACCCCCGCTTCACTCCCATAGGTCGAGGCCAATCTCTGCCTTTATTGCGCAATCCAGGCTTAACTGCGCAGGCCCGAAGAGTCCCCGCTTGGCTTGCCAGGGCTCGTCTGTGCCTGTGTCGCCTCGGTTCAGGGGTCTCTTACCGGTCCGTTGAGTGACCTCAAGACCCTTGGCGGGCCTCTGCGCATGCTCTTCTTCGTTGGCCTTTGTTACAGGGAGGAGGTGGGGGGCAAGTCTGGCTCAAACACCAGGTGAAAATCCATCTTCTGGACAGCAGTTCTTGTCCTCGGGTCGGAGAGGCCTTTGTAATGCAATTCGTCTCAGGTGCTGGGGGCAAGTTTGGCTCAGGAAGCAGGTAGAGTCCATACAGCACCTGTAGCCCCCAGGTCGGAGAGACCTGCACAACACAATTCCTTGCTTCAGGCCTCTCTCCAAATCATTTTCCAGTTCTTTCTCTCAGTCCATTCTGTTCTCCAAGTCCCTGATGGCCGTGTTCAGGCAGAAACTGTTCTTCGCACCGACTCTCCCACTTACTAAAGGCCAAACGAAAGAGGAGGTAACAAGAAGTTTTCCCTGTGGGCTGTGAGCCCAGCCTTTCTAATTATATGATCCCTCGAAATCTAGAAGAAGTTGGCTTACCGTCCAAAGAGACCTGCCCGTTGGGGACTAGGGCACTTTCTCTTCTTACTTTTTGGTTAGCTGCCAGTTTTGCCTCTCTGTCCGCCAGCTCGTTCCCTTTTTCCAATTGCGAGCTCACTTTCTGGTGTGCCTTGATATGCATGATTGCCACCTTCTTAGGAAGTTGAACTGCTTCCGATAACTTCAGTATCTCATTTACATGTCTGATATGTTTGCCTTGAGAGTTCTAGAGGCCTCTTTCTTTCCAAATTGCTCCGTGCGCATGCACGACCCCGAAAGCATACCTCGAGTCAGTATAGATGTTCTCCATTTTACCTTGAGCTAGTTGCAGAGCACGAATAAGGGCGATTATTTCTGCCTTTTGTGCAGAAGTACTTCGAGGTGGAAGTCCAGATTCCATCACTTCATGGCTATAGCAGAAGCAGCATGCCTTTCAGCATTCAGGATACAGCTGCTTGCGTCCATCAAGCAGTTCTCAGTGTTTTCCATAGGACTGTCCTTTAGATCTTCCACAGAATCACACAGAATGTTAGGGATTGGAAGGGACCTCGAAAGATCATCTAGTCCAATCCGCCTGCCAGGGCAGGAACACCTCGGTGAGGTTACACAGGAAGGCGTCCAGGCGGGTTTTGAATGTCTCCAGAGAAGGAGAATCCACAACCTCCCTGGGCAGCCTGTTCCAGTGTTCCGTCACCCTCACTGAGAAGAAGTTTCTTCTCAAATTTCAGTGGAACCTCTTGTGTTCCAGCTTGAACCCATTACCCCTTGTCTTACTGTTGGTTGTCACCGAGAAGAGCCTGGCTCCATCCTCGTGACACCCACCCTTTATATATTTCTAAACATTAATGAGGTCACCCCTCAGTCTCCTCTTCTCCAAGCTAAAGAGACCCAGCTCCCTCAGCCTTTCCTCATAAGGGAGATGCTCCACTCCCTTAATCATCTTTGTGGCCCTGCGCTGGACTCTCTCCAGCAGTTCCCTATCCTTCTTGAACTGAGGGGCCCAGAACTGGACACAATATTCCAGATGAGGTCTCACCAGGGTAGAGTAGAGGGGAAGGAGAACCTCTCTCGACCTACTAACCACCTCCCTTCTAATACACCCCAGGATGCCATTGGCCTTCTTGGCCACAAGGGCCCAGTGCTGGCTCGTGGTCATCCTGCTGTCCACCAGGACCCCCAGGTCCCTTTCCCCTACACTGCTCTCTTGTAGGTCATTCCCCAACCTGTACTGGACCCTGGGGTTGTTCCTGCCCAGATGCAAGACTCTACATTTTCCCTTGTTATATTTCATTAAATTTTTCCCCGCCCAACTCTCTAGCCTGTCCAGATCTCGCTGGATGGCAGCACAGCACTCTGGCGTGTCAGCCACTCCTCCCAGCTTGGTGTCATCAGCAAACTTGCTGATAGTACACTCAATTCCCTCATCCAAGTCATTCCCAGGGATGGAGCTGAGGCTGACCGGTCTAGAGTTGCCCGGGTCCTCCTTCTTGCCCTTTTTGAAGACCGGATTGACATTTGCTTTCCTCCAGTCCTCAGGCACCTCTCCCGTTTCCCAAGACTTGGCAAAGATGATGGAGAGCGGTCCAGCAATGACTTCAGCCAGCTCCCTCAGCACCCGCGGCTGCATCCCATCTGGACCCATGGATTTATGGATGTCCAGATTGCTTAACTGGTCCCTAACCCAGTCCTCATCAACTGAGGCAAACTCCTCCATTGCCCTGCCTTCCTCTGGGGCCTCAAGGCTACGGGGCTCCTCAGGACAGCCTCCGGCAGAGTAGACAGAGACAAAGAAGGCATTCAGTAATTCTGCCTTCTCTGTATCTTCTGTCACCAGGGCACCCACCCCATTCATCAGTGGGCCTACATTGCCTGATCTGCTCGACTGGAGTATGTTGCTTCGATGGTCTCCCGGCAATCATGATGAACTGATTCTCCAATGTTTCCGCTAAGGAAAGAAGCTGGGTTGACAATGTTAATGACGATGATTTCTACATCATTCTGTATAGGCTGATATCTCAGAAGCCTTGGTGGGGAAAGCCAATGTCCCCCTTTTGCTTCTAGCACTGTAAGCAAAAAGAAATGGTTTACTCACATCTGGGAGTCCTAAAGGAGGGACTGACATGAAAGCCTTAGCAAGTTCTTCAAAGGCTCGTGTAGCTTCTTTATTGTCCTTCAGAAAAGTAACGACGATCATGTTGAAAACAAAGAATCAGTGTGGTGAGGCTGTAGAGTGGCCCTTGGCTTGTCCTACAAGCAAGCTCTGAATGCGGATTCTTGCAGGTGTAGTGGAGCAGCCAACAGCATCTCTGAGTAAAGCGCTGGGGGATGGGGTCCTGTGTGCTGGGGACAGCTTCCCTTGCCAATCTCTGCTCCCTCCTCCTTCACGCAGGGGCTGCCCCACGCCGGGCACAGCCAGTCCCAGCTGGGCCCGCAGGTGGGTGTCTCCGTGGCGACCGCCCGGGCTCTGTGATGCGGGCGCCTCGTCTTAGCCAGAGGCCATTGTGACATGGGGGTGCGCGCAGTGACCGTGGGGGTATATAAGGAGCAAGAGCCCTGGGGTGCTCACTCCCAGGAGAGCAGCTTCTCAAGGGACAGCAGCTTCTCAAGAGGCAGCAACTTCTCAGAAAGCAGCAGCCTCTCAGGAGGCAGCGGCTTCTCAGGAGGCAGTGGCTTCTCAGGAGGCAGCAGCTTCTCAAGAGGCAGCAACTTCTCAGAAAGCAGTAGCTTCTCAGGAGGCAGCGGCTTCTCAGGAGGCAGCGGCTTCTTCAGGAGGCAGCAGCTGTTCAGAAGCAGCGGCTTCTCAGGAGGCAGCGGCTTCTCAGGAGGCAGCAGCTTCTCAGGAGGCAGCAGCTTCTTAGGAGGCAGCATCTCCCCTGGGTGCCCGTGTCAGCTCTGAAACAGACGAGGCTCAAGATGCCCATGGACAAGGAGGCAAACGCCCACTCCCAGCCCTTACGGCTGCCGCCCTTGCTCAATAGGCCACAGGTGAGGGACGGGGCAGGATGGAGAGGCCGGTGGTGGGACGGGGCCGCACGCAGCTGTCACGGGGCCGGGGATGCCGCCTCCATCCCATGTGTCCTCCTCCTCCTCCTGCCCACAGGTCAGCCACAGCCTGGGCCAGCAGACCACGCACACCACCTGGGTCACCCCCTCGGTCCAGGAGCGCTTCCAGGACCACCATGAAGGTCCCCAGGAGGGATCTGGCTGGCACCGCAGCACCAACACAGCGGCAGCACTAGAGGCAGAGTGCCCGGCACCTGCCCCACAGGGCCCCACAGCCGACGACGCGGCTCTGTGGGACGCAGCCCAGCGCATCGTCAGTGAGGCCGTGCGCAGGGCTGTGGCTGTGATCCAGGGAACTGGCGAGCAGCCTGGGGAACCGCAGGAGCTGGCCCAACGTGCAGAATTGGAAGAGGAGAACAGCAAAGAGGGGTGCCAGGGTGAAGACTACAGCATCCACAGCATCTGGGTCAACCCCTTGGTCCAGGAGCACCTCCAGGATGCCCCTGCAGAACCCCAGGAGGGCTCTGGCTTGCCCAGCTGCACTGACACTGAGGCGGCAGCAGAGGCAGAGAGCCCAGCACCTGCCCAGCACAGCCCCACAGAGGACGATGTGGCTGTGTGGGACACTGTGGAGTACCTCATCAGTGAGGCCGCGCGCAGGGCTCTGGCTGTGATCCCGGGACCTGGCCAGCAAGCGGTGGAACAGCAGGAGCTGGCCCAGCGCTTCGATGTGGCAATGGCAGCACCAACAGCCGCAGGACTTGACGCCACCGAGTCTCCCTTGGCTGGAGAGCCTGAGGGAGAGGCCAGCACAGCCCTTCTCGTCCCAGCTGAACACACCGAAGGAGAAAACACGGTTTCTCCAATGTCTGGAGGCCATCAAGGAGAGCCCAGCACAGCCATTGTCTGCCCGGCAGCAAACGAGGAGGAAGTGGCTTCTTGGTTGCCTCAAGAGCCTCCGGCAGATGCTGGCACACTCCACCTTGCCCCAGCAGCGGACGACGAAGGACATGCAGTGGCTTCTCCCGTGGCTCCGGATCCTCAGCAGCAGGTGAGCTGGTGGTGCACTGCCGGCAGCGGGCATCCCGAGTCGCCGGAGGCCGGCGCGGTGCCTGGGCTGTGTGCGGCAGGGAGATGCCCGGTGCTCCCCGTGCCATGGCACCCACATCCCCTCCATCCCCTGTGCTCTTGCTGTCTCCATGCAGGTGGCCTCCCAGCACACAGGTGACACACAGTCGTGCTCCAGCTGCAGGGACGCGCCCGAGGATGAGCAAGGTACGTCCCCAAGTTGAGCACCATCCCAGTGAGGGCTGGGCTGTCCCGGCTGTCCCAGCCAGCGGCACCCGGGCCAGGCCTGTGGCACTGCGTGCACAGGGGGCCACTCCCCAGCCACCCCTCCCTGAGGGAAGCCCTCGGTGGCGGGGGCAGGCAGGGGCTGTCGTTCGCCCGCCCTACCCCTTACCTACAGCTCTCCTACCCCCACAGGCATCACCACCCGCCCGCACGCCCCGGCTCGACGGCCTTCCCGCTTCAGGAGGGCGCTCCGGGCTCTGCGCAGGGCTTTCCGCTGTAGCTGCATAGCGGGACAGCAAGAGGAGTAGAGCCCGGCTGCCAGCGCCGCGCGGCTCCCTGGAGATGCGGCTGGTCCTGAGCCTGCGCAGCGTCCAGAGGGAGTGGCTCAGGGTGGCACTCGAGGGACGGGTGCGTGGACGGCGACCGCGGCGTTCACCTGCCCTGAGGACATGGTGCTGCCAGCCTCTGCTCGGCCTTGGATGCTTTTTACAAACTAATAAAGCCAAAAAAAATGACACTTTTCCCCCCGTGCTCATCAGTTCCCGGTCCACCTCGGGACAAAGACGGGTGCAGGCAATCTCTGTCCTCGGGGTGTCCCGGCATTGGTTGCGGGAAGCCCTGGGCTGGTGCTGCCACAAGCCGGCAGTCTGGCTGCATCCCCCTTCAAGCTCCCTTCCCACTCGCCTGTCTCCTGTTCAAGTCAAGGACTTGGAACATTGCACATCTATTGCCAACTTGGCCTGGTTGACCTAATCCCTGCACCATACGGCATCAGCTTTGTTTCACAAGGAACCTCCCCACTGCGGGGGTGTTTCGGAGCACCTACATGAGCTGATACAGACGAGACCCTGCGCACACACACGTGGTGCTGGGATGGGGTCCCTCGCTTCCGCCGAGGTTCTCCCAAGTCAGGAAGAGCCGGCTTCTCGCTCCCTTGCTGGAAATCTGAGCCCTCATCCATCTCTGCGCAAGGCTCTGATGCACAAGGCTTCCAGCATCACGAGAGCAGGTTCAGGCCTGAGACACCGGGGACAAGGGCCACAAACAGTGCTGCTCTTCAGAAGAAATCCACCCACGCAGAGCTTCATCTCAGATGCGAGTTCCTCCGCCCCGGGTTTCCGGTGCCTAAAAATAGAGGGAGGCTCAGGTATAAACCCAGTTAGCCAAGAGCCTGTGTGGCCCATTGCAGACCAGCCACGGCTGTCTGTGGCTGCTGCATGGCCTGGGCAGCAGCCTTCGCAGCATCCTCCTCTTCCCCAGCACCCCGGCGCACTGCACAGAGCCAGAGCTAATTGCAGTCACTAGGGCAGCACCGGGCAGCAGCAGCATGTCTCTTCTCTGCATCCAGCTGCCGAGTTGCCCTGCGGGGAATTTCAGCTGGGGAAGGGCGGAGTCGAATCGCCATCGGCCGGGGGCTCAGGACGGAGCACGGCACCGCCACGTCCCCGGAGCGGAGCCCTTCTTTACCCGGCTTGGACTGGGGTATTCCTCCTGCTCAAAGTGCGGTCCTTCTCCGGGATAAGGTGATGCCAGCACTTTGAGGGGAAGTCGAACTTCATGACGAAATGGGCATGAAACAGCCTCACTTCATGAAAAGCAAAAGGAGTAAAATTGACACGGAACAAAGCCAGTAACTTACCACAGCTGTCCAAGCTGCGCTCATCACGTGTGAGGCGACCGGCAACACGTTCTGCTGCTGCGGGGCTGTGCCACAACAAGTCAGTTGGGGTGCTGGCCGGAAAGGTAGTCATGTACATCTCGAGATACCCAAATCGTTTTGTGGGAAGCATGAGTTTCCTCAGCTGGATTGGGAACACTTTTGACACACGGTATTTGCTGGGCCCCAAATCACAGCTGCGTTGACTCCTATAAGCCCCCCACTTCCAATGCAACAGGTGCCCAGTTCAAGGTGACGGCACAGCAATGTGTTCTTCTCTTTAATCTGCTGCACATGTTCTCTGCGAAATCGACACTTCCTTCCTAGGAGCAATACGGCTCTTAACATAGGGTCCGAACCCATTGGCCTTGTGTTGAGGTTTGATTGCGAGGTGACAATAAAACCCTGACAGATGTATTGTCAACCCTCTCTCTCCCCGCTTGCCCCTTCAGCCCCTCCCTCTCCCCGCTTCCCACTATTGACAGGCGATTGGGAGGGAAAGAAGGTCAGAGAGAAGAGAGTTGGAAAAATGAAAGATGTTTTACTAATGCTACTAATAAAAATAGAGAAAAGAATACCAAATAGACCAAACCGATCTTCAAAGTCCCGGCAACTGCTCCGGCAGATGCAGGGCCGGCACCCGAAGTCCTGGACGGCACTCTGCAGCCAGCCGCAACTGGGTTCAGTCTGTCACTAGGCCTTGGTTTGCAGGGACAGCTCGCAAGGTCCTCTCCCAATGTGGGCCATAAGGAAAAGGGACGAGATCCTCGTGATCTCCCACTTTTATATGAAGTATCACGTGAATGGGATGCAATACTTGGTCGGTCAGTTGCAGTTCAGCTCCTGCTTGCACATCTCCCGAGATGCATCGTTATCAATGATCTTGCATACCATCGCTATGTCTACCAAAACATGTAGCTAGCTTTCAGGAAAGCACAGTTTGTACGAAGACTTTAGCCGACAGAAAAATTCACTGAAAGAGAAACATGTTTTTTAACAAAACCAGGACACCTTGTTGACAGTAGTTTGCCAAGAGTAATTTGCCAACGGGAGGAGTTCTTGCTAAATGAACAGCAAAAGACATGCTGAAAAATGCAACGGAGCAATCAGGGAGGGCTACAGTCATGCTCGGGAGCTGTCTCCGTGCACGAAGGTTTTTGTGTCTCGCTGTGTAGTGGCCAGAGAGTTGGTCCGATGGCACTGAAGAGCTCCAGGAGACATCCATCGGTTTGCTTCTTTTCTACACCGAGCTTTAAAGGCTGCTTTTGATAGTAAAATGTGAGGAAAACATAACGTTCCTCCAAGAAGACCTCGGGTAAGTCATTTCCCCAAATTCAAACTTCTTTTCCCAGGGAGGCTGAATTTCCTCCATAGCAATCAAATGACCAGGTTTTGCACACAAGAGTTGGTGTGGTTCTAAGCATCTTTATTTTGTGTATGCTGCCTTAAAGAAGGAGAGTGTTCTGCCTTTTGCTTTTGCCGCTGGAAGTCAGGAATGGTCAGCGCTGTGCTTCATGTTAGGATCGTTTCATTCTCGTCTTCTTGAAAGTTACTTTTGCCGCACGCAACTCAGAGAAAAACGCCTCAGTCTCTTACAGGGCCCTGCTCTTGAGTCTGCTCTCAACATCACCGGCAAAGAGCTGCTGCTGCTTTTCTGCACTGGATGTTTGACATCTCTTTGCTTTAGGGACAAGATCTCTTCCATCAAGAGACTGAAATAGAAGCAGAAGCACCAGAAGCTGACATTTCTCCAAGTTTTCCCCCAGTGCCTCGAGTCCCAAAGAGAAGAGAAGAGAAGAGAAGAGAACAGCAATGGTGTCATTTTCTACCTCAGGGATCAAGTTGTGGCAGGAATCGTATTATGGAACACCTTCAACAGGATGCCTGTTGCTGGCAAGGTCAGTGCAGGACTGGTGTGCTGAGCAGTGAGTCTTGCTTACGTTGGGGATTTTCTTGTGGACAAATCAATATCTGCCAGTTTAAAATGAGGAAAAAGAAATGGAGATGCTCTGGGTGTGTTGGTACGACACTTGCAAGAAGCTTCTAGGTTGGTTGTGCCTTAGTCATTAGCAGTGCGGGTCAGAGTGGCTTCCAATGTGATTCTAAAGAAGTGCTGTTTTTTCTTCAGCTTTCAGACTTTTTTTTCCCTCATTTTTGGTGCATATTTTCTTCTAGCTCTCTAAAAAGCACTGAATTGAGGTGTGGAAATGACTTCACAACCTTGAGATTGTAAAGAAGGTGTGTTTATTGAAAGTGCTGGACACACGGCTAAATAATTCCACCTAAGACTTGTGTAAATTTCCAGTAGCTGTGAGCTTGGTGAAATGCTGTAAAGTGTTACATATCCACGAAAGTTCTAGGAACACCTATGCATATCCATAACCTGTCCCCCAGAAGGCGGTTCTTATTACAATGACTTCCGGGAAATCATTTCCACAGCCTCCACCTCCGGCCCCTCCTGGTTGCGCCTGCGCAGTGATGGTGAACCGGGGTCTTCTTCGCTGTACACTTTTACCTCTGGCCTGGTGTGCTGAGTTGGCTGGGACTCAAACTGATGAGTTGGTTAGAACTGGCAGATCTCCTGTCCTGGGCCCAAGTTTCTCTTATCTAGTTGACCCAAGGATGCAGCTAGGGTTTTTTTATCTTTGCAAGGCCTGTCAAGTCGTCAGCGAGCTCCCGTTTCTCATACAAGAAGTTACACAAAGCTGAGCAAGGCTAGGCAATTGTGATGTGGGTTAAGGGTTAGCTCTAGTTCTCCAAGTGTTAGTTCTTGAAGTGTTAGTTAGTTAATCCCCTCTATCGATCCCCCTTTTTCTAAGAGGTTAGTAAATTCTTGTACTAATGTGATGATTCTTTATCTATGTTTTCTCTGAGCACAGCTAAGAAGGCTACTTCTACCTGAGAAAACCCATCGCTGTCCTTCAAAGGACAAACAGATTTTTAATGTTCAACGAAACATTTGAGTTACTATCACAACAAACAAATGTCTAATGCAAAAGTCAGCCTCCCGGTGTTTGTCTGCTGCGCTGCTGAGCTCTTTTGGGGCAGCCGGCGAGCACATGGCTGGTGCTCCGGCAGAAATGGCATGTTTGAGGCTGCCATGGGAGCTTGCATTCTTTGGCGTGGTGAGCCCGCTCACTGCAGTTGTAGCATTTGTCTTTTCTTTTGGGTTTCTTCGTGCCAATGTCATAAGTGCCACCCGGGCCGGTCGACCAGAAGGACCAAAAGGACCAAAAGGTCACCCAGAAGGTCCAGAAGGACCAAAACATGTCAAGGCGGACATCATCTCATCTCTTTGATAGAATTTCAGAAAGGTTTAGGCCACCAGATTAAGGTGAGGAAGTTGATGAGGCCTTCTACGGGCAGCTGAGAGCGGCCTCACAGTCACAGGCTCTCGTTGTTATAGGGGATTTTAACTACCCTGATATTTGCTGGAAGGACTACTCAGCAAGCCGGCCACAGTCTAGGGGCCTCCTCCAGTGCATTGATGATAACTTTCTGATGCAAATGGTGGAGGAGCGGACTAGGAGAGGTGCGCTGCTGGATCTCGTCCTCACTAACAGGAGGGTCTGGTTGAAGCAGTAAAGGTGGAGGGCTGCCTTGGTTGCAGCGACCATGAGATGGTGGAGTTCAGAATCTCATGTGGCGGGAGACGAATAGCAAGCAGAATTGCAACCCTGGACTTCAGCAGGGCCAACTTTGGCCTTTTCAAACAATTGCTGGGAGAAATCCCGTGGGCAAGGCTGCTTGAAGATAAAGGGGCCCAAGACAGTTGGTTAACACTCAGGGACTGCTTCTACCAAGCTCAAGATCAGAGCATCCCGACACATAGGAAGTCAAGGAGGGGAGCCAGGAGACCTGTGTGGTTTCCAGGTCGCACCTGGGTTACCTTTCATGGTGCTTTGCAGGCTTTCTTCACTCGGGAATGATGGATCCGGGCGTTCTGTTCTTTAGCAGTGAAGGATGTCGGGATGACTTGAAATGGACCTTCCTATTGTGCTTCCAAAGTCTTTTCTGCAAGTGACTTCACATGCACATAATCTCCCGGTTGGATGTTACGTACTGGCCCATCCAAACCCCTACTCCGAGTCCAAACACATTTCCCGATTTTGTTCAGTTTTATACCCCATAGCAGAGGTCCCCTACGGGCTATATAGTTGCCAGCCTATTCCCAAGTGCTGACTGACTTGCTGTATAACTTCTGAAATAAAAGATGGCCCTCTATGAGAGGAGATAACAGCCAGAACTCCAAACCCTGGTATTATTTCTTGTACTAGTGTTCTAGTCACCTCCCGTGCTTTTTCTGTTCTCGTGGAGAATGCTTCTGGCCAACCTGAAAAGGTATCAGATAGTACCAATAAATATTGGTACCCCAGTTTTCCTGGGAGTTCTGAAAAATCTCTTTGTCATTGTTGCCCAGGTGCATTTCCTTTCCCAATTTGACCCATTTCTGGCTCGGCTGTCTTCTTAGGATTAGTCTGCAGGCAAAGATCGCATTGCTGTGTCCCCCGTCTTATGGTAGTATACAAATTTCTCGCTATTCTTTTCTGATCAAATGTTTATATAGTGCTTCTGCACCCCAATGGCCCTTTCTGTGCTCTTCCCTTACTGTCACGGTCCATTCGGTGATGGACTCGTGATGGTTCGTTTACCTTGATCTCGAGGCGCAAAATTAAGGCAACCAAAATGCCAAGGGGTTATAATTCAATCAAGCAGTGTTGCTTTATTAATTTGCCCGTAAAGCGGCACGCGATAGAAAGAGAGTAGAGGAAAAGGGAAAGGTAAAAAGAAAAGGCGGAAAATGAGGCTGGGTTTACCACCGAACGAGCTCCAAAGGCGTCCCTCTGGTCTTGGGTCCCGTGACGAGAGTCCTGCCAGTCCTACGTCGTGACTCAGGGTCCTCCGGTGGGGAGATCTCCATGATGTCCCATCAGGAATTGTCTTTTATGCTTCTTCACTTCCCCTTCACTCCCATAGTTCGAGGCCAATCTCTGCCTTTATTGCGCAATCCAGGCTTAACTGCGCAGGCCCGAAGAGTCCCCGCTTCGCTTGCCAGGGCTCGTCTGTGCCTGTGTCGCCTCGGTTCAGGGGTCTCTTACCGGTCCGTTGGGTGACCTCAAGACCCTTGGCAGGCCTCTGCGCATGCTCTTCTTCGTTGGCCTTTGTTACAGGGAGGAGGTGGGGGGCAAGTCTGGCTCAAACACCAGGCGAAAATCCATCTTCTGGACAGCAGTTCTTGTCCTCGGGTCGGGGAGGCCTTTGTAACGCAATTCGTCTCAGGTGCTGGGGGCAAGTTTGGCTCAGGAAGCAAGTAGAGTCCATACAGCCCCTGTAGCCCCCAGGTCAGAGAGACCTGCACAACACAATTCCTTGCTTCAGGCCTCTCTCCAAATCATTGTCCAGTTCTTTCTCTCAGTCCATTCTGTTCTCCAAGTCCCTGATGGCCGTGTTCAGGCAGAAACTGTTCTTCAGACCGACTCTCCCACTTACTAAAGGCCAAACTAAAGAGGAGGTAACAAGAAGTTTTCCCTGTGGGCTGTGAGCCCAGCCTTTCTAATTATATGATCCCTCGAAATCTAGAAGAAGTTGGCTTACCGTCCAAAGAGACCTGCCCGTTGGGGACTAGGGCACTTTCTATTCTTACCTTTTGGTTAGCTGCCAGTTTTGCCTCTCTGTCCGCCAGCTCGTTCCCTTTTTCCAATTGCGAGCTCACTTTCTGGTCTGCCTTGATATGCATGATTGCCACCTTCTTAGGAAGTTGAACTGCTTCCGATAACTTCAGTATCTCATTTGCATGTCTGATATGTTTGCCTTGAGAGTTCTAGAGGCCTCTTTCTTTCCAAATTGCTCCGTGCGCATGCACGACCCCGAAAGCATACCTCGAGTCAGTATAGATGTTCACCATTTTACCTTGAGCTAGTTGCAGAGCACGAATAAGGGCGATTATTTCTGCCTTTTGTGCAGAAGTACTTCGAGGTGGAAGTCCAGATTCCATCACTTCATGGCTATAGCAGAAGCAGCATGCCTTTCAGCGTTCAGGATACAGCTGCTTGCGTCCATCAAGCAGTTCTCAGTGTTTTCCATAGGACTGTCCTTTAGATCTTCCACAGAATCACACAGAATGTTAGGGATTGGAAGGGACCTCGAAAGATCATCTAGTCCAATCCGCCTGCCAGGGCAGGAACACCTCGGTGAGGTTACACAGGAAGGCGTCCAGGCAGGTTTTGAATGTCTCCAGAGAAGGAGAATCCACAACCTCCCTGGGCAGCCTGTTCCAATGTTCCGTCACCCTCACTGAGAAGAAGTTTCTTCTCAAATTTAAGTGGAACCTCTTGTGTTCCAGCTTGAACCCATTACAGAATCACAGAATCACAGAATCACAGAATGTTAGGGATTGGAAGGGACCTCGAAAGATCATCTAGTCCAATCCCCCTGCCAGAGCAGGAACACCTAGGTGAGGTTACACAGGAAGGCGTCCAGGCGGGTTTTGAATGTCTCCAGAGAAGGAGAATCCACAACCCCCCTGGGCAGCCTGTTCCAGTGTTCTGTCACCCTCACTGAGAAGAAGTTTCTTCTCACATTTAAGTGGAACCTCTTGTGGTCCAGCTTGAACCCATTACCCCTTGTCTTACTGTTGGTTGTCACCGAGAAGAGCCTGGCTCCATCCTCGTGACACCCACCCTTTATATATTTATAAACATTAATAAGGTCACCCCTCAGTCTCCTCTTCTCCAAGCTAAAGAGACCCAGCTCCCTCAGCCTTTCCTCATAAGGGAGATGCTCCACTCCCTTCATCATCTTTGTGGCCCTGCGCTGGACTCTCTCCAGCAGTTCCCTATCCTTCTTGAACTGAGGGGGCCAGAACTGGACACAATATTCCAGATGAGGTCTCACCAGGGTAGAGTAGAAGGGAAGGAGAACCTCTCTCGACCTACTAACCACCTCCCTTCTAATACACCCCAGGATGCCATTGGCCTTCTTGGCCACAAGGGCCCAGTGCTGGCTCATGGTCATCCTGCTGTCCACCAGGACCCCCAGGTCCCTTTCCCCTACGCTGCTCTCTAGTAGGTCATTCCCCAACCTGTACTGGACCCTGGGGTTGTTCCTGCCCAGATGCAAGACTCTACATTTTCCCTTGTTATATTGCATTAAATTTTTCCCTGCCCAACTCTCTAGCCCGTCCAGATCTCGCTGGATGGCAGCACAGCCCTCTGGTGTGTCAGCCACTCCTCCTAGCTTGGTGTCATCAGCAAACTTGCTGATAGTACACTCAATTCCCTCATCCAAGTCATTGATGAATATATTGAATAGTATTGGTCCCAGAACTGACCCTTGAGGCACTCCACTAGATACAGGCCTCCAACCAGACTCTGCCCCATTGATCACGACTCTCTGGCTTCTCTCCTTCAGCCAGTTTGCAGTCCACCTCACTACCCGATCATCCAGTCCACACTTCCTCAGTTTTGCCGTGAGGATGCTGTGGGAGACTGTGTCAAATGCTTTGCTGAAGTCAAGGTAGACCACATCCACTGCTCTGCCATCGTCAGTCCACCTTGTTACGTCTTCCTAAAAGGCTATGAGGTTGGTCAAACACGACTTCCCCTTGGTGAAGCCATGTTGACTGTCCCTGATGACCCTCTTATCCTTGATATATCTTAAGATGGCACCAAGGATAAGGTGTTCCATCACTTTCCCGGGGATGGAGGTGAGGCTGACCGGTCTAGAGTTGCCCGGGTCCTCCTTCTTGCCCTTTTTGAAGACCGGAGTGACATTTGCTTTCCTCCAGTCCTCAGGCACCTCTCCCGTTCCCCAAGACTTGGCAAAGATGATGGAGAGCGGTCCAGCAATGACTTCAGCCAGCTCCCTCAGCACCCGCGCCTGCATCCCATCTGGACCCATGGATTTATGGATGTCCAGATTGCTTAACTGGTCCCTAACCCAGTCCTCATCAACTGAGGCAAACTCCTCCATTGCCCTGCCTTCCTCTGGGGCCTCAAGGGTACGGGGCTCCTCAGGACAGCCTCCGGCAGAGTAGACAGAGACAAAGAAGGCATTCAGTAATTCTGCCTTCTCTGTATCTTCTGTCACCAGGGCACCCACCCCATTCATCAGTGGGCCTACATTGCCTGATCTGCTCGACTGGAGTATGTTGCTTCGATGGTCTCCCGGCAATCATGATGAACTGATTCTCCAATGTTTCCGCTAAGGAAAGAAGCTGGGTTGACAATGTTGATGACGATGATTTCTACATCATTCTGTATAGCCTGATATTTCAGAAGCCTTGGTGGGGAAAGCCAATGTCCCCCTTTTGCTTCTAGCACTGTAAGCAAAAAGAAATGGTTTACTCACATCTGGGAGTCCTAAAGGAGGGACTGACATGAAAGCCTTAGCAAGTTCTTCAAAGGCTCGTGTAGCTTCTTTATTCTCCTTCAGAAAAGTAACAACGATATGTTGAAAAAAAGAATCAGTGTGGTGAGGCTGTAGAGTGGCCCTTGGCTTGTCCTACAAGCAAGCTCTGAATGCGGATTCTTGCAGGTGTAGTGGAGCAGCCAGCAGCATCTCTGAGTAAAGCGCTGGGGGATGGGGTCCTGTGTGCTGGGGACAGCTTCCCTTGCCAATCTCTGCTCCCTCCTCCTTCAAGCAGGGGCTGCCCCACGCCGGGCACAGCCAGTCCCAGCCGGGCCCGCAGGTGGGTGTCTCTGTGGCAACCGCCCGGGCTCTGTGATGCGGGCGCCTCGTCTTAGCCAGAGGCCATTGTGACATGGGGGTGCGCGCAGTGACCATGCGGGTATATAAGGAGCAAGAGCCCTGGGGTGCTCACTCCCAGGAGAGCAGCTTCTCAGGAGGCAGCAGCTTCTCAAGAGACAGCAGCTTCTCAAGAGGCAGCAACTTCTCAGAAAGCAGCACCTTCTCAGGAGGCAGCGGCTTCTCAGGAGGCAGCGGCTTCTCAGGAGGCAGCAGCTGTTCAGAAGCAGCGGCTTCTCAGGAGGCAGCGGCTTCTCAGGAGGCAGCAGCTGTTCAGAAGCAGCAGCTTCTCAGGAGGCAGCAGCTTCTCAGGAGGCAGCAGCTTCTTAGGAGGCAGCATCTCCCCTGGGTGCCCCTGTCAGCTCTGCAACAGACGAGGCTCAAGATGCCCATGGACAAGGAGGCCAACGCCCACTCCCAGCCCTTCCGGCTGCCGGCCTTGCTCAATAGGCCACAGGTGAGGGACGGGGCAGGAGGGAGAGGCCGGTGGTGGGACGGGGCCGCACGCAGCTGCCGCGGGGCCGGGGATGCCGCCTCCATCCCATGTGTCCTCCTCCTCCTCCTGCCCACAGGTCAGCCACAGCCTGGGCCAGCAGACCACGCACACCACCTGGGTCACCCCCTCGGTCCAGGAGCGCTTCCAGGACCACCATGAAGGTCCCCAGGAGGGGTCTGGCTGGCACCGCAGCACCAACACAGCAGCAGCACTAGAGGCAGAGTGCCCGGCACCTGCCCCACAGGGCCCCACAGTCGACGACGCGGCTCTGTGGGACGCAGCCCAGCGCATCGTCAGTGAGGCCGTGCGCAGGGCTGTGGCTGTGATCCAGGGAACTGGCGAGCAGCCTGGGGAACAGCAGGAGCTGGCCCAACGTGCAGAATTGGAAGAGGAGAACAGCAAAGAGGGGTGCCAGGGCGAAGACTACAGCATCCACAGCATCTGGGTCAACCCCTTGGTCCAGGAGCACCTCCAGGATGCCCCTGCAGAACCCCAGGAGGGCTCTGGCTTGCCCAGCTGCACGGACACTGAGGCGGCAGCAGAGGCAGAGAGCCCAGCACCTGCCCAGCACAGCCCCACAGAGGACGATGTGGCTGTGTGGGACACTGTGGAGTACCTCGTCAGCGAGGCCGCGCGCAGGGCTCTGGCTGTGATCCCGGGACCTGGCCAGCAAGCGGTGGAACAGCAGGAGCTGGCCCAGCGCTTGGATGTGGCAATGGCAGCACCAACAGCCGCAGGACTTGACGCCACCGAGTCTCCCTTGGCTGGAGAGCCTGAGGGAGAGGCCAGCACAGCCCTTCTCGTCCCAGCTGAACACAGCGAAGGAGAAAACACGGTTTCTCCAATGTCTGGAGGCCATCAAGGAGAGCCCAGCACAGCCATTGTCTGCCTGGCGGCAAACGAGGAGGAAGTGGCTTCTTGGTTGCCTCAACAGCCTCCGGCACACGCTGGCCCACTCCACCTTGCCCCAGCAGCGGACGACGAAGGACATGCAGCGGCTTCTCCCGTGGCTCCGGATCCTCAGCAGCAGGTGAGCTGGTGGTGCAATGCCGGCAGCGGGCATCCCGAGTCGCCGGAGGCCGGCGCGGTGCCTGGGCTGTGTGCGGCAGGGAGATGCCCGGTGCTCCCCGTGCCATGGCACCCACATCCCCTCCATCCCCTGTGCTCTTGCTGTCTCCATGCAGGTGGCCTCCCAGCACACAGGTGACACACAGTCGTGCTCCAGCTGCAGGGACGCGCCCGAGGATGAGCAAGGTACGTCCCCAAGTTGAGCACCATCCCAGTGAGGGCTGGGCTGTCCCGGCTGTCCCAGCCAGCGGCACCCGGGCCAGGCCTGTGGCACTGCGTGCACAGGGGGCCACTCCCCAGCCACCCCTCCCTGAGGGAAGCCCTCGGTGGCAGGGGGGCAGGCAGGGGCTGTCGGTCGCCCGCCCTGCCCCTCACCTACAGCTCTCCTACCCCCACAGGCACCACCAACCTCCCGCACGCCCCGGCTCGACGGCCTTCCCGCTTCAGGAGGGCGCTCCGGGCTCTGCGCAGGGCTTTCCGCTGTAGCTGCATAGCGGGACAGAAACAGGAGTAGAGCCCGGCTGCCAGCGCTGCGCGGCTCCCTGGAGATGCGGCTGGTCCTGAGCCTGCGCAGCGTCCAGAGGGAGTGGCTCAGGGTGGCACGAGAGGGATGGGTGCGTGGACGGCGACCGCGGCGTTCACCTGCCCTGAGGACATGGTGCTGCCAGCCTCTGCTGGGCCTTGGATGCTTTTTACAAAGTAATAAAGCCACTAAAAAATGACGCTTTTCCCCCCGTGCTCATCAGTTCCTGGTCCACCTCGGGACAAAGACGGGTGCAGGCAATCTCTGTCCTCGGGGTGTCCCGGCATTGGTTGCGGGAAGCCCTGGGCTGGTGCTGCCACAAGCCGGCAGTCTGGCTGCATCCCCCTTCAAGCTCCCTTCCCACCCGCCTGTCTCCAGTTCAAGTCAAGGACTTGGAACATTGCACATCTATTGCCAATTTGGCCTGCTTGACCTAATCCCTGCACCATACGGCATCAGCTTTGTTTCACAAGGAACCTCCCCATTGCGGGGGTGTTTCGGAGCACCTACATGAGCTGATACAGGCGAGACCCTGCGCACATACACGCGGTGCCGGGATGGGGTCCCTCACTTACGCCGAGGTTCTCCCAAGTCAGGAAGAGCCGGCTTCTCGCTCCCTTGCTGGAAATCTGAGCCCTCATCCATCTCTGCGCAAGGCTCTGATGCACAAGGCTTCCAGCGTCACGAGAGCAGGTTCAGGCCTGAGACACTGGGGACAAGGGCCACAAACAGTGCTGCTCTTCAGAAGAAATCCACCCACGCAGAGCTTCATCTCAGACGCGAGTTCCTCCGCCCCGGGTTTCTGGGGCCTAAAAATAGAGGGAGGCTCAGGTATAAACCCAGTTAGCCAAGAGCCTGTGTGGCCCATTGCAGACCAGCCACGGCTGTCTGTGGCTGCTGCATGGCCTGGGCAGCAGCCTTCGCAGCATCCTCCTCTTCCCCAGCACCCTGGCGCACTGCACAGAGCCAGAGCTAATTGCAGTCACTAGGGCAGCACCGGGCAGCAGCAGCATGTCTCTTCTCTGCATCCAGCTGCCGAGTTGCCCTGCGGGGAATTTCAGCTGGGGAAGGGCGGAGTCGAATCGCCATCGGCCGGGGGCTCAGGACGGAGCACGGCACCGCCACGTCCCCGGAGCGGAGCCCCTCTTTACCCGGCTTGGACTGGGGTATTCCTCCTGCTCACAGTGCGGTCCTTCTCCGGGATAAGGTGATGCCAGCACTTTGAGGGCAAGTCGAACTTCATGACGAAATGGGCATGAAACAGCCTCATTTCATGAAAAGCAAAAGGAGTAAAATTGACACGGAACAAAGCCAGTAACTTACCACAGCTGTCCAAGCTGCGCTCATCACGTGTGAGGCGACCGGCAACACGTTCTGCTGCTGCGGGGCTGTGCCACAACAAGTCAGTTGGGGTGGTGGCTGGAAAGGTAGTCATGTACATCTCGAGATACCCAAATCATTTTGTGGGAAGCATGAGTTTCCTCAGCTGGATTGGGAACACTTTTGACACACGGTATTTGCTGGGCCCCAAATCACAGCTGCGTTGACTCCTATAAGCCCCCCACTTCCAATGCAACAGGTGCCCAGTTCAAGGTGACGGCACAGCAATGTGTTCTTCTCTTTAATCTGCTTCACATGTTCTCTGCGAAATCGACACTTCCTTCCTAGGAGCAATCTGGCTCTTAACGTAGGGTCCGAACCCATTGGCCTTGTGTTGAGGTTTGATTGCGAGGTGACAATAAAACCCTGACAGATGTATTGTCAACCCTCTCTCTCCCCGCTTGCCCCTTCAGCCCCTCCCTCTCCCCGCTTCCCACTATTGACAGGCGATTGGGAGGGAAAGAAGGCCAGAGAGAAGAGAGTTGGAAAACTGAAAGATGTTTTACTAATGCTACTTATAAAAATAGAGAAAAGAATACCAAATAGACCAAACCGATCTTGAAAGTCCCGGCAACTGCTCCGGCAGATGCAGGGCCGGCACCCGAAGTCCTGGACGGCACTCTGCAGCCAGCCGCAACTGGGTTCAGTCTGTCACTAGGCCTTGGTTTGCAGGGACAGCTCGCAAGGTCCTCTCCCAATGTGGGCCATAAGGAAAAGGGACGAGATCCTCGTGATCTCCCACTTTTATATGAAGTATCACGTGAATGGGATGCAATACTTGGTCGGTCAGTTGCAGTTCAGCTCCTGCTTGCACATCTCCCGAGATGCATCATTATCAATGATCTTGCATACCATTGCTATGTCTACCAAAACATGTAGCTAGCTTTCAGGAAAGCACAGTTTGTACGAAGACTTTAGCCGACAGAAAAATTCACTGAAAGAGAAACATGTTTTTTAACAAAACCAGGACACCTTGTTGACAGTAGTTTGCCAAGAGTAATTTGCCAACGGGAGGAGTTCTTGCTAAATTAACAGCAAAAGACATGCTGAAAAATGCAAGGGAGCAATCAGGGAGGGCTACAGTCGTGCTCGGGAGCTGTCTCCGTGCACGAAGGTTTTTGTGTCTCGCTGTGTAGTGGCCAGAGAGTTGGTCCGATGGCACTGAAGAGCTCCAGGAGACATCCATCGGTTTGCTTCTTTTCTACACCCAGCTTTAAAGGCTGCTTTTGATAGTAAAATGTGAGGAAAACATAAGGTTCCTCCAAGAAGACCTCGGGTAAGTCATTTCCCCAAATTCAAACTTCTTTTCCCAGGGAGGCTGAATTTCCTCCATAGCAATCAAATGACCAGGTTTTGCACACAAGAGTTGGTGTGGTTCTAAGCATCTTTATTTTGTGTATGCTGCCTTAAAGAAGGAGAGTGTTCTGCCTTTTGCAATGGTGTCATTTTCTACCTCAGGGATCAAGTTGTGGCAGGAATCGTATTCTGGAACACCTTCAACAGGATGCCTGTTGCTGGGAGGGTCAGTGCAGGACTGGTGTGCTGAGCAGTGAGTCTTGCTTACATTGGGGATTTTCTTATGGACAAATCAATATCTGCCAGTTTAAAATGAGGAAAATCCATCTTCTGGACAGCAGTTCTTGTCCTCAGGTCGGGGAGGCCTTTGTAACGCAATTCGTCTCAGGGGCTGGGGGCAAGTTTGGCTCAGGAAGCAGGTAGAGTCCATACAGCACCTGTAGCCCCCAGGTCGGAGAGACCTGCACAACACAATTCCTTGCTTCAGGCCTCTCTCCAAATCATTGTCCAGTTCTTTCTCTCAGTCCATTCTGTTCTCCAAGTCCCTGATGGCCATGTTCAGGCAGAAACTGTTCTTCGGACCGACTCTCACACCACCCCGTGGCTGAACATTGTTATCAGGAGCTTGTGGCAGAAACACAGTCCTCAAAGAGAGACAGAAAGGATAAGAGAGAGAAAAAGAAAAGGAAAAGAAAGAAATGGTTTATATCCACGCGTTCCGCTTGATATCAATGGTTTTGGGAATGTCTACATTGGAGGGCACGTTAAACAAATTGTGTGCATTAAGCACAGATGTCAAATGTGTCAAACGCTTTACCATTTTCCAATTTAAAACGAACAATACCGCGGACAAAACAAAACCTATCAAAACTAATACCAAGAGAACAACAATGGGATGACACAACTTTTTCAGGATGCCTGTAGCAGTAGGTGACCACCCGAAGAGCGTGTCCCACCACTTATGTTCTGCGTCCTTTTCAATTCTTCTCAACACACGGTGAATTTCTTCAGGAACAGTAATCAAGGTTTTCTGTCCATTTACTCGAACTTCTTCTAAGATTTCAATCAAGTCCTGGTGTTGCAACAATTGCTTTACCAATGTGAGATTCATCCCAATAGGTGTAGGCAATAATTCATGAATCAGTGTGTAATTAGATTGTATAAGTTGATGAGATATGACTGGTGCTAGGTAAGAAAAATCACATCCAGTAATTTTAACAAAATTACAAATACAAACATTTGAATGGTTTCTAATATTTACCACCACCATATCTACTAATATAGAATCACAAATAGTCCTCAAGCACACACAACCTTTGCCAATATACACTAATACCGTTTCTTGATTATTAGGGCGAACTTCAAAATGACAAACATTTTGCTCAGTGTCTAGACAAATGTCTTGAGCACTGATTGTATTACTTTCACAGATGAATCCTTGCTGCTCTCGCACAATACAAGATTCTAAATTTACAGTTTGCCACTTCTCGTCCACTTTTCGGGCCCATACTCTATGCTCGAAAGGAGAGAGTATAGTTCCGTTGTGGTTCAAACCTAATGCAATAATGGGGTAAATTATGTCTATTGTAGCATTGTGTATAGTTAACACAAAGGTTGTGGCCGTGTTTGTGATGGGGTCATAGGTAAAGTTTACCAAAGTCCACCAGGATTGGAGTTCTCTCTCAAATTCAGTGGCGCTGTCCCAAACAATTTTCCGAATTTCGGTGGGAAAAGTGCCTTCTTCGCCTTCTCTTATGATCGAGGAGGCCACTGATTGCATCCACAGCTGTGCCTGAATACAACTGAGAGCTAAAGAAAGGTTATTTTGGGCCACACCAAGTGCATCTATTATCATTTCATGGTCTTTCACATTAATTTTTTCCCACTTCGGTAACACTTTCGATAACAGCCATTGGTTAGTTCCCAGAGCCAATTGGGAAGAACGCAAGGGCAGCTGCAATTTCGCCAAATCACTAGTTGTAGTGGCCAATTTATTCATTAATATTTCTGAACCAATACCGTTTAAAACTCCCAATCCTGACCCCAACACACCAGTTAGGTCTCTCTGTGTTCGTTTTTTATTAGGAATTCGCTTCCGCAGCTCAATTATGCTATTGGTCATTTTAAAATTTAGGCCTTCAGATTTGATTCATGAATGATTCGCGTTATTCTCGGTGTCCCTTGGAGTTCTCCTGCAAAACAGAAAACAAACAGGGCTCGCCTCCTTGAGGCAAGAATAATTAAAATGATGTAATTATCCAGCGGGTGCAGCTCGCAATGGTTTCACAGTGTTTTCACCTGTAGCCCTGCCAAAAGCTTCAGCTTGGACTAATCCTGATGTTATTTCCACCCCCACCAGCACAAAACGTTTACCCCCCGATTTCTTAAAGGGGCCAAGATAATCTACCTGCCAGGCATCCCACAAACCTTTACCCTCCCTTAAATGTAGAGGGTAGTCTTCTAAAGGGTGCCTTTCAAGCCGTCTCCGACATTGCTCGCAGGCTGATATGCAGGTTTTACACATTTCTCTGGTGACGGGCCAGCCTCGGGCCAGAGCTTCACGATACAAATCTTTAGCTCCGGTGTGTTTGCGTTTTACATGCAACCATTCTAACAAGCCTTCCCAATCCTCTGAAATTTGGTCCTTTGGCTGTTCTCCCTTTCCCGTTTTAATGTACGGGCGCTCCTTTCTTGAAGTGGCAACAGGAATATGGGTAGGGAGGGGTGGATTTTTAACTTCAATCTGACGGATTCCTCTTGACTTTTCTTCTAGGATTTTTACAGGACCATATTTCCTGTTATAATCAATCAGTTCTTGTGCCACTTCTCCCCATGTCCACACCTTTTTGGTATTCGGTTGGTTTGGGGAAGTCGGGGCAGGGGTAAAGGGGGAGTCAATGCTGGTATTAGCTTCATCCCTTTGGTCCCTACTCCTGTTATTTTGGGTTCTAATTACACTTGCTAACCTATCCACTGGATTGATCAGTGCAACTGTTCTTTGAAGGTTAATCCCAGTAGGTTTAAGTGATTCTGGGAGTCCCCTTATTAAAGGAGTCATCATGTCTGGAGTAACTGGCAACATCATTGGGGATTCACATTCGAGAATCAATTTTCTTTCATGTATCATTTGTAAGCAAGCTGCTTTGTGTACACTTTCTAGCAATTGATCAGGTGTGCCAGTGATTGCTAGGGGTTCTCCCCTATCTAGGGGGTTTAACCCTCCAGCCCAATAAGCAGCTCGCTGGGTTAGGGACCATGGAGCACGTCTGTCACCAGTTGTTAAGAAAACTCTGTGCCCCCAGTAACCATTTGCTTCTTGCTCAGTTAACTGAATTTGGTCCCCCCCGGTAAGAGATACGTGCCATACGTACTCTGTTTCAGATTCTCTAGGGAGACGACTATACTCCTTTTTTAGTTTAGCTAGTTTGGTGGCAGTGTAAGGAGTTTGCCTCGTTGTAATGTGAGGGTCAGTATCCTGCTCATTTGCATAAAAATATTCTGTTTTCACCAAGGGTCTTATGGGTGGATATTCTCCATGACATTGTCTCATCTCTAATTCTTTCAGAGGGTACATTTGAGCTACTTGTCGGACACTTTTCTCCTCCAGCTCCCGCTCCTGCAGTGCCCTTGTGTTTTTTAAACACTCCTCTTTTAGAGTAGCTTTTAATGAGCGGTTTTCTTCCCTCTCTTTTTCTAATTGTTCAAAACAATTTTCTAATTGTTGCTCTAAACTGGAGGTAGTTTTTTGCAAAACTTGCACCAGATTTTCAAAGGATTCTACAATTTTACTCGCATTACTCCGTCGCTTAAAGCAATCTTCAATAGCTGCTACGAGACTAGCTCTAAGTACAGCACACACCAACGGCTTTATTCCTTTCTGATCTGAACTTAGACTTGGTCTGTAAAGAAATCACTTGGTCCACTCCACTCTGTAAATTAGCCCCAATTATCACGAGCCCAGTCTTCTCCGGGTACAGAGGGTCGAGCTCCATACTTTGCTAAAAGTGTGTAGAGCGAGTCCCAATCTTTTACTAACCAAGAATCTTGACTATCAGCCCTTTCAGTCATTCTTATTATGAAGGGAACACACCCACTACAGGAAGGCACGACTTAGTTACACAAAGCTACAGCAACTGCTGCGTCACCCTTCTCTTTCTTGAGCGGTTGAAGAGGCCAAAAATCTGCTACGGGAAGGCTCAACTTAGGTACACAAAAACCACAAATTTGCCCCTTCACTATCCCGAGCAGACAATTCTCATCGCCATGAGAACAGCACCCCTTTTGCGCTTTGAGATCTTTTGGTCTGATTTTAAGAGACAGAGCCCTCAACTCGAGTTCGGAGTGCTTTACGCCAAGGCGTGTGTGGTGTGCGGGAAATCTGAATCGCTCCCCTTGCTTTCTGAACAACTGTCACTGATAACAGCGTAGGCTGATAACAGTGCAGCGCCAGGTGCGGCTGAACCGAAATGTCCTTCCCCTGATACAGACCAGACACTACCTGCACCTCTCTATCTCTCAAAATCCTGTCCGTGACGCCAATTTAATGTCACGGTCCATTCGGTGATGGACTCGTGATGGTTCGTTTACCTTGATCTCGAGGTGCAAAATTAAGGCAACCAAAATGCCAAGGGGTTATAATTCAATCAAGCAGTGTTGCTTTATTAATTTGCCCGTAAAGCGGCACGCGATAGAAAGAGAGTAGAGGAAAAGGGAAAGGTAAAAAGAAAAGGCGGAAAATGAGGCTGGGTTTACCACCGAACGAGCTCCAAAGGCGTCCCTCTGGTCTCCAGTCCCGTGACGAGAGTCCTGCCGGTCCTCCGTCATGATTCAGGATCCTCCGGTGGGGAGATCTCCATGATGTCCCATCAGGAATTGTCTTTTATGCTTCTGCACCCCTGCTTCACTCCCATAGGTCGAGGCCAATCTCTGCCTTTATTGCACAATCCAGGCTTAACTGCGCAGGCCCAAAGAGTCCCCGCTTTGCTTGCCAGGGCCCGTCTGTGCCTGTGTCTCCTCGGTTCAGGGGTCTCTTACCGGTCCGTTGGGCGACCTCAAGACCCTTGGCGGGCCTCTGCGCATGCTCTTCTTCGTTGGCCTTTGTTACAGGGAGGAGGTGGGGGGCAAGTCTGGCTCAAACACCAGGCGAAAATCCATCTTCTGGACAGCAGTTCTTGTCCTCGGGTCGGAGAGGCCTTTGTAACGCAATTCGTCTCAGGTGCTGGGGGCAAGTTTGGCTCAGGAAGCAGGTAGAGTCCATACAGCACCTGTAGCCCCCAGGTCGGAGAGACCTGCACAACACAATTCCTTGCTTCAGGCCTCTCTCCAAATCATTGTCCAGTTCTTTCTCTCAGTCCATTCTGTTCTCCAGGTCCCTGATGGCCATGTTCAGGCAGAAACTGTTCTTCGCACCGACTCTCCCACTTACTAAAGGCCAAACTAAAGAGGAGGTAACAAGAAGTTTTCCCTGTGGGCTGTGAGCCCAGCCTTTCTAATTATATGATCCCTCGAAATCTAGAAGAAGTTGGCTTACCGTCCAAAGAGACCTGCCCGTTGGGGACTAGGGCACTTTCTATTCTTACTTTTTGGTTAGCTGCCGGTTTTGCCTCTCTGTCTGCCAGCTCGTTCCCTTTTTCCAATTGCGAGCTCACTTTCTGGTGTGCCTTGATATGCATGATTGCCACCTTCTTAGGAAGTTGAACTGCTTCCGATAACTTCAGTATCTCATTTGCATGTCTGATATGTTTGCCTTGAGAGTTCTAGAGGCCTCTTTCTTTCCAAATTGCTCCGTGCGCATGCACGACCCCGAAAGCATACCTCGAGTCAGTATAGATGTTCACCATTTTACCTTGAGCTAGTTCCAGAGCACGAATAAGGGCGATTATTTCTGCCTTTTGTGCAGAAGTAATTCAAGGTGGAAGTCCAGATTCCATCACTTCATGGCTATAGCAGAAGCAGCATGCCTTTCAGCGTTCAGGATACAGCTGCTTGCGTCCATCAAGCAGTTCTCAGTGTTTTCCATAGGACTGTCCTTTAGATCTTCCACAGAATCACACAGAATGTTAGGGATTGGAAGGGACCTCGAAAGATCATCTAGTCCAATCCGCCTGCCAGAGCAGGAACACCTCGGTGAGGTTACACAGGAAGGCGTCCAGGCGGGTTTTGAATGTCTCCAGAGAAGGAGAATCCACAACCCCCCTGGGCAGCCTGTTCCAGTGTTCCGTCACCCTCACTGAGAAGAAGTTTCTTCTCAAATTTCAGTGGAACCTCTTGTGTTCCAGCTTGAACCCATTACCCCTTGTCTTACTGTTGGTTGTCACCGAGAAGAGCCTGGCTCCATCCTCGTGACACCCACCCTTTATATATTTATAAACATTGATGAGGTCACCCCTCAGTCTCCTCTTCTCCAAGCTAAAGAGACCCAGCTCCCTCAGCCTTTCCTCATAAGGGAGATGCTCCACTCCCTTAATCATCTTTGTGGCCCTGCGCTGGACTCTCTCCAGCAGTTCCCTATCCTTCTTGAACTGAGGGGGCCAGAACTGGACACAATATTCCAGATGAGGTCTCACCAGGGTAGAGTAGAGGGGAAGGAGAACCTCTCTCGACCTACTAACCACCTCCCTTCTAATACACCCCAGGATGCCATTGGCCTTCTTGGCCACAAGGGCCCAGTGCTGGCTCATGGTCATCCTGCTGTCCACCAGGACCCCCAGGTCCCTTTCCCCTACGCTGCTTTCTAGTAGGTCATTCCCCAACCTGTACTGGACCCTGGGGTTGTTCCTGCCCAGATGCAAGACTCTACATTTTCCCTTGTTATATTGCATGAAATTTTTCCCGGCCCAACTCTCTAGCCTGTCCAGATCTCGCTGGATGGCAGCACAGCCCTCTGGTGTGTCAGCCACTCCTCCCAGCTTGTTGTCATCAGCAAACTTGCTGATAGTACACTCAGTTCCCTCATCCAAGTCATTGATGAATATATTGAATAGTATTGGTCCCAGAACTGACCCTTGAGGCACTCCACTAGATACAGGCCTCCAACCAGACTCTGCCCCATTGATCACGACTCTCTGGCTTCTCTCCTTCAGCCAGTTTGCAGTCCACCTCACTACCCGATCATCCAGTCCACACTTCCTCAGTTTTGCCGTGAGGATGCTGTGGGAGACTGTGTCAAATGCTTTGCTGAAGTCAAGGTAGACCACATCCACTGCTCTGCCATCGTCAATCCACCTTGTTACGTCTTCCTAAAAGGCTATGAGGTTGGTCAAACACGACTTCCCCTTGGTGAAGCCATGTTGACTGTCCCTGATGACCCTCTTATCCTTGATATGTCTTAAGATGGCACCAAGGATAAGGTGTTCCATCACTTTCCCAGGGATGGAGCTGAGGCTGACCGGTCTAGAGTTGCCCGGGTCCTCCTTCTTGTGCTTTTTGAAGACCGGAGTGACATTTGCTTTCCTCCAGTCCTCAGGCACCTCTCCCGTTCCCCAAGACTTGGCAAAGATGATGGAGAGCGGTCCAGCAATGACTTCAGCCAGCTCCCTCAGCACCCGCGGCTGCATCCCATCTGGACCCATGGATTTATGGATGTCCAGATTGCTTAACTGGTCCCTAACCCAGTCCTCATCAACTGAGGCAAACTCCTCCATTGCCCTGCCTTCCTCTGGGGCCTCAAGGCTACGGGGCTCCTCAGGACAGCCTCCGGCAGAGTAGACAGAGACAAAGAAGGCATTCAGTAATTCTGCCTTCTCTGTATCTTCTGTCACCAGGGCACCCACCCCATTCATCAGTGGGCCTACATTGCCTGATCTGCTCGACTGGAGTATGTTGCTTCGATGGTCTCCCGGCAATCATGATGAACTGATTCTCCAATGTTTCCGCTAAGGAAAGAAGCTGGGTTGACAATGTTGATGACGATGATTTCTACATCATTCTGTATAGCCTGATATTTCAGAAGCCTTGGTGGGGAAAGCCAATGTCCCCCTTTTGCTTCTAGCACTGTAAGCAAAAAGAAATGGTTTACTCACATCTGGGAGTCCTAAAGGAGGGACTGACATGAAAGCCTTAGCAAGTTCTTCAAAGGCTCGTGTAGCTTCTTTATTGTCCTTCAGAAAAGTAACGACGATCATGTTGAAAACAAAGAATCAGTGTGGTGAGGCTGTAGAGTGGCCCTTGGCTTGTCCTACAAGCAAGCTCTGAATGCGGATTCTTGCAGGTGTAGTGGAGCAGCCAACAGCATCTCTGAGTAAAGCGCTGGGGGATGGGGTCCTGTGTGCTGGGGACAGCTTCCCTTGCCAATCTCTGCTCCCTCCTCCTTCAAGCAGGGGCTGCCCCACGTCGGGCACAGCCAGTCCCAGCCGGGCCCGCAGGTGGGTGTCTCCGTGGCGACCGCCCGGGCTCTGTGATGCGGGCGCCTCGTCTTAGCCAGAGGCCATTGTGACGTGGGGGTGCGCGCAGTGACCGTGGGGGTATATAAGGAGCAAGAGCCCTGGGGTGCTCACTCCCAGGAGAGCAGCTTCTCAGGAGGCAGCAGCTTCTCAGGAGGCAGCAGCTTCTCAAGAGGCAGCAACTTCTCAAGAGGCAGCATCTTCTCAGGAGGCAGCGGCTTCTCAGGAAGCAGCAGCTTTTCAGGAGGCAGCAGCTTCTCAAGAGGCAGCAGCTTCTCAAGAAGCAGCAACTTCTCAGAAAGCAGCAGCTTCTCAGGAGGCAGCGGCTTCTCAGGAGGCAGCAGCTGTTCAGAAGCAGCGGCTTCTCAGCAGGCAGCGGCTTCTCAGGAGGCAGCAGCTTCTCAGGAGGCAGCAGCTTCTTAGGAGGCAGCATCTCCCCTGGGTGCCCGTGTCAGCTCTGCGACAGACGAGGCTCAAGATGCCCATGGACAAGGAGGCCAACGCCCACTCCCAGCCCTTCCGGCTGCCGGCCTTGCTCAATAGGCCACAGGTGAGGGACGGGGCAGGAGGGAGAGGCCGGTGGTGGGATGGGGCCGCACGCAGCTGCCGCGGGGCCGGGGATGCCGCCTCCATCCCATGTGTCCTCCTCCTCCTCCTGCCCACAGGTCAGCCACAGCCTGGGCCAGCAGACCACGCACACTTCCTGGGTCAACCCCTCGGTCCAGGAGCGCTTCCAGGACCACCATGAAGGTCCCCAGGAGGGGTCTGGCTGGCCCCGCAGCACCAACACAGCGGCAGCACTAGAGGCACAGTGCCCGGCACCTGCCCCACAGGGCCCCACAGCCGACGACGCGGCTCTGTGGGACGCAGCCCAGCGCATCGTCAGTGAGGCCGTGTGCAGGGCTGTGGCTGTGATCCAGGGACCTGGCGAGCAGCCTGGGGAACAGCAGGAGCTGGCCCAACACACGGAATTGGAAGAGGAGAACAGCAAAGAGGGGTGCCAGGGCGAAGACTACAGCATCCACAGCATCTGGGTCAACCCCTTGGTCCAGGAGCACCTCCAGGATGCCCCTGCAGAACCCCAGGAGGGCTCTGGCTTGCCCAGCTGCACTGAAACTGAGGCGGCAGCAGACGCAGAGAGCCCAGCACCTGCCCAGCACAGCCCCACAGAGGACGATGTGGCTGTGTGGGACACTGTGGAGTACCTCGTCAGCGAGGCCACACGCAGGGCTCTGGCTGTGATCCCGGGACCTGGCCAGCAAGCGGTGGAACAGCAGGAGCTGGCCCAGCGCTTGGATGTGGCAATGGCAGCACCAACAGCCACAGGACTTGACGCCACCGAGTCTCCCTTGGCTGGAGAGCCTGAGGGAGAGGCCAGCACAGCCCTTCTCGTCCCAGCTGAACACAGCGAAGGAGAAAACACGGTTTCTCCAATGTCTGGAGGCCATCAAGGAGAGCCCAGCACAGCCATCGTCTGCCCGGCAGCAAACGAGGAGGAAGTGGCTTCTTGGTTGCCTCAAGAGCCTCCGGCAGACGCTGGCCCACTCCACCTTGCCCCAGCAGCGGACGACGAAGGACATGCAGCGGCTTCTCCCGTGGCTCCGGATCCTCAGCAGCACGTGAGCTGGTGGTGCACGGCCGGCAGCGGGCATCCCGAGTCGCCGGAGGCCGGCGCGGTGCCTGGGCTGTGTGCGGCAGGGAGATGCCCGGTGCTCCCCGTGCCATGGCACCCACATCCCCTCCATCCCCTGTGCTCTTGCTGTCTCCATGCAGGTGGCCTCCCAGCACACAGGTGACACACAGTCGTGCTCCAGCTGCAGGGACGCGCCCGAGGATGAGCAAGGTACGTCCCCAAGTTGAGCACCATCCCAGTGAGGGCTGGGCTGTCCCGGCTGTCCCAGCCAGCGGCACCCGGGACAGGCCTGTGGCACTGCGTGCACAGGGGGCCACTCCCCAGCCACCCCTCCCTGAGGGAAGCCCTCGGTGGCAGGGGCAGGCAGGGGCTGTCGGTCGCCCGCCCTGCCCCTCGCCTACAGCTCTCCTACCCCCACAGGCATCACCACCCGCCAACACGCCCCGGCTCGACGGCCTTCCCGCTTCAGGAGGGCGCTCCGGGCTCTGCGCAGGGCTTTCCGCTGTAGCTGCATAGCGGGACAGCAAGAAGAGTAGAGCCCGGCTGCCAGCGCCACGCGGCTCCCTGGAGATGCGGCTGGTGCTGAGCCTGCGCAGCGTCCAGAGGGAGTGGCTCAGGGTGGCACGCGAGGGACGGGTGCGTGGACGGCGACCGCGGCGTTCACCTGCCCTGAGGACATGGTGCTGCCAGCCTCTGCTCGGCCTTGGATGCTTTTTACAAAGTAATAAAGCCACTAAAAAATGACACTTTTCCCCCCGTGCTCATCAGTCCACCTCGGGACAAAGACGGGTGCAGGCAATCTCTGTCCTCGGGGTGTCCCGGCATTGGTTGCGGGAAGCCCTGGGCTGGTGCTGCCACAAGCCGGCAGTCTGGCTGCATCCCCCTTCAAGCTCCCTTCCCATTCGCCTGTCTCCAGTTCAAGTCAAGGACTTTGAACATTGCACATCTATTGCCAACTTGGCCTGGTTGACCTAATCCCTGCACCATACGGCATCACCTTGGTTTCACAAGGAACCTCCCCATTACGGGGGTGTTTCGGAGCACCTACATGAGCTGATACAGACGAGACCCTGCGCACATACACGTGGTGCAGGGATGGGGTCCCTCTCTTCCGCCGAGGTTCTCCCAAGTCAGGAAGAGCCGGCTTCTCGCTCCCTTGCTGGAAATCTGAGCCCTCATCCATCTCTGCGCAAGGCTCTGATGCACAAGGCTTCCAGCGTCACGAGAGCAGGTTCAGGCCTGAGACACCGGGGACAAGGGCCACAAACAGTGCTGCTCTTCAGAAGAAATCCACCCACGCAGAGCTTCATCTCAGACGCGAGTTCCTCCGCCCCGGGAGTAAAATTGACACAGAATAAAGCCAGTAACTTACCACAGCTGTCCAAGCTGCGCTCATCACGTGTGAGGCGACCGGCAACACGTTCTGCTGCTGCGGGGCTGTGCCACAACAAGTCAGTTGGGGTGCTGGCCGGAAAGGTAGTCATGTACATCTCGAGATACCCAAATCGTTTTGTGGGAAGCATCTGTTTCCTCAGCTGGATTGGGAACACTTTTGACACACGGTATTTGCTGGGCCTCAAATCACAGCTGCGTTGACTCCTATAAGCCCCCCACTTCCAATGCAACAGGTGCCCAGTTCAAGGTGACGGCACAGCAATGTGTTCTTCTCTTTAATCTGCTGCACATGTTCTCTGCGAAATCGACACTTCCTTCCTAGGAGCAATCTGGCTCTTAACGTAGGGTCTGAACCCATTGGCCTTGTGTTGAGGTTTGATTGCGAGGTGACAATAAAACCCTGACAGATGTATTGTCAACCCTCTCTCTCCTCGCTTGCCCCTTCAGCCCCTCCCTCTCCCCGCTTCCCACTATTGACAGGCGATTGGGAGGGAAAGAAGGCCAGAGAGAAGAGAGTTGGAAAAATGAAAGATGTTTTACTAATGCTACTAATAAAAATAGAGAAAAGAATACCAAATAGACCAAACCGATCTTGCAAGTCCCGGCAACTGCTCCGGCAGATGCAGGGCCGGCATCCGAAGTCCTGGACGGCACTCTGCAGCCAGCCGCAGCTGGGTTCAGTCTGTCACTAGGCCTTGGTTTGCAGGGACAGCTCGCAAGGTCCTCTCCCAATGTGGGCCATAAGGAAAAGGGACGAGATCCTCGTGATCTCCCACTTTTATATGAAGTATCACGTGAATGGGATGCAATACTTGGTCGGTCAGTTGCAGTTCAGCTCCTGCTTGCACATCTCCCGAGATGCATCGTTATCAATGATCTTGCATACCATCGCTATGTCTACCAAAACATGTAGCTAGCTTTCAGGAAAGCACAGTTTGTACGAAGACTTTAGCCGACAGAAAAATTCACTGAAAGAGAAACATGTTTTTTAACAAAACCAGGACACCTTGTTGACAGTAGTTTGCCAAGAGTAATTTGCCAACGGGAGGAGTTCTTGCTAAATTAACAGCAAAAGACATGCTGAAAAATGCAAGGGAGCAATCAGGGAGGGCTACAGTCGTGCTCGGGAGCTGTCTCCGTGCACGAAGATTTTTGTGTCTCGCTGTGTAGTGGCCAGAGAGTTGGTCCGATGGCACTGAAGAGCTCCAGGAGACATCCATCGGTTTGCTTCTTTTCTACACCGAGCTTTAAAGGCTGCTTTTGATAGTAAAATGTGAGGAAAACATAACGTTCCTCCAAGAAGACCTCGGGTAAGTCATTTCCCCAAATTCAAACTTCTTTTCCCAGGGAGGCTGAATTTCCTCCATAGCAATCAAATGACCAGGTTTTGCACACAAGAGTTGGTGTGGTTCTAAGCATCTTTATTTTGTGTATGCTGCCTTAAAGAAGGAGAGTGTTCTGCCTTTTGCAATGGTGTCATTTTCTACCTCAGGGATCAAGTTGTGGCAGGAATCGTATTATGGAACACCTTCAACAGGATGCCTGTTGCTGGGAGGGTCAGTGCAGGAGTGGTGTGCTGAGCAGTGAGTCTTGCTTACATTGGGGATTTTCTTGTGGACAAATCAATATCTGCCAGTTTAAAATGAGGAAAATCCATCTTCTGGACAGCAGTTCTTGTCCTCGGGTCGGAGAGGCCTTTGTAACGCAATTCGTCTCAGGTGCTGGGGGCAAGTTTGGCTCAGGAAGCAGGTAGAGTCCATACAGCACCTGTAGCCCCCAGGTCGGAGAGACCTGCACAACACAATTCCTTGCTTCAGGCCTCTCTCCAAATCATTGTCCAGTTCTTTCTCTCAGTCCATTCTCTTCTCCAGGTCCCTGATGGCCATGTTCAGGCAGAAACTGTTCTTCGGACCGACTGTCACACCACCCCGTGGCTGAACATTGTTATCAGGAGCTTGTGGCAGTAACACAGTCCTCAAAGAGAGACAGAAAGGATAAGAGAGAGAAAAAGAAAAGGAAAAGAAAGAAATGGTTTATATCCACGCGTTCCGCTTGATATCAATGGTTTTGGGAATGTCTACATTGGAGGGCACGTTAAACAAAATTTGTGCATTAAGCGCAGATGTCAAATGTGTCAAACGCTTTACCATTTTCCAATTTAAAACGAACAATACCGCGGACAGAACAAAACCTATCAAAACTAATACCAAGAGAACAACAATGGGATGACACAACTTGTTCAGGATGCCTGTAGCAGTAGGTGACCACCCGAAGAGCTTGTCCCACCACTTATGTTCTGCGTCCTTTTCAATTCTTCTCAACACACGGTGAATTTCTTCAGGAAGAGTTATCTAGGTTTTCTGTCCCTTTACTCCAACTTCTTCTAAGATTTCAATCAAGTCCTGGTGTTGCAACAATTGCTTTACCAATGTGAGATTCATCCCAAGAGGTGTAGGCAATAATTCATGAATCAGTGTGTAATTAGATTGTATAAGTTGATGAGATATGACTGGTGCTAGGTAAGAAAAATCACATCCAGTAATTTTAACAAAATTACAAATACAAACATTTGAATGGTTTCTAATATTTACCATCACCATATCTACTAATATAGAATCACAAATAGTCCTCAAGCACACACAACCTTTGCCAATATACACTAATACCGTTTCTTGATTATTAGGGCGAACTTCAAAATGACAAACATTTTGCTCAGTGTCTAGACAAATGTCTTGAGCACTGATTGTATTACTTTCACAGATGAATCCTTGCTGCTCTCGCACAATACAAGATTCTAAATTTACGGTTTGCCACTTTTCATCCACTTTTCGGGCCCATACTCTATGCTCGAAAGGATAGAGTATAGTTCCGTTGTGGTTCAAACCTAATGCAATAATGGGGTAAATTATGTCTATTGTAGCATTGTGTATAGTTAACACAAAAGTTGTGGCCGTGTTTGGGATGGGGTCATAGGTAAAGTTTACCAAAGTCCACCAGGATTGGAGTTCTCTCTCAAATTCAGTGGCGCTGTCCCAAACAATTTTCCGAATTTTGGTGGGAAAAAAGTGCCTTCTTCGCCTTCTCTTATGATCGAGGAGGCCACTGATTGCATCCACAGCTGTGCCTGAATACAACTGAGAGCTAAAGAAAGGTTATTTTGGGCCACACCAAGTGCATCTATTATCATTTCATGGTCTTTCACATTAATTTTTTCCCACTTTGGTAACACTTTCGATAACAGCCATTGGTTAGTTCCCAGAGCCAATAGGGAAGAACGCAAGGGCAGTTGCAATTTTGCCAAATCACTAGTTGTAGTGGCCAATTTATTCATTAATATTTCTGAACCAATACCATTTAAAACTCCCAATCCTGACCCCAACACACCAGTTAGGTCTCTCTGTGTTCGTTTTTTATTAGGAATTCGCTTCCGCAGCTCAATTATGCTATTGGTCATTTTAAAATTTAGGCCTTCAGATTTGATTCATGAATGATTCGCGTTATTCTCTGTGTCCCTCGGAGTTCTCCTGCAAAACAGAAAACAAACAGGGCTCGCCTCCTTGAGGCAAGAATAATTAAAATGATGTAATTATCCAGCGGGTGCAGCTTGTAGGTTTGGAAAAGTTCCAAACCATTCTCGCAATGGTTTCACAGTGTTTTCACCTGTAGCCCTGCCAAAAGCTTCAGCTTGGACTAATCCTGATGTTATTTCCACCCCCACCAGCACAAAACGTTTACCCCCCGATTTCTTAAAGGGGCCAAGATAATCTACCTGCCAGGCATCCCACAAACCTTTACCCTCCCTTAAATGTAGAGGGTAGTCTTCTAAAGGGTGCCTTTCAAGCCGTCTCCGACATTGCTCGCAGGCTGATATGCAGGTTTTACACATTTCTCTGGTGACGGGCCAGCCTCGGGCCAGAGCTTCACGATACAAATCTTTAGCTGTGGTGTGTTTGCGTTTTACATGCAACCGTTCTAACAAGCCTTCCCAATCCTCTGAAATTTGGTCCTTTGGCTGTTCTCCCTTTCTTGTTTTAATGTACGGGCGCTCCTTTCTTGAAGTGGCAACAGGAATATCGGTAGGGAGGGGTGGATTTTTAACTTCAATCTGACGGATTCCTCTTGACTTTTCTTCTAGGATTTTTACAGGACCATATTTCCTGTTATAATCAACCAGTTCTTGTGCCACTTCTCCCCATGTCCACACCTTTTTGGTATTCGGTTGGTTTGGGGAAGTCGGGGCAGGGGTAAAGGGGGAGTCAATGCTGGTATTAGCTCCATCCCTTTGGTCCCTACTCCTGTTATTTTGGGTTCTAATTACACTTTCTAACCTATCCACTGGATTGATCAGTGCAACTGTTCTTTGAAGGTTAATCCCAGTAGGTTTAAGTGATTCTGGGAGTCCCCTTATTAAAGGAGTCATCATGTCTGGATTAACTGGCAACATCATCGGGGATTCACATTCGAGAATCAATTTTCTTTCATGTATCATTTGTAAGCAAGCTGCTTTGTGTACACTTTCTAGCAATTGATCAGGTGTGCCAGTGATTGCTAGGGGTTCTCCCCTATCTAGGGGGTTTAACCCTCCAGCCCAATAAGCAGCTCGCTGGGTTAGGGACCATGGAGCACGTCTGTCACCAGTTGTTAAGAAAACTCCATGCCCCCAGTAACCATTTGCTTCTTGCTCAGTTAACTGAATTTGGTCCCCCCCGGTAAGAGATACGCGCCATACGTACTCTGTTTCAGATTCTCTAGGGAGACGACTATACTCCTTTTTTAGTTTAGCTAGTTTGGTGGCAGTGTAAGGAGTTTGCCTCGTTGTAATGTGAGGGTCAGTATCCTGCTCATTTGCATAAAAATATTCTGTTTTCACCAAGGGTCTTATGGGTGGATATTCTCCATGACATTGTCTCATCTCTAATTCTTTCAGAGGGTACATTTGAGCTACTTGTCGGACACTTTTCTCCTCCAGCTCCCGCTCCTGCAGCGCCCTTGTGTTTTTTAAACACTCCTCTTTTAGAGTAGCTTTTAATGAGCGGTTTTCTTACCTCTCTTTTTCTAATTGTTCAAAACAATTTTCTAATTGTTGCTCTAAACTGGAGGTAGTTTTTTGCAAAACTTGCACCAGATTTTCAAAGGATTCTATAATTTTACTCGCATTACTCCGTCGCTTAAAGTGATCTTCAATAGCTGCTACGAGACTAGCTCTAAGTACAGCACACACAACGGGTTTATTCCTTTCTGATCTGAACTTAGACTTGGTCTGTAAAGAAATCACTTGGTCCACTCCACTCTGTAAATTAGCCCCAATTATCACGAGCCCAGTCTTCTCCGGGTACAGAGGGTCGAGCTCCATACTTTGCTAAAAGTGTGTAGAGCGAGTCCCAATCTTTTACTAACCAAGAATCTTGACTATCAGCCCTTTCAGTCATTCTTATTACGAAGGGAACACACCCACTACAGGAAGGCACGACTTAGTTACACAAAGCTACAGCAACTGCTGCGTCACCCTTCTCTTTCCTGAGCGGTTGAAGAGGCCAAAAATCTGCTACGGGAAGGCTCAACTTAGGTACACAAAAACCACAAATTTGCCCCTTCACTATCCCGAGCAGACAATTCTCATCGCCATGAGAACAGCACCCCTTTTGCGCTTTGAGATCTTTTGGTCTGATTTCAAGAGACAGAGCCCTCAACTCAAGTTCGGAGTGCTTTACGCCAAGGCGTGTGTGGTGTGCGGGAAATCTGAATCGCTCCCCTTGCTTTCTGAACAACCGTCACTGATAACACCGTCGGCTGATAACAGTGCAGCGCCAGGTGCGGCTGAACTGAAACGTCCTTCCCCTGATACAGACCAGACACTACCTGCACCCCTCTATCTCTCAAAATCCTGTCCGTGACGCCAATTTAATGTCACGGTCCATTTGGTGATGGACTCGTGATGGTTCGTTTACCTTGACCTCGAGGCGCAAAATTAAGGCAACCAAAATGCCAAGGGGTTATAATTCAATCAAGCAGTGTTGCTTTATTAATTTGCCCGTAAAGCGGCACGCGATAGAAAGAGAGTAGAAGAAAAGGGAAAGGTAAAAAGAAAAGGCGGAAAATGAGGCTGGATTTACCACCAAACGAGCTCCAAAGGCGTCCCTCTGGTCTCCAGTCCCGTGACGAGAGTCCTGCCAGTCCTCCGTCATGATTCAGGATCCTCCGGTGGGGAGATCTCCATGATGTCCCGTCAGGAGTTGTCTTTTATGCTTCTTCACCCCCCCTTTCACTCCCATAGGTCGAGGCCAATCTCTGCCTTTATTGCACAATCCAGGCTTAACTGCGCAGGCCCGAAGCGTCCCCGCTTCGCTTGCCAGGGCCCGTCTGCGCCTGCGTCGCCTCGGTTCAGGGGTCTCTTACCGGTCCGTTGGGTGACCTCAAGACCCTTGGCGGGCCTCTGCGCATGCTCTTCTTCGTTGGCCTTTGTTACAGGGAGGAGGTGGGGGGCAAGTCTGGCTCAAACACCAGGCGAAAATCCATCTTCTGGACAGCAGTTCTTGTCCTCGGGTCGGGGAGGCCTTTGTAACGCAATTCGTCTCAGGTGCTGGGGGCAAGTTTGGCTCAGGAAGCAGGTAGAGTCCATTCAGCACCTGTAGCCCCCAGGTCGGAGAGACCTGCACAACACAATTCCTTGCTTCAGGCCTCTCTCCAAATCATTGTCCAGTTCTTTCTCTCAGTCCATTCTGTTCTCCAAGTCCCTGATGGCGATGTTCAGGCAGAAACTGTTCTTCGGACCCACTCTCCCACTTACTAAAGGCCAAACTAAAGAGGAGGTACACAGCGAAGGAGAAAACACGGTTTCTCCAATGTCTGGAGGCCATCAAGGAGAGCCCAGCACAGCCATCGTCTGCCCGGCAGCAAACGAGGAGGAAGTGGCTTCTTGGTTGCCTCAAGAGCCTCCGGCAGACGCTGGCCCACTCCACCTTGCCCCAGCAGCGGACGACGAAGGACATGCAGCGGCTTCTCCCGTGGCTTCGGATCCTCAGCAGCAGGTGAGCTGGTGGTGCACTGCCAGCAGCGGGCATCCCGAGTCGCCGGAGGCCGGCGCGGTGCCTGGGCTGTGTGCGGCAGGAAGATGCCCGGTGCTCTCCGTGCCATGGCACCCACATCCCCTCCATCCCCTGTGCTCTTGCTGTCTCCATGCAGGTGGCCTCCCAGCACACAGGTGACACACAGTCGTGCTCCAGCTGCAGGGACGCGCCCGAGGATGAGCAAGGTACGTCCCCAAGTTGAGCACCATCCCAGTGAGGGCTGGGCTGTCCCGGCTGTCCCAGCCAGCGGCACCCGGGCCAGGCCTGTGGCACTGCGTGCACAGGGGGCCACTCCCCAGCCACCCCTCCCTGAGGGAAGCCCTCGGTGGCGGGGGCAGGCAGGGGCTGTCGGTCGCCCGCCCTGCCCCTCGCCTACAGCTCTCCTACCCCCACAGGCATCACCTCCTGCCCGCACGCCCCGGCTCGACGGCCTTCCCGCTTCAGGAGGGCGCTCCGGGCTCTGCGCAGGGCTTTCCGCTGTAGCTGCATAGCGGGACAGCAAGAGGAGTAGAGCCCGGCTGCCAGCGCCGCGCGGCTCCCTGGAGATGCGGCTGGTCCTGAGCCTGCGCAGCGTCCAGAGGGAGCGGCTCAGGGTGGCACGCGAGGGATGGGTGCGTGGACGGCGACCGCGGCGTTCACCTGCCCTGAGGACATGGTGCTGCCAGCCTCTGCTCGGCCTTGGATGCTTTTTACAAAGTAATAAAGCCAATAAAAAATGACACTTTTCCCCCCGTGCTCATCAGTTCCTGGTCCACCTCGGGACAAAGATGGGTGCAGGCAATCTCTGTCCTCAGGGTGTCCTGGCATTGGTTGCGGGAAGCCCTGGGCTGGTGCTGCCACAAGCCGGCAGTCTGGCTGCATCCCCCTTCAAGCTCCCTTCCCACTCGCCTGTCTCCAGTTCAAGTCAAGGACTTTGAACATTGCACATCTATTGCCAACTTGGCCTGGTTGACCGAATCCCTGCACCATACGGCATCAGCTTCGTTTCACGAGGAACCTCCCCACTGCGGGGGTGTTTCGGAGCACCTACATGAGCTGATACAGGCGAGACCCTGCGCACAGACACGTGGTGCCGGGATGGGGTCCCTCGCTTCCGCCGAGGTTCTCCCAAGTCAGGAAGAGCCGGCTTCTCGCTCCCTTGCTGGAAATCTGAGCCCTCATCCATCTCTGCGCAAGGCTCTGATGCACAAGGCTTCCAGCATCACGAGAGCAGGTTCAGGCCTGAGACACCGGGGACAAGGGCCACAAACAGTGCTGCTCTTCAGAAGAAATCCACCCACGCAGAGCTTCATCTCAGACGCGAGTTCCTCCGCCCCGGGTTTCTGGGGCCTAAAAATAGAGGGAGGCTCAGGTATAAACCCAGTTAGCCAAGAGCTTGTGTGGCCCATTGCAGACCAGCCACGGCTGTCTGTGGCTGCTGCATGGCCTGGGCAGCAGCCTTCGCAGCATCCTCCTCTTCCCCAGCACCCCGGCGCACTGCACAGAGCCAGAGCTAATTGCAGTCACTAGGGCAGCACCGGGCAGCAGCGGCATGTCTCTTCTCTGCATCCAGCTGCCGAGTTGCCCTGCGGGGAATTTCAGCTGGGGAAGGGCGGAGTCGAATCGCCATCGGCCGGGGGCTCAGGACGGAGCACGGCACCGCCACGTCCCCGGAGCGGAGCCCTTCTTTACCCGGCTTGGACTGGGGTATTCCTCCTGCTCACAGTGCGGTCCTTCTCCGGGATAAGGTGATGCCAGCACTTTGAGGGGAAGTCGAACTTCATGACGAAATGGGCATGAAACAGCCTCACTTCATGAAAAGCAAAAGGAGTAAAATTGACACGGAATAAAGCCAGTAACTTACCACAGCTGTCCAAGCTGCGCTCATCACGTGTGAGGCGACCGGCAACACGTTCTGCTGCTGCGGGGCTGTGCCACAACAAGTCAGTTGGGGTGCTGGCCGGAAAGGTAGTCATGTACATCTCGAGATACCCAAATCGTTTTGTGGGAAGCATGAGTTTCCTCAGCTGGATTGGGAACACTTTTGACACACGGTATTTGCTGGGCCCCAAATCACAGCTGCGTTGACTCCTATAAGCCCCCCACTTCCAATGCAACAGGTGCCCAGTTCAAGGTGACAGCACAGCAATGTGTTCTTCTCTTTAATCTGCTGCACATGTTCTCTACGAAATCGACACTTCCTTCCTAGGAGCAATCTGGCTCTTAACGTAGGGTCCGAACCCATTGGCCTTGTGTCGAGGTTTGATTGCGAGGTGACAATAAAACCCTGACAGATGTATTGTCAACCCTCTCTCTCCCCGCTTGCCCCTTCAGCCCCTCCCTCTCCCCGCTTCCCACTATTGACAGGCGATTGGGAGGGAAAGAAGGCCAGAGAGAAGAGAGTTGGAAAAATGAAAGATGTTTTACTAATGCTACTAATAAAAATAGAGAAAAGAATACCAAATAGACCAAACCGATCTTCAAAGTCCCGGCAACTGCTCTGGCAGATGCAGGGCCGGCATCCGAAGTCCTGGACGGCACTCTGCAGCCAGCCGCAACTGGGTTCAGTCTGTCACTAGGCCTTGGTTTGCAGGGACAGCTCGCAAGGTCCTCTCCCAATGTGGGCCATAAGGAAAAGGGACGAGATCCTCGTGATCTCCCACTTTTATATGAAGTATCACGTGAATGGGATGCAATACTTGGTCGGTCAGTTGCAGTTCACCTCCTGCTTGCACATCTCCCGAGATGCATCATTTTCAATGATCTTGCATACCATCGCTATGGCTACCAAAACATGTAGCTAGCTTTCAGGAAAGCACAGTTTGTACGAAGACTTTAGCCGACAGAAAAATTCACTGAAAGAGAAACATGTTTTTTAACAAAACCAGGACACCTTGTTGACAGTAGTTTGCCAAGAGTAATTTGCCAACGGGAGGAGTTCTTGCTAAATGAACAGCAAAAGACATGCTGAAAAATGCAAGGGAGCAATCAGGGAGGGCTACAGTCGTGCTCGGGAGCTGTCTCCGTGCACGAAGGTTTTTGTGTCTCGCTGTGTAGTGGCCAGAGAGTTGGTCCGATGGCACTGAAGAGCTCCAGGAGACATCCATCGGTTTGCTTCATTTCTACACCGAGCTTTAAAGGCTGCTTTTGATAGTAAAATGTGAGGAAAACATAACGTTCCTCCAAGAAGACCTCGGGTAAGTCATTTCCCCAAATTCAAACTTCTTTTCCCAGGGAGGCTGAATTTCCTCCATAGCAATCAAATGATCAGGTTTTGCACACAAGAGTTGGTGTGGTTCTAAGCATCTTTATTTTGTGTATGCTGCCTTAAAGAAGGAGAGTGTTCTGCCTTTTGCTTTTGCCGCTGGAAGTCAGGAATGGTCAGCGCTGTGCTTCATGTTAGGATCGTTTCATTCTCGTCTTCTTGGAAGTTACTTTTGCCGCACGCAACTCAGAGAAAAACGCCTCAGTCTCTTACAGGGCCCTGCTCTTGAGTCCGCTCTCAACATCACAGGCAAAGAGCTGCTGCTGCTTTTCTGCACTGGATGTTTGACATCTCTTTGCTTTAGGGACAAGATCTCTTCGATCAAGAGACTGAAACAGAAGCAGAAGCACCAGAAGCTGACATTTCTCCAAGTTTTCCCCCAGTGCCTCGAGTCCCAAAGAGAAGAGAAGAGAAGAGAACAGCAATGGTGTCATTTTCTACCTCAGGGATCAAGCTGTGGCAGGAATCGTATTATGGAACACCTTCAACAGGATGCCTGTTGCTGGCAAGGTCAGTGCAGGACTGGTGTGCTGAGCAGTGAGTCTTGCTTACATTGGGGATTTTCTTGTGGACAAATCAATATCTGCCAGTTTAAAATGAGGAAAGAGAAATGGAGATGCTCTGGGTGTGTTGGTACGATACTTGCAAGAAACTTCTAGGTTGGTTGTGCCTTAGTCATTAGCAGGGCGGGTCAGAGTGGCTTCCAATGTGATTCTAAAGAAGTGCTGGTTTTTCCTCAGCTTTCAGACTTTTTTTTCGCTCATTTTTGGTGCATATTTTCTTCTAGCTCTCTAAAAAGCACTGAATTGAGGCGTGGAAATGACTTCACAACCTTGAGATGGTAAAGAAGGTGTGTTTATTGAAAGTGCTGGACACACGGCTAAATAATTCCACCTAAGACTTGTGTAAATTTCCAGTAGCTGTGAGCTTGGTGAAATGCTGTAAAGTGTTACATATCCACGAAAGTTCTAGGAACACCTATGCATATCCATAACCTGTCCCCCAGAAGGCGGTTCTTATTACAATGACTTCCGGGAAATCATTTCCACAGCCTCCACCTCCGGCCCCTCCTGGTTGCGCCTGCGCAGTGATGGTGAACCGGGGTCTTCTTCGCTGTACACTTTTACCTCTGGCCTGGTGTGCTGAGTTGGCTGGGACTCAAACTGATGAGTTGGTTAGAACTGGCAGATCTCCTGTCCTGGGCCCAAGTTTCTCTTATCTAGTTGACCCAAGGATGCCGCTAGGGTTTTTTTATCTTTGCAAGGCCTGTCAAGTTGTCAGCGAGCTCCCGTTTCTCATACAAGAAGTTACACAAAGCTGAGCAAGGCTAGGCAATTGTGATGTGGGTTAAGGGTTAGCTCTAGTTCTCCAAGTGTTAGTTCTTGAAGTGTTAGTTAGTTAATCCCCTCTATCGATCCCCCTTTTTCGAAGAGGTTAGTAAATTCTTGTACTAATGTGATGATTCTTTATCTATGTTTTCTCTGAGCACAGCTAAGAAGGCTACTTCTACCTGAGAAAACCCATCGCTGTCCTTCAAAGGACAAACAGATTTTTAACGTTCAACGAAACATTTGAGTTACTATCACAACAAACAAATGTCTAATGCAAAAGCCAGCCTCCCGGTGTTTGTCTGCTGCGCTGCTGAGCTCTTTTGGGGCAGCCGGCGAGCACATGGCTGGTGCTCCGGCAGAAATGGCATGTTTGAGGCTGCCATGGGAGCTTGCATTCTTCGGCGTGGTGAGCCCGCTCACTGCAGTTGTAGCATTTGTCTTTTCTTTTGGGTTTCTTCGTGCCAATGTCATAAGTGCCACCCGGGCCGGTCGACCAGAAGGACCAAAAGGACCAAAAGGTCACCCAGAAGGTCCAGAAGGACCAAAACATGTCAAGGCGGACATCATCTCATCTCTTTGATAGAATTTCAGAAAGGTTTAGGCCACCAGATTAAGGTGAGGAAGTTGATGAGGCCTTCTACGGGCAGCTGAGAGCGGCCTCACAGTCACAGGCTCTCGTTGTTATAGGGGATTTTAACTACCCTGATATTTGCTGGAAGGACTACTCAGCAAGCCGGCCACAGTCTAGGGGGCTCCTCCAGTGCATTGATGATAACTTTCTGATGCAAATGGTGGAGGAGCGGACTAGGAGAGGTGCGCTGCTGGATCTCGTCCTCACTAACAAGGAGGGTCTGGTTGAAGCAGTAAAGGTGGAGGGCTGCCTTGGTTGCAGCGACCATGAGATGGTGGAGTTCAGAATCTCATGTGGCGGGAGACGAATAGCAAGCAGAATTGCAACCCTGGACTTCAGCAGGGCCAACTTTGGCCTTTTCAAACAATTGCTGGGGGAAATCCCGTGGGCAAGGCTGCTTGAAGATAAAGGGGCCCAAGACAGTTGGTTAACACTCAGGGACTGCTTCTACCAAGCTCAAGATCAGAGCATCCCGACACATAGGAAGTCAAGGAGGGGAGCCAGGAGACCTGTGTGGTTTCCAGGTTGCACCTGGGTTACCTTTCATGGTGCTTTGCAGGCTTTCTTCACTCGGGAATGATGGATCCGGGCGTTCTGTTCTTTAGCAGTGAAGGATGTCGGGACGACTTGAAATGGACCTTCCTATTGTGCTTCCAAAGTCTTTTCTGCAAGAGACTTCACATGCACATAATCTCCCGGTTGGATGTTACGTACTGGCCCATCCAAACCCCTACTCCGAGTCCAAACACATTTCCCGATTTTGTTCAGTTTTATACCCCATAGCAGAGGTCCCCTACGGGCTATATAGTTGCCAGCCTATTCCCAAGTGCTGACTGACTTGCTGTATAACTTTTGAAATAAAAGATGGCCCTCTATGAGAGGAGATAACAGCCAGAACTCCAAACCCTGGTATTATTTCTTGTACTAGTGTTCTAGTCACCTCCCGCGCTTTTTCTGTTCTCGTGGAGAATGCTTCTGGCCAACCTGAAAAGGTATCAGATAGTACCAATAAATATTGGTACCCCAGTTTTCCTGGGAGTTCTGAAAAATCTCTTTGTCATTGTTGCCCAGGTGCATTTCCTTTCCCAATTTGACCCATTTCTGGCTCGGGTGTCTTCTTAGGATTAGTCTGCAGGCAAAGATCGCATTGCTGTGTCCCCCGTCTTATGGTAGTATACAAATTTCTCGCTATTCTTTTCTGATCAAATGTTTATATAGTGCTTCTGCACCCCAATGGCCCTTTCTGTGCTCTTCCCTTACTGTCACGGTCCATTCGGTGATGGACTCGTGATGGTTCGTTTACCTTGATCTCGAGGCGCAAAATTAAGGCAACCAAAATGCCAAGGGGTTATAATTCAATCAAGCAGTGTTGCTTTATTAATTTGCCCGTAAAGCGGCACGCGATAGAAAGAGAGTAGAGGAAAAGGGAAAGGTAAAAAGAGAAGGCGGAAAATGAGGCTGGGTTTACCACCGAACGAGCTCCAAAGGCGTCCCTGTGGTCTCCAGTCCAGTGACGAGAGTCCTGCCGGTCCTCCGTTGTGATTCAGGGTCCTCCGGTGGGGAGATCTCCATGATGTCCCATCAGGAGTTGTCTTTTATGCTTCTTCACCCCCGTCACTCCCATAGGTCGAGGCCAATCTCTGCCTTTATTGCGCAATCCAGGCTTAACTGCGCAGGCCCGAAGCGTCCCCGCTTCGCTTGCCAGGGCCCGTCTGCGCCTGCGTCGCCTCAGTTCAGGGGTCTCTTACCGGTCTGTTGGGTGACCTCAAGACCCTTGGCGGGCCTCTGCGCATGCTCTTCTTCGTTGGCCTTTGTTACAGGGAGGAGGTGGGGGGCAAGTCTGGCTCAAACACCAGGCGAAAATCCATCTTCTGGACAGCAGTTCTTGTCCTCGGGTCGGAGAGGACTTTGTAACGCAATTCGTCTCAGGTGCTGGGGGCAAGTTTGGCTCAGGAAGCAGGTAGAGTCCATTCAGCTCCTGTAGCCCCCAGGTCGGAGAGACCTGCACAACACAATTCCTTGCTTCAGGCCTTTCTCCAAATCATTGTCCAGTTCTTTCTCTCAGTCCATTCTGTTCTCCAAGTCCCTGATGGCCACGTTCAGGCAGAAACTGTTCTTCGGACCGACTCTCCCACTTACTAAAGGCCAAACTAAAGAGGAGGTAACAAGAAGTTTTCCCTGTGGGCTGTGAGCCCAGCCTTTCTAATTATATGATCCCTCGAAATCTAGAAGAAGTTGGCTTACCGTCCAAAGAGACCTGCCCGTTGGGGACTAGGGCACTTTCTATTCTTACTTTTTGGTTAGCTGCCAGTTTTGCCTCTCTGTCCGCCAGCTCGTTCCCTTTATCCAATTGCGAGCTCACTTTCTGGTGTGCCTTGATATGCATGATTGCCACCTTCTTAGGAAGTTGAACTGCTTCCGATAACTTCAGTATCTCATTTGCATGTCTGATATGTTTGCCTTGAGAGTTCTAGAGGCCTCTTTCTTTCCAAATTGCTCCGTGCGCATGCACGACCCCGAAAGCATACCTCGAGTCAGTATAGATGTTCACCATTTTACCTTGAGCTAGTTGCAGAGCACGAATAAGGGCGATTATTTCTGCCTTTTGTGCAGAAGTACTTTGAGGTGGAAGTCCAGATTCCATCACTTCATGGCTATAGCAGAAGCAGCATGCCTTTCAGCGTTCAGGATACAGCTGCTTGCGTCCATCAAGCAGTTCTCAGTGTTTTCCATAGGACTGTCCTTTAGATCTTCCACAGAATCACACAGAATGTTAGGGATTGGAAGGGACCTCGAAAGATCATCTAGTCCAATCCGCCTGCCAGGGCAGGAACACCTCGGTGAGGTTACACAGGAAGGCGTCCAGGCGGGTTTTGAATGTCTCCAGAGAAGGAGAATCCACAACCTCCCTGGGCAGCCTGTTCCAATGTTCCGTCACCCTCACTGAGAAGAAGTTTCTTCTCAAATTTCAGTGGAACCTCTTGTGTTCCAGCTTGAACCCATTACCCCTTGTCTTACTGTTGGTTGTCACCGAGAAGAGCCTGGCTCCATCCTCGTGACACCCACCCTTTATATATTTCTAAACATTGATGAGGTCACCCCTCAGTCTCCTCTTCTCCAAGCTAAAGAGACCCAGCTCCCTCAGCCTTTCCTCATAAGGGAGATGCTCCACTCCCTTAATCATCTTTGTGGCCCTGCGCTGGACTCTCTCCAGCAGTTCCCTATCCTTCTTGAACTGAGGGGGCCAGAACTGGACACAATATTCCAGATGAGGTCTCACCAGGGTAGAGTAGAGGGGAAGGAGAACCTCTCTTGACCTACTAACCACCTCCCTTCTAATACACCCCAGGATGCCATTGGCCTTCTTGGCCACAAGGGCCAGTGCTGGCTCATGGTCATCCTGCTGTCCACCAGGACCCCCAGGCCCCTTTCCCCTACGCTGCTCTCTTGTAGGTCATTCCCCAACCTGTACTGGAACCTGGGGTTGTTCCTGCCCAGATGCAAGACTCTACATTTTCCCTTGTTATATTTCATTAAATTTTTCCCCGCCCAACTCTCTAGCCTGTCCAGATCTCGCTGGATGGCAGCACAGCCCTCTGGCGTGTCAGCCACTCCTCCCAGCTTGGTGTCATCAGCAAACTTGCTGATAGTACACTCAATTCCCTCATCCAAGTCATTGATGAATATATTGAATAGTATTGGTCCCAGAACTGACCCTTGAGGCACTCCACTAGATACAGGCCTCCAACCAGACTCTGCCCCATTGATCACGACTCTCTGGCTTCTCTCCTTCAGCCAGTTTGCAGTCCACCTCACTACCCGATCATCCAGTCCACACTTCCTCAGTTTTGCCGTGAGGATGCTGGGGGAGACGGTGTCAAATGCTTTGCTGAAGTCAAGGTAGACCACATCCACTGCTCTGCCATCATCAAGCCACCTTGTTACGTCTTCCTAAAAGGCTATGAGGTTGGTCAAACACGACTTCCCCTTGGTGAAGCCATGTTGACTGTCCCTGATGACCCTCTTATCCTTGATATGTCTTAAGATGGCACCAAGGATAAGGTGTTCCATCACTTTCCCAGGGATGGAGGTGAGGCTGACCGGTCTAGAGTTGCCCGGGTCCTCCTTCTTGCCCTTTTTGAAGACCGGAGTGACATTTGCTTTCCTCCAGTCCTCAGGCACCTCTCCCGTTTCCCAAGACTTGGCAAAGATGATGGAGAGCGTTCCAGCAATGACTTCAGCCAGCTCCCTCAGCACCCGCGGCTGCATCCCATCTGGACCCATGGATTTATGGATGTCCAGATTGCTTAACTGGTCCCTAACCCAGTCCTCATCAACTGAGGCAAACTCCTCCATTGCCCTGCCTTCCTCTGGGGCCTCAAGGGTACGGGGCTCCGCAGGACAGCCTCCGGCAGAGTAGACAGAGACAAAGAAGGCATTCAGTAATTCTGCCTTCTCTGTATCTTCTGTCACCAGGGCACCCACCCCATTCATCAGTGGGCCTACATTGCCTGATCTGCTCGACTGGAGATGTTGCTTCGATGGTCTGCCGGCAATGATGATGAACTGATTCTCCAATGTTTCCACTAAGGAAAGAAGCTGGGTTGACAATGTTAATGACGATGATTTCTACATCATTCTGTATAGCCTGATATTTCAGAAGCCTTGGTGGGGAAAGCCAATGTCCCCCTTTTGCTTCTAGCACTGTAAGCAAAAAGAAATGGTTTACTCACATCTGGGAGTCCTAAAGGAGGGACTGACACGAAAGCCTTAGCAAGTTCTTCAAAGGCTCGTGTAGCTTCTTTATTGTCCTTCAGAAAAGTAATGACGATCATGTTGAAAACAAAGAATCAGTGTGGTGAGGCTGTAGAGTGACCCTTGGTTTCTCCTACAAGCAAGCTCTGAATGCGGATTCTTGCAGGTGTAGTAGAGCAGCCAGCAGCATCTCTGACTAAAGCGCTGGGGGATGGGGTCCTGTGTGCTGGGGACAGCTTCCCTTGCCAATCTCTGCTCCCTCCTCCTTCAAGCAGGGGCTGCCCCACGCCGGGCACAGCCGGTCCCAGCCGGGCCCGCAGGTGGGTGTCTCCGTGGCGACCGCCCGGGCTCTGTGATGCGGGCGCCTCGTCTTAGCCAGAGGCCATTGTGACATGGGGGTGCGCGCAGTGACCGTGGGGGTATATAAGGAGCAAGAGCCCTGGGGTGCTCACTCCCAGGAGAGCAGCTTCTCAGGAGGCAGCAGCTTCTCAAGAGACAGCAGCTTCTCAGGAGGCAGCAGCTTCTCAAGAGGCAGCAACTTCTCAGAAAGCAGCAGCTTCTCAGGAGGCAGCAGCTTCTCAGGAGGCAGCGGCTTCTCAAGAGGCAGCAGCTTCTCAAGAGGCAGCAACTTCTCAGAAAGCAGCAGCTTCTCAGGAGGCAGTGGCTTCTCAGGAGGCAGCGGCTTCTCAGGAGGCAGCAGCTGTTCAGAAGCAGCGGCTTCTCAGCAGGCAGCGGCTTCTCAGGAGGCAGCAGCTTCTCAGGAGGCAGCAGCTGTTCAGAAGCAGCGGCTTCTCAGGAGGCAGCAGCTTCTCAGGAGGCAGCAGCTTCTTAGGAGGCAGCATCTCCCCTGGGTGCCCGTGTCAGCTCTGCGACAGACGAGGCTCAAGATGCCCATGGACAAGGAGGCCAACGCCCACTCCCAGCCCTTCCGGCTGCCGGCCTTGCTCAATAGGCCACAGGTGAGGGACGGGGCAGGAGGGAGAGGCCGGTGGTGGGACGGGGCCGCACGCAGCAGCCACGAGGCTGGGGATGCCGCCTCCATCCCATGTGTCCTCCTCCTCCTCCTGCCCACAGGTCAGCCACAGCCTGGGCCAGCAGACCACGCACACTTCCTGGGTCAACCCCTCGGTCCAGGAGCGCTTCCAGGACCACCATGAAGGTCCCCAGGAGGGGTCTGGCTGGCACCGCAGCACCAACACAGCGGCAGCACTAGAGGCAGAGTGCCCGGCACCTGCCCCACAGGGCCCCACAGCCGACGACGCGGCTCTGTGGGACGCAGCCCAGCGCATCGTCAGTGAGGCCGTGCGCAGGGCTGTGGCTGTGATCCAGGGACCTGGCGAGCAGCCTGGGGAACAGCAGGAGCTGGCCCAACGTGCGGAATTGGAAGAGGAGAACAGCAAAGAGGGGTGCCAGGGTGAAGACTACAGCATCCACAGCATCTGGGTCAACCCCTTGGTCCAGGAGCACCTCCAGGATGCCCCTGCAGAACCCCAGGAGGGCTCTGGCTTGCCCAGCTGCAGTGACACTGAGGCGGCAGCAGAGGCAGAGAGCCCAGCACCTGCCCAGCACAGCCCCACAGAGGACGATGTGGCTGTGTGGGACACTGTGGAGTACCTCGTCAGCGAGGCCGCGCACAGGGCTCTGGCTGTGATCCCGGGACCTGGCCAGCAAGCGGTGGAACAGCAGGAGCTGGCCCAGCGCTTGGATGTGGCAATGGCAGCACCAACAGCCACAGGACTTGACGCCACCGAGTCTCCCTTGGCAGGAGAGCCTGAGGGAGAGGCCAGCACAGCCCTTCTCGTCCCAGCTGAACCCACCGAAGGAGAAAACACGGTTTCTCCAATGTCTGGAGGCCATCAAGGAGAGCCCAGCACAGCCATCGTCTGCCCGGCAGCAAACGAGGAGGAAGTGGCTTCTTGGTTGCCTCAAGAGCCTCCGGCAGACGCTGGCACACTCCACCTTGCCCCAGCAGCGGACGACGAAGGACATGCAGCGGCTTCTCCTGTGGCTCCGGATCCTCAGCAGCAGGTGAGCTGGTGGTGCACTGCCGGCAGCGGGCATCCCGAGTCGCCGGAGGCCGGCGCGGTGCCTGGGCTGTGTGCGGCAGGGAGATGCCCGGTGCTCCCCGTGCCATGGCACCCACATCCCCTCCATCCCCTGTGCTCTTGCTGTCTCCATGCAGGTGGCCTCCCAGCACACAGGTGACACACAGTCGTGCTCCAGCTGCAGGGACGCGCCCGAGGATGAGCAAGGTATGTCCCCAAGTTGAGCACCATCCCAGTGAGGGCTGGGCTGTCCTGGCTGTCCCAGCCAGCGGCACCCGGGCCAGGCCTGTGGCACTGCGTGCACAGGGGGCCACTCCCCAGCCACCCCTCCCTGAGGGAAGCCCTCGGTGGCAGGGGCAGGCGGGGGCTGTCGGTCGCCCGCCCTGCCCCTCGCCTACAGCTCTCCTACCCCCACAGGCATCACCACCCGCCCGCACGCCCCGGCTCGACGGCCTTCCCGCTTCAGGAGGGCGCTCCGGGCTCTGCGCAGGGCTTTCCGCTGTAGCTGCATAGCGGGACAGCAAGAGGAGTAGAGCCCGGCTGCCAGCGCCGCGCGGCTCCCTGGAGATGCGGCTGGTCCTGAGCCTGCGCAGCGTCCAGAGGGAGCGGCTCAGGGTGGCACACGAGGGATGGGTGCGTGGACGGCGACCGCGGCGTTCACCTGCCCTGAGGACATGGTGCTGCCAACCTCTGCTCGGCCTTGGATGCTTTTTACAAAGTAATAAAGCCAATAAAAAATGACACTTTTCCCCCCGTGCTCATCAGTTCCTGGTCCACCTCGGGACAAAGACGGGTGCAGGCAATCTCTGTCCTCGGGGTGTCCCGGCATTGGTTGCGGGAAGCCCTGGGCTGGTGCTGCCACAAGCCGGCAGTCTGGCTGCATCCCCCTTCAAGCTCCCTTCCCACCCGCCTGTCTCCAGTTCAAGTCAAGGACTTGGAACATTGCACATCTATTGCCAACTTGGCCTGGTTGACCTAATCCCTGCACCATACGGCATCACCTTGGTTTCACAAGGAACCTCCCCACTGCGGGGGTGTTTCGGAGCACCTACATGAGCTGATACAGACGAGACCCTGCGCACATACACGTGGTGCCGGGATGGGGTCCCTCGCTTCCGCCAAGGTTCTCCCAAGTCAGGAAGAGCCGGCTTCTCGCTCCCTTGCTGGAAATCTGAGCCCTCATCCATCTCTGCGCAAGGCTCTGATGCACAAGGCTTCCAGCATCACGAGAGCAGGTTCAGGCCTGAGACACCGGGGACAAGGGCCACAAACAGTGCTGCTCTTCAGAAGAAATCCACCCACGCAGAGCTTCATCTCAGACGCGAGTTCCTCCGCCCCGGGTTTCTGGGGCCTAAAAATAGAGGGAGGCTCAGGTATAAACCCAGTTAGCCAAGAGCCTGTGTGGCCCATTGCAGACCAGCCACGGCTGTCTGTGGCTGCTGCATGGCCTGGGCAGCAGCCTTCGCAGCATCCTCCTCTTCCCCAGCACCCCGGCGCACTGCACAGAGCCAGAGCTAATTGCAGTCACTAGGGCAGCACCGGGCAGCAGCAGCATGTCTCTTCTCTGCATCCAGCTGCCGAGTTGCCCTGCGGGGAATTTCAGCTGGGGAAGGGCGGAGTCGAATCGCCATCGGCCGGGGGCTCAGGACGGAGCACGGCACCGCCACGTCCCCGGAGCGGAGCCCTTCTTTACCCGGCTTGGACTGGGGTATTCCTCCTGCTCACAGTGCGGTCCTTCTCCGGGATAAGGTGATGCCAGCACTTTGAGGGCAAGTCGAACTTCATGACGAAATGGGCATGAAACAGCCTCACTTCATGAAAAGCAAAAGGAGTAAAATTGACACGGAACAAAGCCAGTAACTTACCACAGCTGTCCAAGCTGCGCTCATCACGTGTGAGGCAACCGGCAACACGTTCTGCTGCTGCGGGGCTGTGCCACAACAAGTCAGTTGGGGTGCTGGCCGGAAAGGTAGTCATGTACATCTCGAGATACCCAAATCGTTTTGTGGGAAGCATCTGTTTCCTCAGCTGGATTGGGAACACTTTTGACACACGGTATTTGCTGGGCCCCAAATCACAGCTGCGTTGACTCCTATAAGCCCCCCACTTCCAATGCAACAGGTGCCCAGTTCAAGGTGACGGCACAGCAATGTGTTCTTCTCTTTAATCTGCTGCACATGTTCTCTGTGAAATCGACACTTCCTTCCTAGGAGCAATCTGGCTCTTAACGTAGGGTCCGAACCCATTGGCCTTGTGTTGAGGTTTGATTGCGAGGTGACAATAAAACCCTGACAGATGTATTGTCAACCCTCTCTCTCCCCGCTTGCCCCTTCAGCCCCTCCCTCTCCCCGCTTCCCACTATTGACAGGCGATTGGGAGGGAAAGAAGGTCAGAGAGAAGAGAGTTGGAAAAATGAAAGATGTTTTACTAATGCTACTAATAAAAATAGAGAAAAGAATACCAAATAGACCAAACCGATCTTCAAAGTCCCGGCAACTGCTCCGGCAGATGCAGGGCCGGCACCCGAAGTCCTGGACAGCACTCTGCAGCCAGCCGCAACTGGGTTCAGTCTGTCACTAGGCCTTGGTTTGCAGGGACAGCTCGCAAGGTCCTCTCCCAATGTGGGCCATAAGGAAAAGGGACGAGATCCTCGTGATCTCCCACTTTTATATGAAGTATCACGTGAATGGGATGCAATACTTGGTCGGTCAGTTGCAGTTCAGCTCCTGCTTGCACATCTCCCGAGATGCATCATTATCAATGATCTTGCATACCATCGCTATGGCTACCAAAACATGTAGCTAGCTTTCAGGAAAGCACAGTTTGTACGAAGACTTTAGCCGACAGAAAAATTCACTGAAAGAGAAACATGTTTTTTAAGAAAACCAGGACACCTTGTTGACAGTAGTTTGCCAAGAGTAATTTGCCAACGGGAGGAGTTCTTGCTAAATGAACAGCAAAAGACATGCTGAAAAATGCAACGGAGCAATCAGGGAGGGCTACAGTCATGCTCGGGAGCTGTCTCCGTGCACGAAGGTTTTTGTGTCTCGCTGTGTAGTGGCCAGAGAGTTGGTCCGATGGCACTGAAGAGCTCCAGGAGACATCCATCGGTTTGCTTCTTTTCTACACCCAGCTTTAAAGGCTGCTTTTGATAGTAAAATGTGATGAAAACATAACGTTCCTCCAAGAAGACCTCGGGTAAGTCATTTCCCCAAATTCAAACTTCTTTTCCCAGGGAGGCTGAATTTCCTCCATAGCAATCAAATGACCAGGTTTTGCACACAAGAGTTGGTGTGGTTCTAAGCATCTTTATTTTGTGTATGCTGCCTTAAAGAAGGAGAGTGTTCTGCCTTTTGCTTTTGCCGCTGGAAGTCAGGAATGGTCAGCGCTGTGCTTCATGTTAGGATCGTTTCATTCTCGTCTTCTTGAAAGTTACTTTTGCCGCACGCAACTCAGAGAAAAACGCCTCAGTCTCTTACAGGGCCCTGCTCTTGAGTCCGCTCTCAACATCACAGGCAAAGAGCTGCTGCTGCTTTTCTGCACTGGATGTTTGACATCTCTTTGCTTTAGGGACAAGATCTCTTCCATCAAGAGACTGAAACAGAAGCAGAAGCACCAGAAGCTGACATTTCTCCAAGTTTTCCCCCAGTGCCTCGAGTCCCAAAGAGAAGAGAAGAGAAGAGAACAGCAATGGTGTCATTTTCTACCTCAGGGATCAAGCTGTGGCAGGAATCGTATTATGGAACACCTTCAACAGGATGCCTGTTGCTGGCAAGGTCAGTGCAGGACTGGTGTGCTGAGCAGTGAGTCTTGCTTACGTTGGGGATTTTCTTGTGGACAAATCAACATCTGCCAGTTTAAAATGAGGAAAAAGAAATGGAGATGCTCTGGGTGTGTTGGTACGATACTTGCAAGAAACTTCTAGGTTGGTTGTGCCTTAGTCATTAGCAGTGCGGGTCAGAGTGGCTTCCAATGTGATTCTAAAGAAGTGCTGTTTTTTCTTCAGCTTTCAGACTTTTTTTTCCCTCATTTTTGGTGCATATTTTCTTCTAGCTCTCTAAAAAGCACTGAACTGAGGCGTGGAAATGACTTCACAACCTTGAGATGGTAAAGAAGGTGTGTTTATTGAAAGTGCTGGAAACACGGCTAAATCATTCCACCTAAGACTTGTGTAAATTTCCAGTAGCTGTGAGCTTGGTGAAATGCTGTAAAGTGTTACATATCCACGAAAGTTCTAGGAACACCTATGCATATCCATAACCTGTCCCCCAGAAGGCGGTTCTTATTACAATGACTTCCGGGAAATCATTTCCACAGCCTCCACCTCCGGCCCCTCCTGGTTGCGCCTGCGCAGTGATGGTGAACCGGGGTCTTCTTCGCTGTACACTTTTACCTCTGGCCTGGTGTGCTGAGTTGGCTGGGACTCAAACTGATGAGTTGGTTAGAACTGGCAGATCTCCTGTCCTGGGCCCAAGTTTCTCTTATCTAGTTGACCCAAGGATGCAGCTAGGGTTTTTTTATCTTTGCAAGGCCTGTCAAGTCGTCAGCGAGCTCCCGTTTCTCATACAAGAAGTTACACAAAGCTGAGCAAGGCTAGGCAATTGTGATGTGGGTTAAGGGTTAGCTCTAGTTCTCCAAGTGTTAGTTCTTGAAGTGTTAGTTAGTTAATCCCCTCTATCGATCCCCCTTTTTCGAAGAGGTTAGTAAATTCTTGTACTAATGTGATGATTCTTTATCTATGTTTTCTCTGAGCACAGCTAAGAAGGCTACTTCTACCTGAGAAAACCCATCGCTGTCCTTCAAAGGACAAACAGATTTTTAACGTTCAACGAAACATTTGAGTTACTATCACAACAAACAAATGTCTAATGCAAAAGCCAGCCTCCCGGTGTTTGTCTGCTGCGCTGCTGAGCTCTTTTGGGGCAGCCGGCGAGCACATGGCTGGTGCTCCGGCAGAAATGGCATGTTTGAGGCTGCCATGGGAGCTTGCATTCTTCGGCGTGGTGAGCCCGCTCACTGCAGTTGTAGCATTTGTCTTTTCTTTTGGGTTTCTTCGTGCCAATGTCATAAGTGCCACCCGGGCCGGTCGACCAGAAGGACCAAAAGGACCAAAAGGTCACCCAGAAGGTCCAGAAGGACCAAAACATGTCAAGGCGGACATCATCTCATCTCTTTGATAGAATTTCAGAAAGGTTTAGGCCACCAGATTAAGGTGAGGAAGTTGATGAGGCCTTCTACGGGCAGCTGAGAGCGGCCTCACAGTCACAGGCTCTCGTTGTTATAGGGGATTTTAACTACCCTGATATTTGCTGGAAGGACTACTCAGCAAGCCGGCCACAGTCTAGGGGGCTCCTCCAGTGCATTGATGATAACTTTCTGATGCAAATGGTGGAGGAGCGGACTAGGAGAGGTGCGCTGCTGGATCTCGTCCTCACTAACAAGGAGGGTCTGGTTGAAGCAGTAAAGGTGGAGGGCTGCCTTGGTTGCAGCGACCATGAGATGGTGGAGTTCAGAATCTCATGTGGCGGGAGACGAATAGCAAGCAGAATTGCAACTCTGGACTTCAGCAGGGCCAACTTTGGCCTTTTCAAACAATTGCTGGGGGAAATCCCGTGGGCAAGGCTGCTTGAAGCTAAAGGGGCCCAAGACAGTTGGTTAACACTCAGGGACTGCTTCTACCAAGCTCAAGATCAGAGCATCCCGACACATAGGAAGTCAAGGAGGGGAGCCAGGAGACCTGTGTGGTTTCCAGGTTGCACCTGGGTTACCTTTCATGGTGCTTTGCAGGCTTTCTTCACTCGGGAATGATGGATCCGGGCGTTCTGTTCTTTAGCAGTGAAGGATGTCGGGACGACTTGAAATGGACCTTCCTATTGTGCTTCCAAAGTCTTTTCTGCAAGAGACTTCACATGCACATAATCTCCCAGTTGGATGTTACGTACTGGCCCATCCAAACCCCTACTCCGAGTCCAAACACATTTCCCGATTTTGTTCAGTTTTATACCCCATAGCAGAGGTCCCCTACGGGCTATATAGTTGCCAGCCTATTCCCAAGTGCTGACTGACTTGCCGTATAACTTTTGAAATAAAAGATGGCCCTCTATGAGAGGAGATAACAGCCAGAACTCCAAACCCTGGTATTATTTCTTGTACTAGTGTTCTAGTCACCTCCTGCACTTTTTCTGTTCTCGTGGAGAATGCTTCTGGCCAACCTGAAAAGGTATCAGATAGTACCAATAAATATTGGTACCCCAGTTTTCCTGGGAGTTCTGAAAAATCTCTTTGTCATTGTTGCCCAGGTGCATTTCCTTTCCCAATTTGACCCATTTCTGGCTCGGCTGTCTTCTTAGGATTAGTCTGCAGGCAAAGATCGCATTGCTGTGTCCCCCGTCTTATGGTAGTATACAAATTTCTCGCTATTCTTTTCTGATCAAATGTTTATATAGTGCTTCTGCTCCCCAATGGCCCTTTCTGTGCTCTTCCCTTACTGTCACGGTCCATTCGGTGATGGACTCGTGATGGTTCGTTTACCTTGATCTCGAGGCGCAAAATTAAGGCAACCAAAATGCCAAGGGGTTATAATTCAATCAAGCAGTGTTGCTTTATTAATTTGCCCGTAAAGCGGCACGCGATAGAAAGAGAGTAGAGGAAAAGGGAAAGGTAAAAAGAAAAGGCGGAAAATGAGGCTGGGTTTACCACCGAACGAGCTCCAAAGGCGTCCCTCTGGTCTCCGATCCCGTGACGAGAGTCCTGCCGGTCCTCCGACATGATTCAGGGTCCTCCGGTGGGGAGATCTCCATGATGTCCCGTCAGGAGTTGTCTTTTATGCTTCTTCACCCCCGTCACTCCCATAGGTCGAGGCCAATCTCTGCCTTTATTGCACAATCCAGGCTTAACTGCGCAGGCCCGAAGAGTCCCCGCTTCGCTTGCCATGGCCCGTCTGCGCCTGCGTCGCCTCGGTTCAGGGGTCTCTTACCGGTCCGTTGGGTGACCTCAAGACCCTTGGCGGGCCTCTGCGCATGATCTTCTTCGTTGGCCTTTGTTACAGGGAGGAGGTGGGGGGCAAGTCTGGCTCAAACACCAGGCGAAAATCCATCTTCTGGACAGCAGTTCTTGTCCTCGGGTCTGAGAGGCCTTTGTAATGCAATTCATCTCAGGTGCTGGGGGCAAGTTTGGCTCAGGAAGCAGGTAGAGTCCCTACAGCACCTGTAGCCCCCAGGTCGGAGAGACCTGCACAACACAGTTCCTTGCTTCAGGCCTCTCTCCAAATCATTGTCCAGTTCTTTCTCTCAGTCCATTCTGTTCTCCAGGTCCCTGATGGCCATGTTCAGGCAGAAACTGTTCTTCGGACCGACTCTCACACCACCCCGTGGCTGAGCATTGCTATCAGGAGCTTGTGGCAGTAACACAGTCCTCAAAGAGAGACAGAAAGGATAAGAGAGAGAAAAAGAAAAGGAAAAGAAAGAAATGGTTTATATCCACGCGTTCCGCTTGATATCAATGGTTTTGGGAATGTCTACATTGGAGGGCACGTTAAACAAATTGTGTGCATTAAGCACAGATGTCAAATGTGTCAAACGCTTTACCATTTTCCAATTTAAAACGAACAATACCGCGGACAGAACAAAACCTATCAAAACTAATACCAAGAGAACAACAATGGGATGACACAACTTGTTCAGGATGCCTGTAGCAGTAGGTGACCACCGGAAGAGCGTGTCTCACCGCTTATGTTCTGCGTCCTTTTCAATTCTTCTCAACACACGGTGAATTTCTTCAGGAAGAGTTATCTAGGTTTTCTGTCCCTTTACTCCAACTTCTTCTAAGATTTCAATCAAGTCCTGGTGTTGCAACAATTGCTTTACCAATGTGAGATTCATCCCAAGAGGTGTAGGCAATAATTCATGAATCAGTGTGTAATTAGATTGTATAAGTTGATGAGATATGACTGGTGCTAGGTAAGAAAAATCACATCCAGTAATTTTAACAAAATTACAGATACAAACATTTGAATGGTTTCTAATATTTACCATCACCATATCTACTAATATAGAATCACAAATAGTCCTCAAGCACACACAACCTTTGCCAATATACACTAATACCGTTTCTTGATTATTAGGGCGAACTTCAAAATGACAAACATTTTGCTCAGTGTCTAGACAAATGTCTTGAGCACTGATTGTATTACTTTCACAGATGAATCCTTGCTGCTCTCGCACAATACAAGATTCTAAATTTACAGTTTGCCACTTCTCGTCCACTTTTCGGGCCCATACTCTATGCTCGAAAGGAGAGAGTATAGTTCCGTTGTGGTTCAAACCTAATGCAATAATGGGGTAAATTATGTCTATTGTAGCATTGTGTATAGTTAACACAAAGGTTGTGGCCGTGTTTGTGATGGGGTCATAGGTAAAGTTTACCAAAGTCCACCAGGATTGGAGTTCTCTCTCAAATTCAGTGGCGCTGTCCCAAACAATTTTCCGAATTTCGGTGGGAAAAGTGCCTTCTTCGCCTTCTCTTATGATCGAGGAGGCCACTGATTGCATCCACAGCTGTGCCTGAATACACCTGAGAGCTAAAGAAAGGTTATTTTGGACCACACCAAGTGCATCTCTTATCGTTTCATGGTCTTTCACATTAATTTTTTCCCACTTTGGTAACACTTTCGATAACAGCCATTGGTTAGTTCCCAAAGCCAACAGGGAAGAACGCAAGGGCAGTTGCAATTTCGCCAAATCACTAGTTGTAGTGGCCAATTTATTCATTAATATTTCTGAACCAATACCGTTTAAAACTCCCAATCCTGACCCCAACACGCCAGTTAGGTCTCTCTGTGTTCGTTTTTTATTAGGAATTCGCTTCCGCAGCTCAATTATGCTATTGGTCATTTTAAAATTTAGGCCTTCAGATTTGATTCATGAATGATTCGCGTTATTCTCTGTGTCCCTCGGAGTTCTCCTGCAAAACAGAAAACAAACAGGGCTCGCCTCCTTGAGGCAAGAATAATTAAAATGATGTAATTATCCAGCGCGTGCAGCTTGTAGGTTTGGAAAAGTTCCAAACCATTCTCGCAATGGTTTCACAGTGTTTTCACCTGTAGCCCTGCCAAAAGCTTCAGCTTGGACTAATCCTGATGTTATTTCCACCCCCACCAGCACAAAAGGTTTACCCCCCGATTTCTTAAAGGGGCCAAGATAATCTACCTGCCAGGCATCCCACAATCCTTTACCCTCCCTTAAATGTAGAGGGTAGTCTTCTAAAGGGTGCCTTTCAAGCCATCTCCGACATTGCTCGCAGGCTAATATGCAGGTTTTACACGTTTCTCTGGTGACGGGCCAGCCTCGGGCCAGAGCTTCACGATACAAATCTTTAGCTGTGGTGTGTTTGCGTTTTACATGCAACCGTTCTAACAAGCCTTCCCAGTCCTCTGAAATTTGGTCCTTTGGCTGTTCTCCCTTTCCCGTTTTAATGTACAGGTGCTCCTTTCTTGAAGTGGCAACAGGAATATGGGTAGAGAGGGGTGGATTTTTAACTTCAATCTCACAGATTCCTCTTGACTTTTCTTCTAGGATTTTTACAGGACCATATTTCCAGTTATAATCAACCAGTTCTTGTGCCACTTCTCCCCATGTCCACAGCTTTATTCCTTTCTGATCTGAACTTAGACTTGGTCTGTAAAGAAATCACTTGGTCCACTCCACTCTGTAAATTAGCCCCAATTATCACGAGCCCAGTCTTCTCCGGGTACAGAGGGTCGAGCTCCATACTTTGCTAAAAGTGTGTAGAGCGAGTCCCAATCTTTTACTAACCAAGAATCTTGACTATCAGCCCTTTCAGTCATTCTTATTATGAAGGGAACACACCCACTACAGGAAGGCACGACTTAGTTACACAAAGCTACAGCAACTGCTGCGTCACCCTTCTCTTTCCTGAGCGGTTGAAGAGGCCAAAATCTGCTACGGGAAGGCTCAACTTAGGTACACAAAAACCACAAATTTGCCCCTTCACTATCCCGAGCAGACAATTCTCATCGCCATGAGAACAGCACCCCTTTTGCGCTTTGAGATCTTTTGGTCTGATTTCAAGAGACAGAGCCCTCAACTCGAGTTCGGAGTGCTTTACGCCAAGGCGTGTGTGGTGTGCGGGAAATCTGAATCGCTCCCCTTGCTTTCTGAACAACTGTCACTGATAACAGCGTAGGCTGATAACAGTGCAGGGCCAGGTGAGGCTGAACCGAAATGTCCTTCCCCTGATACAGACCAGACACTACATGCACCTCTCTCTCTCTCAAAATCCTGTCCGTGACGCCAATTTAATGTCACGGTCCATTCGGTGATGGACTTGTGATGGTTCGTTTACCTTGATCTCGAGGCGCAAAATTAAGGCAACCAAAATGCCAAGGGGTTATAATTCAATCAAGCAGTGTTGCTTTATTAATTTGCCCGTAAAGCGGCACGCGATAGAAAGAGAGTAGAGGAAAAGGGAAAGGTAAAAAGAAAAGGCAGAAAATGAGGCTGGGTTTACCACCGAACGAGCTCCAAAGGCGTCCCTCTGGTCTCCAGTCCCGTGACGAGAGTCCTGCCGGTCCTCCGTCATGATTCAGGATCCTCCGGTGGGGAGATCTCCATGATGTCCCATCAGGAATTGTCTTTTATGCTTCTTCACCCCTGCTTCACTCCCATAGGTCGAGGCCAATCTCTGCCTTTATTGCGCAATCCAGGCTTAACTGCGCAGGCCCGAAGAGTCCCCGCTTTGCTTGCCAGGGCCCGTCTGTGCCTGCGTCGCCTCGGTTCAGGGGTCTCTTACCGGTCCGTTGGGCGACCTCAAGACCCTTGGCGGGCCTCTGCGCATGCTCTTCTTCGTTGGCCTTTGTTACAGGGAGGAGGTGGGGGGCAAGTCTGGCTCAAACACCAGGCGAAAATCCATCTTCTGGACAGCAGTTCTTGTCCTCGGGTCGGAGAGGCCTTTGTAATGCAATTCGTCTCAGGTGCTGGGGGCAAGTTTGGCTCAGGAAGCAGGCAGAGTCCATACAGCACCTGTAGCCCCCAGGTCGGAGAGACCTGCACAACACAATTCCTTGCTTCAGGCCTCTCTCCAAATCATTGTCCAGTTCTTTCTCTCAGTCCATTCTGTTCTCCAAGTCCCTGATGGCCATGTTCAGGCAGAAACTGTTCTTCGGACCAACTCTCCCACTTACTAAAGGCCAAACTAAAGAGGAGGTAACAAGAAGTTTTCCCTGTGGGCTGTGAGCCCAGCCTTTCTAATTATATGATCCCTCGAAATCTAGAAGAAGTTGGCTTACCGTCCAAAGAGACCTGCCCGTTGGGGACTAGGGCACTTTCTATTCTTACTTTTTGGTTAGCTGCCGGTTTTGCCTCTCTGTCTGCCAGCTCGTTCCCTTTTTCCAATTGCGAGCTCACTTTCTGGTGTGCCTTGATATGCATGATTGCCACCTTCTTAGGAAGTTGAACTGCTTCCGATAACTTCAGTATCTCATTTGCATGTCTGATATGTTTGCCTTGAGAGTTCTAGAGGCCTCTTTCTTTCCAAATTGCTCCGTGCGCATGCACGACCCCGAAAGCATACCTCGAGTCAGTATAGATGTTCACCATTTTACCTTGAGCTAGTTGCAGAGCACGAATAAGGGCGATTATTTCTGCCTTTTGTGCAGAAGTACTTTGAGGTGGAAGTCCAGATTCCATCACTTCATGGCTATAGCAGAAGCAGCATGCCTTTCAGCGTTCAGGATACAGCTGCTTGCGTCCATCAAGCAGTTCTCAGTGTTTTCCATAGGACTGTCCTTTAGATCTTCCACAGAATCACACAGAATGTTAGGGATTGGAAGGGACCTCGAAAGATCATCTAGTCCAATCCGCCTGCCAGGGCAGGAACACCTCGGTGAGGTTACACAGGAAGGCGTCCAGGCGGGTTTTGAATGTCTCCAGAGAAGGAGAATCCACAACCTCCCTGGGCAGCCTGTTCCAATGTTCCGTCACCCTCACTGAGAAGAAGTTTCTTCTCAAATTTCAGTGGAACCTCTTGTGTTCCAGCTTGAACCCATTACCCCTTGTCTTACTGTTGGTTGTCACCGAGAAGAGCCTGGCTCCATCCTCGTGACACCCACCCTTTATATATTTCTAAACATTGATGAGGTCACCCCTCAGTCTCCTCTTCTCCAAGCTAAAGAGACCCAGCTCCCTCAGCCTTTCCTCATAAGGGAGATGCTCCACTCCCTTAATCATCTTTGTGGCCCTGCGCTGGACTCTCTCCAGCAGTTCCCTATCCTTCTTGAACTGAGGGGGCCAGAACTGGACACAATATTCCAGATGAGGTCTCACCAGGGTAGAGTAGAGGGGAAGGAGAACCTCTCTCGACCTACTAACCACCTCCCTTCTAATACACCCCAGGATGCCATTGGCCTTCTTGGCCACAAGGGCCCAGTGCTGGCTCGTGGTCATCCTGCTGTCCACCAGGACCCCCAGGTCCCTTTCCCCTACGCTGCTCTCTTGTAGGTCATTCCCCAACCTGTACTGGAACCTGGGGTTGTTCCTGCCCAGATGCAAGACTCTACATTTTCCCTTGTTATATTTCATTAAATTTTTCCCCGCCCAACTCTCTAGCCTGTCCAGATCTCGCTGGATGGCAGCACAGCCCTCTGGCGTGTCAGCCACTCCTCCCAGCTTGGTGTCATCAGCAAACTTGCTGATAATACACTCAGTTCCCTCATCCAAGTCATTGATGAATATATTGAATAGTATTGGTCCCAGAACTGACCCTTGAGGCACTCCACTAGATACAGGCCTCCAACCAGACTCTGCCCCATTGATCATGACTCTCTGGCTTCTCTCCTTCAGCCAGTTTGCAGTCCACCTCACCACCCGATCATCCAGTCCACACTTCCTCAGTTTTGCCGTGAGGATGCTGTGGGAGACTGTGTCAAATGCTTTGCTGAAGTCAAGGTAGACCACATCCACTGCTCTGCCATTGTCAATCCACCTTGTTACGTCTTCCTAAAAGGCTATGAGGTTGGTCAAACACGACCTCCCCTTGGTGAAGCCATGTTGACTGTCCCTGATGACCCTCTTATCCTTGATATGTCTTAAGATGGCACCAAGGATAAGGTGTTCCATCACTTTCCCAGGGATGGAGCTGAGGCTGACCGGTCTAGAGTTGCCCGGGTCCTCCTTCTTGCCCTTTTTGAAGACCGGAGTGACATTTGCTTTCCTCCAGTCCTCAGGCACCTCTCCCGTTTCCCAAGACTTGGCAAAGATGATGGAGAGCGGTGCAGCAATGACTTCAGCCACCTCCCTCAGCACCCGCGGCTGCATCCCATCTGGACCCATGGATTTATGGATGTCCAGATTGCTTAACTGGTCCCTAACCCAGTCCTCATCAACTGAGGCAAACTCCTCCATTGCCCTGCCTTCCTCTGGGGCCTCAAGGGTACGGGGCTCCTCAGGACAGCCTCCGGCAGAGTAGACAGAGACAAAGAAGGCATTCAGTAATTCTGCCTTCTCTGTATCTTCTGTCACCAGGGCACCCACCCCAATCATCAGTGGGCCTACATTGCCTGATCTGCTCGACTGGAGTATGTTGCTTCGATGGTCTCCCGGCAATCATGATGAACTGATTCTCCAATGTTTCCCCTAAGGAAAAAAGCTGGGTTGACAATGTTAATGACGATGATTTCTACATCATTCTGTATAGCCTGATATTTCAGAAGCCTTGGTGGGGAAAGCCAATGTCCCCCTTTTGCTTCTAGCACTGTAAGCAAAAAGAAATGGTTTACTCACATCTGGGAGTCCTAAAGGAGGGACTGACACGAAAGCCTTAGCAAGTTCTTCAAAGGCTCGTGTAGCTTCTTTATTGTCCTTCAGAAAAGTAATGACGATCATGTTGAAAACAAAGAATCAGTGTGGTGAGGCTGTAGAGTGGCCCTTGGCTTGTCCTACAAGCAAGCACTGAATGCGGATTCTTGCAGGTGTAGTGGAGCAGCGAGCAGCATCTCTGAGTAAAGCGCTGGGGGATGGGGTCCTGTGTGCTGGGGACAGCTTCCCTTGCCAATCTCTGCTCCCTCCTCCTTCAAGCAGGGGCTGCCCCACACCGGGCACAGCCAGTCCCAGCCGGGCCCGCAGGTGGGTGTCTCCGTGGCGACCGCCCGGGCTCTGTGATGCGGGCGCCTCGTCTTAGCCAGAGGCCATTGTGACATGGGGGTGCGCGCAGTGACCGTGGGGGTATATAAGGAGCAAGAGCCCTGGGGTGCTCACTCCCAGGAGAGCAGCTTCTCAGGAGGCAGCAGCTTCTCAGGAGGCAGCGGCTTCTCAGGAGGCAGCATCTTCTCAGGAGGCAGCGGCTTCTCAGGAAGCAGCAGCTTTTCAGGAGGCAGCAGCTTCTCAAGAGGCAGCAGCTTCTCAAGAAGCAGTAACTTCTCAGAAAGCAGCAGCTTCTCAGGAGGCAGCGGCTTCTCAGGAGGCAGCAGCTGTTCAGAAGCAGCGGCTTCTCAGGAGGCAGCGGCTTCTTAGGAGGCAGCAGCTTCTTAGGAGGCAGCAGCTTCTTAGGAGGCAGCATCTCCCCTGGGTGCCCGTGTCAGCTCTGCGACAGACGAGGCTCAAGATGCCCATGGACAAGGAGGCCAACGCCCACTCCCAGCCCTTCCGGCTGCCGGCCTTGCTCAATAGGCCACAGGTGAGGGACGGGGCAGGAGGGAGAGGCCGGTGGTGGGACGGGGCCGCACGCAGCAGGCGCGAGGCTGGGGATGCCGCCTCCATCCCATGTGTCCTCCTCCTCCTCCTGCCCACAGGTCAGCCACAGCCTGGGCCAGCAGACCACGCACACTTCCTGGGTCAACCCCTCGGTCCAGGAGCGCTTCCAGGACCACCATGAAGGTCCCCAGGAGGGGTCTGGCTGGCACCGCAGCACCAACACAGCGGCAGCACTAGAGGCAGAGTGCCCGGCACCTGCCCCACAGGGCCCCACAGCCGACGACGCGGCTCTGTGGGACGCAGCCCAGCGCATCGTCAGTGAGGCCGTGCGCAGGGCTGTGGCTGTGATCCAGGGACCTGGCGAGCAGCCTGGGGAACAGCAGGAGCTGGCCCAACGTGCGGAATTGGAAGAGGAGAACAGCAAAGAGGGGTGCCAGGGTGAAGACTACAGCATCCACAGCATCTGGGTCAACCCCTTGGTCCAGGAGCACCTCCAGGATGCCCCTGCAGAACCCCAGGAGGGCTCTGGCTTGCCCAGCTGCACTGACACTGAGGCGGCAGCAGAGGCAGAGAGCCCAGCACCTGCCCAGCACAGCCCCACAGAGGACGATGTGGCTGTGTGGGACACTGTGGAGTACCTCGTCAGCGAGGCCGCGCACAGGGCTCTGGCTGTGATCCCGGGACCTGGCCAGCAAGCGGTGGAACAGCAGGAGCTGGCCCAGCGCTTGGATGTGGCAATGGCAGCACCAACAGCCACAGGACTTGACGCCACCGAGTCTCCCTTGGCAGGAGAGCCTGAGGGAGAGGCCAGCACAGCCCTTCTCGTCCCAGCTGAACCCACCGAAGGAGAAAACACGGTTTCTCCAATGTCTGGAGGCCATCAAGGAGAGCCCAGCACAGCCATCGTCTGCCCGGCAGCAAACGAGGAGGAAGTGGCTTCTTGGTTGCCTCAAGAGCCTCCGGCAGACGCTGGCACACTCCACCTTGCCCCAGCAGCGGACGACGAAGGACATGCAGCGGCTTCTCCTGTGGCTCCGGATCCTCAGCAGCAGGTGAGCTGGTGGTGCACTGCCGGCAGCGGGCATCCCGAGTCGCCGGAGGCCGGCGCGGTGCCTGGGCTGTGTGCGGCAGGGAGATGCCCGGTGCTCCCCGTGCCATGGCACCCACATCCCCTCCATCCCCTGTGCTCTTGCTGTCTCCATGCAGGTGGCCTCCCAGCACACAGGTGACACACAGTCGTGCTCCAGCTGCAGGGACGCGCCCGAGGATGAGCAAGGTACGTCCCCAAGTTGAGCACCATCCCAGTGAGGGCTGGGCTGTCCCGGCTGTCCCAGCCAGCGGCACCCAGGCCAGGCCTGTGGCACTGCGTGCACAGGGGGCCACTCCCCAGCCACCCCTCCCTGAGGGAAGCCCTCGGTGGCAGGGGCAGGCGGGGGCTGTCGGTCGCCCGCCCTGCCCCTCGCCTACAGCTCTCCTACCCCCACAGGCATCACCACCCGCCCGCACGCCCCGGCTCGACGGCCTTCCCGCTTCAGGAGGGCGCTCCGGGCTCTGCGCAGGGCTTTCCGCTGTAGCTGCATAGCGGGACAGCAAGAGGAGTAGAGCCCGGCTGCCAGCGCCGCGCGGCTCCCTGGAGATGCGGCTGGTCCTGAGCCTGCGCAGCGTCCAGAGGGAGCGGCTCAGGGTGGCACACGAGGGATGGGTGCGTGGACGGCGACCGCGGCGTTCACCTGCCCTGAGGACATGGTGCTGCCAGCCTCTGCTCGGCCTTGGATGCTTTTTACAAAGTAATAAAGCCAATAAAAAATGACACTTTTCCCCCCGTGCTCATCAGTTCCTGGTCCACCTCGGGACAAAGACGGGTGCAGGCAATCTCTGTCCTCGGGGTGTCCCGGCATTGGTTGCGGGAAGCCCTGGGCTGGTGCTGCCACAAGCCGGCAGTCTGGCTGCATCCCCCTTCAAGCTCCCTTCCCACCCGCCTGTCTCCAGTTCAAGTCAAGGACTTGGAACATTGCACATCTATTGCCAACTTGGCCTGGTTGACCTAATCCCTGCACCATACGGCATCACCTTGGTTTCACAAGGAACCTCCCCACTGCGGGGGTGTTTCGGAGCACCTACATGAGCTGATACAGACGAGACCCTGCGCACATACACGTGGTGCCGGGATGGGGTCCCTCGCTTCCGCCAAGGTTCTCCCAAGTCAGGAAGAGCCGGCTTCTCGCTCCCTTGCTGGAAATCTGAGCCCTCATCCATCTCTGCGCAAGGCTCTGATGCACAAGGCTTCCAGCGTCACGAGAGCAGGTTCAGGCCTGAGACACCGGGGACAAGGGCCACAAACAGTGCTGCTCTTCAGAAGAAATCCACCCACGCAGAGCTTCATCTCAGACGCGAGTTCCTCCGCCCCGGGTTTCTGGGGCCTAAAAATAGAGGGAGGCTCAGGTATAAACCCAGTTAGCCAAGAGCCTGTGTGGCCCATTCCAGCCCAGCCACGGCTGTCTGTGGCTGCTGCATGGCCTGGGCAGCAGCCTTCGCAGCATCCTCCTCTTCCCCAGCACCCCGGCGCACTGCACAGAGCCAGAGCTAATTGCAGTCACTAGGGCAGCACCGGGCAGCAGCAGCATGTCTCTTCTCTGCATCCAGCTGCCGAGTTGCCCTGCGGGGAATTTCAGCTGGGGAAGGGCGGAGTCGAATCGCCATCGGCCGGGGGCTCAGGACGGAGCACGGCACCGCCACGTCCCCGGAGCGGAGCCCTTCTTTACCCGGCTTGGACTGGGGTATTCCTCCTGCTCACAGTGCGGTCCTTCTCCGGGATAAGGTGATGCCAGCACTTTGAGGGCAAGTCGAACTTCATGACGAAATGGGCATGAAACAGCCTCACTTCATGAAAAGCAAAAGGAGTAAAATTGACACGGAATAAAGCCAGTAACTTACCACAGCTGTCCAAGCTGCGCTCATCACGTGTGAGGCGACCGGCAACACGTTCTGCTGCTGCGGGGCTGTGCCACAACAAGTCAGTTGGGGTGCTGGCCGGAAAGGTAGTCATGTACATCTCGAGATACCCAAATCGTTTTGTGGGAAGCATCTGTTTCCTCAGCTGGATTGGGAACACTTTTGACACACAGTATTTGCTGGGCCCCAAATCACAGCTGCGTTGACTCCTATAAGCCCCCCACTTCCAATGCAACAGGTGCCCAGTTCAAGGTGACGGCACAGCAATGTGTTCTTCTCTTTAATCTGCTGCACATGTTCTCTGTGAAATCGACACTTCCTTCCTAGGAGCAATCTGGCTCTTAACGTAGGCTCCGAACCCATTGGCCTTCTGTTGAGGTTTGATTGCGAGGTGACAATAAAACCCTGACAGATGTATTGTCAACCCTCTCTCTCCCCGCTTGCCCCTTCAGCCCCTCCCTCTCCCCGCTTCCCACTATTGACAGGCGATTGGGAGGGAAAGAAGGTCAGAGAGAAGAGAGTTGGAAAACTGAAAGATGTTTTACTAATGCTACTAATAAAAATAGAGAAAAGAATACCAAATAGACCAAACCGATCTTCAAAGTCCCGGCAACTGCTCCGGCAGATGCAGGGCCGGCACCCGAAGTCCTGGACAGCACTCTGCAGCCAGCCGCAACTGGGTTCAGTCTGTCACTAGGCCTTGGTTTGCAGGGACAGCTCGCAAGGTCCTCTCCCAATGTGGGCCATAAGGAAAAGGGACGAGATCCTCGTGATCTCCCACTTTTATATGAAGTATCACGTGAATGGGATGCAATACTTGGTCGGTCAGTTGCAGTTCAGCTCCTGCTTGCACATCTCCCGAGATGCATCATTATCAATGATCTTGCATACCATCGCTATGGCTACCAAAACATGTAGCTAGCTTTCAGGAAAGCACAGTTTGTACGAAGACTTTAGCCGACAGAAAAATTCACTGAAAGAGAAACATGTTTTTTAAGAAAACCAGGACACCTTGTTGACAGTAGTTTGCCAAGAGTAATTTGCCAACGGGAGGAGTTCTTGCTAAATGAACAGCAAAAGACATGCTGAAAAATGCAAGGGAGCAATCAGGGAGGGCTACAGTCGTGCTCGGGAGCTGTCTCCGTGCACGAAGGTTTTTGTGTCTCGCTGTGTAGTGGCCAGAGAGTTGGTCCGATGGCACTGAAGAGCTCCAGGAGACATCCATCGGTTTGCTTCTTTTCTACACCCAGCTTTAAAGGCTGCTTTTGATAGTAAAATGTGATGAAAACATAACGTTCCTCCAAGAAGACCTCGGGTAAGTCATTTCCCCAAATTCAAACTTCTTTTCCCAGGGAGGCTGAATTTCCTCCATAGCAATCAAATGACCAGGTTTTGCACACAAGAGTTGGTGTGGTTCTAAGCATCTTTATTTTGTGTATGCTGCCTTAAAGAAGGAGAGTGTTCTGCCTTTTGCTTTTGCCGCTGGAAGTCAGGAATGGTCAGCGCTGTGCTTCATGTTAGGATCGTTTCATTCTCGTCTTCTTGAAAGTTACTTTTGCCGCACGCAACTCAGAGAAAAACGCCTCAGTCTCTTACAGGGCCCTGCTCTTGACTCCGCTCTCAACATCACAGGCAAAGAGCTGCTGCTGCTTTTCTGCACTGGATGTTTGACATCTCTTTGCTTTTGGGACAAGATCTCTTCCATCAAGAGACTGAAACAGAAGCAGAAGCACCAGAAGCTGACATTTCTCCAAGTTTTCCCCCAGTGCCTCGAGTCCCAAAGAGAAGAGAAGAGAAGAGAACAGCAATGGTGTCATTTTCTACCTCAGGGATCAAGCTGTGGCAGGAATCGTATTATGGAACACCTTCAACAGGATGCCTGTTGCTGGCAAGGTCAGTGCAGGACTGGTGTGCTGAGCAGTGAGTCTTGCTTACGTTGGGGATTTTCTTGTGGACAAATCAACATCTGCCAGTTTAAAATGAGGAAAAAGAAATGGAGATGCTCTGGGTGTGTTGGTACGATACTTGCAAGAAACTTCTAGGTTGGTTGTGCCTTAGTCATTAGCAGTGCGGGTCAGAGTGGCTTCCAATGTGATTCTAAAGAAGTGCTGTTTTTTCTTCAGCTTTCAGACTTTTTTTTCCCTCATTTTTGGTGCATATTTTCTTCTAGCTCTCTAAAAAGCACTGAACTGAGGCGTGGAAATGACTTCACAACCTTGAGATGGTAAAGAAGGTGTGTTTATTGAAAGTGCTGGAAACACGGCTAAATCATTCCACCTAAGACTTGTGTAAATTTCCAGTAGCTGTGAGCTTGGTGAAATGCTGTAAAGTGTTACATATCCACGAAAGTTCTAGGAACACCTATGCATATCCATAACCTGTCCCCCAGAAGGCGGTTCTTATTACAATGACTTCCGGGAAATCATTTCCACAGCCTCCACCTCCGGCCCCTCCTGGTTGCGCCTGCGCAGTGATGGTGAACCGGGGTCTTCTTCGCTGTACACTTTTACCTCTGGCCTGGTGTGCTGAGTTGGCTGGGACTCAAACTGATGAGTTGGTTAGAACTGGCAGATCTCCTGTCCTGGGCCCAAGTTTCTCTTATCTAGTTGACCCAAGGATGCCGCTAGGGTTTTTTTATCTTTGCAAGGCCTGTCAAGTTGTCAGCGAGCTCCCGTTTCTCATACAAGAAGTTACACAAAGCTGAGCAAGGCTAGGCAATTGTGATGTGGGTTAAGGGTTAGCTCTAGTTCTCCAAGTGTTAGTTCTTGAAGTGTTAGTTAGTTAATCCCCTCTATCGATCCCCCTTTTTCGAAGAGGTTAGTAAATTCTTGTACTAATGTGATGATTCTTTATCTATGTTTTCTCTGAGCACAGCTAAGAAGGCTACTTCTACCTGAGAAAACCCATCGCTGTCCTTCAAAGGACAAACAGATTTTTAATGTTCAACGAAACATTTGAGTTACTATCACAACAAACAAATGTCTAATGCAAAAGTCAGCCTCCCGGTGTTTGTCTGCTGCGCTGCTGAGCTCTTTTGGGGCAGCCGGCGAGCACATGGCTGGTGCTCCGGCAGAAATGGCATGTTTGAGGCTGCCATGGGAGCTTGCATTCTTCGGCGTGGTGAGCCCGCTCACTGCAGTTGTAGCATTTGTCTTTTCTTTTGGGTTTCTTCGTGCCAATGTCATAAGTGCCACCCGGGCCGGTCGACCAGAAGGACCAAAAGGACCAAAAGGTCACCCAGAAGGTCCAGAAGGACCAAAACATGTCAAGGCGGACATCATCTCATCTCTTTGATAGAATTTCAGAAAGGTTTAGGCCACCAGATTAAGGTGAGGAAGTTGATGAGGCCTTCTACGGGCAGCTGAGAGCGGCCTCACAGTCACAGGCTCTCGTTGTTATAGGGGATTTTAACTACCCTGATATTTGCTGGAAGGACTACTCAGCAAGCCGGCCACAGTCTAGGGGGCTCCTCCAGTGCATTGATGATAACTTTCTGATGCAAATGGTGGAGGAGCGGACTAGGAGAGGTGCGCTGCTGGATCTCGTCCTCACTAACAAGGAGGGTCTGGTTGAAGCAGTAAAGGTGGAGGGCTGCCTTGGTTGCAGCGACCATGAGATGGTGGAGTTCAGAATCTCATGTGGCGGGAGACGAATAGCAAGCAGAATTGCAACTCTGGACTTCAGCAGGGCCAACTTTGGCCTTTTCAAACAATTGCTGGGGGAAATCCCGTGGGCAAGGCTGCTTGAAGATAAAGGGGCCCAAGACAGTTGGTTAACACTCAGGGACTGCTTCTACCAAGCTCAAGATCAGAGCATCCCGACACATAGGAAGTCAAGGAGGGGAGCCAGGAGACCTGTGTGGTTTCCAGGTTGCACCTGGGTTACCTTTCATGGTGCTTTGCAGGCTTTCTTCACTCGGGAATGATGGATCCGGGCGTTCTGTTCTTTAGCAGTGAAGGATGTCGGGACGACTTGAAATGGACCTTCCTATTGTGCTTCCAAAGTCTTTTCTGCAAGAGACTTCACATGCACATAATCTCCCGGTTGGATGTTACGTACTGGCCCATCCAAACCCCTACTCCGAGTCCAAACACATTTCCCGATTTTGTTCAGTTTTATACCCCATAGCAGAGGTCCCCTACGGGCTATATAGTTGCCAGCCTATTCCCAAGTGCTGACTGACTTGCCGTATAACTTTTGAAATAAAAGATGGCCCTCTATGAGAGGAGATAACAGCCAGAACTCCAAACCCTGGTATTATTTCTTGTACTAGTGTTCTAGTCACCTCCTGCACTTTTTCTGTTCTCGTGGAGAATGCTTCTGGCCAACCTGAAAAGGTATCAGATAGTACCAATAAATATTGGTACCCCAGTTTTCCTGGGAGTTCTGAAAAATCTCTTTGTCATTGTTGCCCAGGTGCATTTCCTTTCCCAATTTGACCCATTTCTGGCTCGGCTGTCTTCTTAGGATTAGTCTGCAGGCAAAGATCGCATTGCTGTGTCCCCCGTCTTATGGTAGTATACAAATTTCTCGCTATTCTTTTCTGATCAAATGTTTATATAGTGCTTCTGCTCCCCAATGGCCCTTTCTGTGCTCTTCCCTTACTGTCACGGTCCATTCGGTGATGGACTCGTGATGGTTCGTTTACCTTGATCTCGAGGCGCAAAATTAAGGCAACCAAAATGCCAAGGGGTTATAATTCAATCAAGCAGTGTTGCTTTATTAATTTGCCCGTAAAGCGGCACGCGATAGAAAGAGAGTAGAGGAAAAGGGAAAGGTAAAAAGAAAAGGCGGAAAATGAGGCTGGGTTTACCACCGAACGAGCTCCAAAGGCGTCCCTCTGGTCTCCGATCCCGTGACGAGAGTCCTGCCGGTCCTCCGACATGATTCAGGGTCCTCCGGTGGGGAGATCTCCATGATGTCCCGTCAGGAGTTGTCTTTTATGCTTCTTCACCCCCGTCACTCCCATAGGTCGAGGCCAATCTCTGCCTTTATTGCACAATCCAGGCTTAACTGCGCAGGCCCGAAGCGTCCCCGCTTCCCTTGCCAGGGCCCGTCTGCGCCTGCGTCGCCTCGGTTCAGGGGTCTCTTACCGGTCCGTTGGGTGACCTCAAGACCCTTGGCGGGCCTCTGCGCATGCTCTTCTTCGTTGGCCTTTGTTACAGGGAGGAGGTGGGGGGCAAGTCTGGCTCAAACACCAGGCGAAAATCCATCTTCTGGACAGCAGTTCTTGTCCTCGGGTCTGAGAGGCCTTTGTAATGCAATTCATCTCAGGTGCTGGGGGCAAGTTTGGCTCAGGAAGCAGGTAGAGTCCCTACAGCACCTGTAGCCCCCAGGTCGGAGAGACCTGCACAACACAGTTCCTTGCTTCAGGCCTCTCTCCAAATCATTGTCCAGTTCTTTCTCTCAGTCCATTCTGTTCTCCAGGTCCCTGATGGCCATGTTCAGGCAGAAACTGTTCTTCGGACCGACTCTCACACCACCCCGTGGCTGAGCATTGCTATCAGGAGCTTGTGGCAGTAACACAGTCCTCAAAGAGAGACAGAAAGGATAAGAGAGAGAAAAAGAAAAGGAAAAGAAAGAAATGGTTTATATCCACGCGTTCCGCTTGATATCAATGGTTTTGGGAATGTCTACATTGGAGGGCACGTTAAACAAATTGTGTGCATTAAGCACAGATGTCAAATGTGTCAAACGCTTTACCATTTTCCAATTTAAAACGAACAATACCGCGGACAGAACAAAACCTATCAAAACTAATACCAAGAGAACAACAATGGGATGACACAACTTGTTCAGGATGCCTGTAGCAGTAGGTGACCACCGGAAGAGCGTGTCTCACCGCTTATGTTCTGCGTCCTTTTCAATTCTTCTCAACACACGGTGAATTTCTTCAGGAAGAGTTATCTAGGTTTTCTGTCCCTTTACTCCAACTTCTTCTAAGATTTCAATCAAGTCCTGGTATTGCAACAATTGCTTTACCAATGTGAGATTCATCCCAAGAGGTGTAGGCAATAATTCATGAATCAGTGTGTAATTAGATTGTATAAGTTGATGAGATATGACTGGTGCTAGGTAAGAAAAATCACATCCAGTAATTTTAACAAAATTACAGATACAAACATTTGAATGGTTTCTAATATTTACCACCACCATATCTACTAATATAGAATCACAAATAGTCCTCAAGCACACACAACCTTTGCCAATATACACTAATACCGTTTCTTGATTATTAGGGCGAACTTCAAAATGACAAACATTTTGCTCAGTGTCTAGACAAATGTCTTGAGCACTGATTGTATTACTTTCACAGATGAATCCTTGCTGCTCTCGCACAATACAAGATTCTAAATTTACAGTTTGCCACTTTTCGTCCACTTTTCGGGCCCATACTCTATGCTCGAAAGGAGAGAGTATAGTTCCGTTGTGGTTCAAACCTAATGCAATAATGGGGTAAATTATGTCTATTGTAGCATTGTGTATAGTTAACACAAAGGTTGTGGCCGTGTTTGTGATGGGGTCATAGGTAAAGTTTACCAAGGTCCACCAGGATTGGAGTTCTCTCTCAAATTCAGTGGCGCTGTCCCAAACAATTTTCCGAATTTCGGTGGGAAAAGTGCCTTCTTCGCCTTCTCTTATGATCGAGGAGGCCACTGATTGCATCCACAGCTGTGCCTGAATACACCTGAGAGCTAAAGAAAGGTTATTTTGGACCACACCAAGTGCATCTCTTATCGTTTCATGGTCTTTCACATTAATTTTTTCCCACTTTGGTAACACTTTCGATAACAGCCATTGGTTAGTTCCCAAAGCCAACAGGGAAGAACGCAAGGGCAGTTGCAATTTCGCCAAATCGCTAGTTGTAGTGGCCAATTTATTCATTAATATTTCTGAACCAATACCGTTTAAAACTCCCAATCCTGACCCCAACACGCCAGTTAGGTCTCTCTGTGTTCGTTTTTTATTAGGAATTCGCTTCCGCAGCTCAATTATACTATTGGTCATTTTAAAATTTAGGCCTTCAGATTTGATTCATGAATGATTCGCGTTATTCTCTGTGTCCCTCGGAGTTCTCCTGCAAAACAGAAAACAAACAGGGCTCGCCTCCTTGAGGCAAGAATAATTAAAATGATGTAATTATCCAGCGCGTGCAGCTTGTAGGTTTGGAAAAGTTCCAAACCATTCTCGCAATGGTTTCACAGTGTTTTCACCTGTAGCCCTGCCAAAAGCTTCAGCTTGGACTAATCCTGATGTTATTTCCACCCCCACCAGCACAAAAGGTTTACCCCCCGATTTCTTAAAGGGGCCAAGATAATCTACCTGCCAGGCATCCCACAAACCTTTACCCTCCCTTAAATGTAGAGGGTAGTCTTCTAAAGGGTGCCTTTCAAGCCATCTCCGACATTGCTCGCAGGCTAATATGCAGGTTTTACACGTTTCTCTGGTGACGGGCCAGCCTCGGGCCAGAGCTTCACGATACAAATCTTTAGCTGTGGTGTGTTTGCGTTTTACATGCAACCGTTCTAACAAGCCTTCCCAGTCCTCTGAAATTTGGTCCTTTGGCTGTTCTCCCTTTCCCGTTTTAATGTACGGGTGCTCCTTTCTTGAAGTGGCAACAGGAATATGGGTAGAGAGGGGTGGATTTTTAACTTCAATCTCACAGATTCCTCTTGACTTTTCTTCTAGGATTTTTACAGGACCATATTTCCTGTTATAATCAACCAGTTCTTGTGCCACTTCTCCCCATGTCCACAGCTTTATTCCTTTCTGATCTGAACTTAGACTTGGTCTGTAAAGAAATCACTTGGTCCACTCCACTCTGTAAATTAGCCCCAATTATCACGAGCCCAGTCTTCTCCGGGTACAGAGGGTCGAGCTCCATACTTTGCTAAAAGTGTGTAGAGCGAGTCCCAATCTTTTACTAACCAAGAATCTTGACTATCAGCCCTTTCAGTCATTCTTATTAGGAAGGGAACACACCCACTACAGGAAGGCACGACTTAGTTACACAAAGCTACAGCAACTGCTGCGTCACCCTTCTCTTTCCTGAGCGGTTGAAGAGGCCAAAATCTGCTACGGGAAGGCTCAACTTAGGTACACAAAAACCACAAATTTGCCCCTTCACTATCCCGAGCAGACAATTCTCATCGCCATGAGAACAGCACCCCTTTTGCGCTTTGAGATCTTTTGGTCTGATTTCAAGAGACAGAGCCCTCAACTCGAGTTCGGAGTGCTTTACGCCAAGGCGTGTGTGGTGTGCGGGAAATCTGAATCGCTCCCCTTGCTTTCTGAACAACTGTCACTGATAACAGCGTAGGCTGATAACAGTGCAGCGCCAGGTGAGGCTGAACCGAAACGTCCTTCCCCTGATACAGACCAGACACTACATGCACCTCTCTCTCTCTCAAAATCCTGTCCGTGACGCCAATTTAATGTCACGGTCCATTCGGTGATGGACTTGTGATGGTTCGTTTACCTTGATCTCGAGGCGCAAAATTAAGGCAACCAAAATGCCAAGGGGTTATAATTCAATCAAGCAGTGTTGCTTTATTAATTTGCCCGTAAAGCGGCACACGATAGAAAGAGAGTAGAGGAAAAGGGAAAGGTAAAAAGAAAAGGCAGAAAATGAGGCTGGGTTTACCACCGAACGAGCTCCAAAGGCGTCCCTCTGGTCTCCAGTCCCGTGACGAGAGTCCTGCCGGTCCTCCGTCATGATTCAGGATCCTCCGGTGGGGAGATCTCCATGATGTCCCATCAGGAATTGTCTTTTATGCTTCTTCACCCCTGCTTCACTCCCATAGGTCGAGGCCAATCTCTGCCTTTATTGCGCAATCCAGGCTTAACTGCGCAGGCCCAAAGAGTCCCCGCTTTGCTTGCCAGGGCCCGTCTGTGCCTGCGTCGCCTCGGTTCAGGGGTCTCTTACCGGTCCGTTGGGTGACCTCAAGACCCTTGGCGGGCCTCTGCGCATGCTCTTCTTCGTTGGCCTTTGTTACAGGGAGGAGGTGGGGGGCAAGTCTGGCTCAAACACCAGGCGAAAATCCATCTTCTGGACAGCAGTTCTTGTCCTCGGGTCGGAGAGGCCTTTGTAACGCAATTCGTCTCAGGTGCTGGGGGCAAGTTTGGCTCAGGAAGCAGGCAGAGTCCATACAGCACCTGTAGCCCCCAGGTCGGAGAGACCTGCACAACACAATTCCTTGCTTCAGGCCTCTCTCCAAATCATTGTCCAGTTCTTTCTCTCAGTCCATTCTGTTCTCCAAGTCCCTGATGGCCATGTTCAGGCAGAAACTGTTCTTCGGACCAACTCTCCCACTTACTAAAGGCCAAACTAAAGAGGAGGTAACAAGAAGTTTTCCCTGTGGGCTGTGAGCCCAGCCTTTCTAATTATATGATCCCTCGAAATCTAGAAGAAGTTGGCTTACCGTCCAAAGAGACCTGCCCGTTGGGGACTAGGGCACTTTCTATTCTTACTTTTTGGTTAGCTGCCGGTTTTGCCTCTCTGTCTGCCAGCTCGTTCCCTTTTTCCAATTGCGAGCTCACTTTCTGGTGTGCCTTGATATGCATGATTGCCACCTTCTTAGGAAGTTGAACTGCTTCCGATAACTTCAGTATCTCATTTGCATGTTTGATATGTTTGCCTTGAGAGTTCTAGAGGCCTCTTTCTTTCCAAATTGCTCCGTGCGCATGCACGACCACGAAAGCATACCTCGAGTCAGTATAGATGTTCACCATTTTACCTTGAGCTAGTTGCAGAGCACGAATAAGGGCGATTATTTCTGCCTTTTGTGCAGAAGTACTTCGAGGTGGAAGTCCAGATTCCATCACTTCATGGCTATAGCAGAAGCAGCATGCCTTTCAGCGTTCAGGATACAGCTGCTTGCGTCCATCAAGCAGTTCTCAGTGTTTTCCATAGGACTGTCCTTTAGATCTTCCACAGAATCACACAGAATGTTAGGGATTGGAAGGGACCTCGAAAGATCATCTAGTCCAATCCGCCTGCCAGGGCAGGAACACCTCGGTGAGGTTACACAGGAAGGCGTCCAGGCGGGTTTTGAATGTCTCCAGAGAAGGAGAATCCACAACCTCCCTGGGCAGCCTGTTCCAATGTTCCGTCACCCTCACTGAGAAGAAGTTTCTTCTCAAATTTCAGTGGAACCTCTTGTGTTCCAGCTTGAACCCATTACCCCTTGTCTTACTGTTGGTTGTCACCGAGAAGAGCCTGGCTCCATCCTCGTGACACCCACCCTTTATATATTTCTAAACATTGATGAGGTCACCCCTCAGTCTCCTCTTCTCCAAGCTAAAGAGACCCAGCTCCCTCAGCCTTTCCTCATAAGGGAGATGCTCCACTCCCTTAATCATCTTTGTGGCCCTGCGCTGGACTCTCTCCAGCAGTTCCCTATCCTTCTTGAACTGAGGGGGCCAGAACTGGACACAATATTCCAGATGAGGTCTCACCAGGGTAGAGTAGAGGGGAAGGAGAACCTCTCTCGACCTACTAACCACCTCCCTTCTAATACACCCCAGGATGCCATTGGCCTTCTTGGCCACAAGGGCCCAGTGCTGGCTCGTGGTCATCCTGCTGTCCACCAGGACCCCCAGGTCCCTTTCCCCTACGCTGCTCTCTTGTAGGTCATTCCCCAACCTGTACTGGAACCTGGGGTTGTTCCTGCCCAGATGCAAGACTCTACATTTTCCCTTGTTATATTTCATTAAATTTTTCCCCGCCCAACTCTCTAGCCTGTCCAGATCTCGCTGGATGGCAGCACAGCCCTCTGGCGTGTCAGCCACTCCTCCCAGCTTGGTGTCATCAGCAAACTTGCTGATAATACACTCAGTTCCCTCATCCAAGTCATTGATGAATATATTGAATAGTATTGGTCCCAGAACTGACCCTTGAGGCACTCCACTAGATACAGGCCTCCAACCAGACTCTGCCTCATTGATCATGACTCTCTGGCTTCTCTCCTTCAGCCAGTTTGCAGTCCACCTCACCACCCGATCATCCAGTCCACACTTCCTCAGTTTTGCCGTGAGGATGCTGTGGGAGACTGTGTCAAATGCTTTGCTGAAGTCAAGGTAGACCACATCCACTGCTCTGCCATCGTCAATCCACCTTGTTACGTCTTCCTAAAAGGCTATGAGGTTGGTCAAACACGACCTCCCCTTGGTGAAGCCATGTTGACTGTCCCTGATGACCCTCTTATCCTTGATATGTCTTAAGATGGCACCAAGGATAAGGTGTTCCATCACTTTCCCAGGGATGGAGCTGAGGCTGACCGGTCTAGAGTTGCCCGGGTCCTCCTTCTTGCCCTTTTTGAAGACCGGAGTGACATTTGCTTTCCTCCAGTCCTCAGGCACCTCTCCCGTTTCCCAAGACTTGGCAAAGATGATGGAGAGCGGTGCAGCAATGACTTCAGCCACCTCCCTCAGCACCCGCGGCTGCATCCCATCTGGACCCATGGATTTATGGATGTCCAGATTGCTTAACTGGTCCCTAACCCAGTCCTCATCAACTGAGGCAAACTCCTCCATTGCCCTGCCTTCCTCTGGGGCCTCAAGGGTACGGGGCTCCTCAGGACAGCCTCCGGCAGAGTAGACAGAGACAAAGAAGGCATTCAGTAATTCTGCCTTCTCTGTATCTTCTGTCACCAGGGCACCCACCCCAATCATCAGTGGGCCTACATTGCCTGATCTGCTCGACTGGAGTATGTTGCTTCGATGGTCTCCCGGCAATCATGATGAACTGATTCTCCAATGTTTCCCCTAAGGAAAAAAGCTGGGTTGACAATGTTAATGACGATGATTTCTACATCATTCTGTATAGCCTGATATTTCAGAAGCCTTGGTGGGGAAAGCCAATGTCCCCCTTTTGCTTCTAGCACTGTAAGCAAAAAGAAATGGTTTACTCACATCTGGGAGTCCTAAAGGAGGGACTGACACGAAAGCCTTAGCAAGTTCTTCAAAGGCTCGTGTAGCTTCTTTATTGTCCTTCAGAAAAGTAATGACGATCATGTTGAAAACAAAGAATCAGTGTGGTGAGGCTGTAGAGTGGCCCTTGGCTTGTCCTACAAGCAAGCACTGAATGCGGATTCTTGCAGGTGTAGTGGAGCAGCGAGCAGCATCTCTGAGTAAAGCGCTGGGGGATGGGGTCCTGTGTGCTGGGGACAGCTTCCCTTGCCAATCTCTGCTCCCTCCTCCTTCAAGCAGGGGCTGCCCCACACCGGGCACAGCCAGTCCCAGCCGGGCCCGCAGGTGGGTGTCTCCGTGGCGACCGCCCGGGCTCTGTGATGCGGGCGCCTCGTCTTAGCCAGAGGCCATTGTGACATGGGGGTGCGCGCAGTGACCGTGGGGGTATATAAGGAGCAAGAGCCCTGGGGTGCTCACTCCCAGGAGAGCAGCTTCTCAGGAGGCAGCAGCTTCTCAGGAGGCAGCGGCTTCTCAGGAGGCAGCATCTTCTCAGGAGGCAGCGGCTTCTCAGGAAGCAGCAGCTTTTCAGGAGGCAGCAGCTTCTCAAGAGGCAGCAGCTTCTCAAGAAGCAGTAACTTCTCAGAAAGCAGCAGCTTCTCAGGAGGCAGCGGCTTCTCAGGAGGCAGCAGCTGTTCAGAAGCAGCGGCTTCTCAGGAGGCAGCGGCTTCTTAGGAGGCAGCAGCTTCTTAGGAGGCAGCAGCTTCTTAGGAGGCAGCATCTCCCCTGGGTGCCCGTGTCAGCTCTGCGACAGACGAGGCTCAAGATGCCCATGGACAAGGAGGCCAACGCCCACTCCCAGCCCTTCCGGCTGCCGGCCTTGCTCAATAGGCCACAGGTGAGGGACGGGGCAGGAGGGAGAGGCCGGTGGTGGGACGGGGCCGCACGCAGCAGGCGCGAGGCTGGGGATGCCGCCTCCATCCCATGTGTCCTCCTCCTCCTCCTGCCCACAGGTCAGCCACAGCCTGGGCCAGCAGACCACGCACACTTCCTGGGTCAACCCCTCGGTCCAGGAGCGCTTCCAGGACCACCATGAAGGTCCCCAGGAGGGATCTGGCTGGCACCGCAGCACCAACACAGCGGCAGCACTAGAGGCAGAGTGCCCGGCACCTGCCCCACAGGGCCCCACAGCCGACGACGCGGCTCTGTGGGACGCAGCCCAGCGCATCGTCAGTGAGGCCGTGCGCAGGGCTGTGGCTGTGATCCAGGGACCTGGCGAGCAGCCTGGGGAACAGCAGGAGCTGGCCCAACGTGCGGAATTGGAAGAGGAGAACAGCAAAGAGGGGTGCCAGGGTGAAGACTACAGCATCCACAGCATCTGGGTCAACCCCTTGGTCCAGGAGCACCTCCAGGATGCCCCTGCAGAACCCCAGGAGGGCTCTGGCTTGCCCAGCTGCAGTGACACTGAGGCGGCAGCAGAGGCAGAGAGCCCAGCACCTGCCCAGCACAGCCCCACAGAGGACGATGTGGCTGTGTGGGACACTGTGGAGTACCTCGTCAGCGAGGCCGCGCAGAGGGCTCTGGCTGTGATCCCGGGACCTGGCCAGCAAGCGGTGGAACAGCAGGAGCTGGCCCAGCGCTTGGATGTGGCAATGGCAGCACCAACAGCCACAGGACTTGACGCCACCGAGTCTCCCTTGGCAGGAGAGCCTGAGGGAGAGGCCAGCACAGCCCTTCTCGTCCCAGCTGAACCCACCGAAGGAGAAAACACGGTTTCTCCAATGTCTGGAGGCCATCAAGGAGAGCCCAGCACAGCCATCGTCTGCCCGGCAGCAAACGAGGAGGAAGTGGCTTCTTGGTTGCCTCAAGAGCCTCCGGCAGACGCTGGCACACTCCACCTTGCCCCAGCAGCGGACGACGAAGGACATGCAGCGGCTTCTCCTGTGGCTCCGGATCCTCAGCAGCAGGTGAGCTGGTGGTGCACTGCCGGCAGCGGGCATCCCGAGTCGCCGGAGGCCGGCGCGGTGCCTGGGCTGTGTGCGGCAGGGAGATGCCCGGTGCTCCCCGTGCCATGGCACCCACATCCCCTCCATCCCCTGTGCTCTTGCTGTCTCCATGCAGGTGGCCTCCCAGCACACTGGTGACACACAGTCGTGCTCCAGCTGCAGGGACGCGCCCGAGGATGAGCAAGGTACGTCCCCAAGTTGAGCACCATCCCAGTGAGGGCTGGGCTGTCCCGGCTGTCCCAGCCAGCGGCACCCGGGCCAGGCCTGTGGCACTGCGTGCACAGGGGGCCACTCCCCAGCCACCCCTCCCTGAGGGAAGCCCTCGGTGGCAGGGGCAGGCGGGGTCTGTCGGTCGCCCGCCCTGCCCCTCGCCTACAGCTCTCCTACCCCCACAGGCATCACCACCCGCCCGCACGCCCCGGCTCGACGGCCTTCCCGCTTCAGGAGGGCGCTCCGGGCTCTGCGCAGGGCTTTCCGCTGTAGCTGCATAGCGGGACAGCAAGAGGAGTAGAGCCCGGCTGCCAGCGCCGCGCGGCTCCCTGGAGATGCGGCTGGTCCTGAGCCTGCGCAGCGTCCAGAGGGAGCGGCTCAGGGTGGCACACGAGGGATGGGTGCGTGGACGGCGACCGCGGCGTTCACCTGCCCTGAGGACATGGTGCTGCCAGCCTCTGCTCGGCCTTGGATGCTTTTTACAAAGTAATAAAGCCAATAAAAAATGACACTTTTCCCCCCGTGCTCATCAGTTCCTGGTCCACCTCGGGACAAAGACGGGTGCAGGCAATCTCTGTCCTCGGGGTGTCCCGGCATTGGTTGCGGGAAGCCCTGGGCTGGTGCTGCCACAAGCCGGCAGTCTGGCTGCATCCCCCTTCAAGCTCCCTTCCCACCCGCCTGTCTCCAGTTCAAGTCAAGGACTTGGAACATTGCACATCTATTGCCAACTTGGCCTGGTTGACCTAATCCCTGCACCATACGGCATCACCTTGGTTTCACAAGGAACCTCCCCACTGCGGGGGTGTTTCGGAGCACCTACATGAGCTGATACAGACGAGACCCTGCGCACATACACGTGGTGCCGGGATGGGGTCCCTCGCTTCCGCCAAGGTTCTCCCAAGTCAGGAAGAGCCGGCTTCTCGCTCCCTTGCTGGAAATCTGAGCCCTCATCCATCTCTGCGCAAGGCTCTGATGCACAAGGCTTCCAGCATCACGAGAGCAGGTTCAGGCCTGAGACACCGGGGACAAGGGCCACAAACAGTGCTGCTCTTCAGAAGAAATCCACCCACGCAGAGCTTCATCTCAGACGCGAGTTCCTCCGCCCCGGGTTTCTGGGGCCTAAAAATAGAGGGAGGCTCAGGTATAAAGCCAGTTAGCCAAGAGCCTGTGTGGCCCATTGCAGCCCAGCCACGGCTGTCTGTGGCTGCTGCATGGCCTGGGCAGCAGCCTTCGCAGCATCCTCCTCTTCCCCAGCACCCCGGCGCACTGCACAGAGCCAGAGCTAATTGCAGTCACTAGGGCAGCACCGGGCAGCAGCAGCATGTCTCTTCTCTGCATCCAGCTGCCGAGTTGCCCTGCGGGGAATTTCAGCTGGGGAAGGGCGGAGTCAAATCGCCATCGGCCGGGGGCTCAGGACGGAGCACGGCACCGCCACGTCCCCGGAGCGGAGCCCTTCTTTACCCGGCTTGGACTGGGGTATTCCTCCTGCTCACAGTGCGGTCCTTCTCCGGGATAAGGTGATGCCAGCACTTTGAGGGCAAGTCGAACTTCATGACGAAATGGGCATGAAACAGCCTCACTTCATGAAAAGCAAAAGGAGTAAAATTGACACGGAATAAAGCCAGTAACTTACCACAGCTGTCCAAGCTGCGCTCATCACGTGTGAGGCGACCGGCAACACGTTCTGCTGCTGCGGGGCTGTGCCACAACAAGTCAGTTGGGGTGCTGGCCGGAAAGGTAGTCATGTACATCTCGAGATACCCAAATCGTTTTGTGGGAAGCATCTGTTTCCTCAGCTGGATTGGGAACACTTTTGACACACGGTATTTGCTGGGCCCCAAATCACAGCTGCGTTGACTCCTATAAGCCCCCCACTTCCAATGCAACAGGTGCCCAGTTCAAGGTGACGGCACAGCAATGTGTTCTTCTCTTTAATCTGCTGCACATGTTCTCTGTGAAATCGACACTTCCTTCCTAGGAGCAATCTGGCTCTTAACGTAGGCTCCGAACCCATTGGCCTTGTGTTGAGGTTTGATTGCGAGGTGACAATAAAACCCTGACAGATGTATTGTCAACCCTCTCTCTCCCCGCTTGCCCCTTCAGCCCCTCCCTCTCCCCGCTTCCCACTATTGACAGGCGATTGGGAGGGAAAGAAGGTCAGAGAGAAGAGAGTTGGAAAAATGAAAGATGTTTTACTAATGCTACTAATAAAAATAGAGAAAAGAATACCAAATAGACCAAACCGATCTTCAAAGTCCCGGCAACTGCTCCGGCAGATGCAGGGCCGGCACCCGAAGTCCTGGACAGCACTCTGCAGCCAGCCGCAACTGGGTTCAGTCTGTCACTAGGCCTTGGTTTGCAGGGACAGCTCGCAAGGTCCTCTCCCAATGTGGGCCATAAGGAAAAGGGACGAGATCCTCGTGATCTCCCACTTTTATATGAAGTATCACGTGAATGGGATGCAATACTTGGTCGGTCAGTTGCAGTTCAGCTCCTGCTTGCACATCTCCCGAGATGCATCATTATCAATGATCTTGCATACCATCGCTATGGCTACCAAAACATGTAGCTAGCTTTCAGGAAAGCACAGTTTGTACGAAGACTTTAGCCGACAGAAAAATTCACTGAAAGAGAAACATGTTTTTTAAGAAAACCAGGACACCTTGTTGACAGTAGTTTGCCAAGAGTAATTTGCCAACGGGAGGAGTTCTTGCTAAATGAACAGCAAAAGACATGCTGAAAAATGCAACGGAGCAATCAGGGAGGGCTACAGTCATGCTCGGGAGCTGTCTCCGTGCACGAAGGTTTTTGTGTCTCGCTGTGTAGTGGCCAGAGAGTTGGTCCGATGGCACTGAAGAGCTCCAGGAGACATCCATCGGTTTGCTTCTTTTCTACACCCAGCTTTAAAGGCTGCTTTTGATAGTAAAATGTGATGAAAACATAACGTTCCTCCAAGAAGACCTCGGGTAAGTCATTTCCCCAAATTCAAACTTCTTTTCCCAGGGAGGCTGAATTTCCTCCATAGCAATCAAATGACCAGGTTTTGCACACAAGAGTTGGTGTGGTTCTAAGCATCTTTATTTTGTGTATGCTGCCTTAAAGAAGGAGAGTGTTCTGCCTTTTGCTTTTGCCGCTGGAAGTCAGGAATGGTCAGCGCTGTGCTTCATGTTAGGATCGTTTCATTCTCGTCTTCTTGAAAGTTACTTTTGCCGCACGCAACTCAGAGAAAAACGCCTCAGTCTCTTACAGGGCCCTGCTCTTGACTCCGCTCTCAACATCACAGGCAAAGAGCTGCTGCTGCTTTTCTGCACTGGATGTTTGACATCTCTTTGCTTTAGGGACAAGATCTCTTCCATCAAGAGACTGAAACAGAAGCAGAAGCACCAGAAGCTGACATTTCTCCAAGTTTTCCCCCAGTGCCTCGAGTCCCAAAGAGAAGAGAAGAGAAGAGAACAGCAATGGTGTCATTTTCTACCTCAGGGATCAAGCTGTGGCAGGAATCGTATTATGGAACACCTTCAACAGGATGCCTGTTGCTGGCAAGGTCAGTGCAGGACTGGTGTGCTGAGCAGTGAGTCTTGCTTACGTTGGGGATTTTCTTGTGGACAAATCAACATCTGCCAGTTTAAAATGAGGAAAAAGAAATGGAGATGCTCTGGGTGTGTTGGTACGATACTTGCAAGAAACTTCTAGGTTGGTTGTGCCTTAGTCATTAGCAGTGTGGGTCAGAGTGGCTTCCAATGTGATTCTAAAGAAGTGCTGTTTTTTCTTCAGCTTTCAGACTTTTTTTTCCCTCATTTTTGGTGCATATTTTCTTCTAGCTCTCTAAAAAGCACTGAACTGAGGCGTGGAAATGACTTCACAACCTTGAGATGGTAAAGAAGGTGTGTTTATTGAAAGTGCTGGAAACACGGCTAAATCATTCCACCTAAGACTTGTGTAAATTTCCAGTAGCTGTGAGCTTGGTGAAATGCTGTAAAGTGTTACATATCCACGAAAGTTCTAGGAACACCTATGCATATCCATAACCTGTCCCCCAGAAGGCGGTTCTTATTACAATGACTTCCGGGAAATCATTTCCACAGCCTCCACCTCCGGCCCCTCCTGGTTGCGCCTGCGCAGTGATGGTGAACCGGGGTCTTCTTCGCTGTACACTTTTACCTCTGGCCTGGTGTGCTGAGTTGGCTGGGACTCAAACTGATGAGTTGGTTAGAACTGGCAGATCTCCTGTCCTGGGCCCAAGTTTCTCTTATCTAGTTGACCCAAGGATGCAGCTAGGGTTTTTTTATCTTTGCAAGGCCTGTCAAGTCGTCAGCGAGCTCCCGTTTCTCATACAAGAAGTTACACAAAGCTGAGCAAGGCTAGGCAATTGTGATGTGGGTTAAGGGTTAGCTCTAGTTCTCCAAGTGTTAGTTCTTGAAGTGTTAGTTAGTTAATCCCCTCTATCGATCCCCCTTTTTCGAAGAGGTTAGTAAATTCTTGTACTAATGTGATGATTCTTTATCTATGTTTTCTCTGAGCACAGCTAAGAAGGCTACTTCTACCTGAGAAAACCCATCGCTGTCCTTCAAAGGACAAACAGATTTTTAATGTTCAACGAAACATTTGAGTTACTATCACAACAAACAAATGTCTAATGCAAAAGTCAGCCTCCCGGTGTTTGTCTGCTGCGCTGCTGAGCTCTTTTGGGGCAGCCGGCGAGCACATGGCTGGTGCTCCGGCAGAAATGGCATGTTTGAGGCTGCCATGGGAGCTTGCATTCTTCGGCGTGGTGAGCCCGCTCACTGCAGTTGTAGCATTTGTCTTTTCTTTTGGGTTTCTTCGTGCCAATGTCATAAGTGCCACCCGGGCCGGTCGACCAGAAGGACCAAAAGGACCAAAAGGTCACCCAGAAGGTCCAGAAGGACCAAAACATGTCAAGGCGGACATCATCTCATCTCTTTGATAGAATTTCAGAAAGGTTTAGGCCACCAGATTAAGGTGAGGAAGTTGATGAGGCCTTCTACGGGCAGCTGAGAGCGGCCTCACAGTCACAGGCTCTCGTTGTTATAGGGGATTTTAACTACCCTGATATTTGCTGGAAGGACTACTCAGCAAGCCGGCCACAGTCTAGGGGGCTCCTCCAGTGCATTGATGATAACTTTCTGATGCAAATGGTGGAGGAGCGGACTAGGAGAGGTGCGCTGCTGGATCTCGTCCTCACTAACAAGGAGGGTCTGGTTGAAGCAGTAAAGGTGGAGGGCTGCCTTGGTTGCAGCGACCATGAGATGGTGGAGTTCAGAATCTCATGTGGCGGGAGACGAATAGCAAGCAGAATTGCAACTCTGGACTTCAGCAGGGCCAACTTTGGCCTTTTCAAACAATTGCTGGGGGAAATCCCGTGGGCAAGGCTGCTTGAAGATAAAGGGGCCCAAGACAGTTGGTTAACACTCAGGTAGTGCTTCTACCAAGCTCAAGATCAGAGCATCCCGACACATAGGAAGTCAAGGAGGGGAGCCAGGAGACCTGTGTGGTTTCCAGGTTGCACCTGGGTTACCTTTCATGGTGCTTTGCAGGCTTTCTTCACTCGGGAATGATGGATCCGGGCGTTCTGTTCTTTAGCAGTGAAGGATGTCGGGACGACTTGAAATGGACCTTCCTATTGTGCTTCCAAAGTCTTTTCTGCAAGAGACTTCACATGCACATAATCTCCCGGTTGGATGTTACGTACTGGCCCATCCAAACCCCTACTCCGAGTCCAAACACATTTCCCGATTTTGTTCAGTTTTATACCCCATAGCAGAGGTCCCCTACGGGCTATATAGTTGCCAGCCTATTCCCAAGTGCTGACTGACTTGCCGTATAACTTTTGAAATAAAAGATGGCCCTCTATGAGAGGAGATAACAGCCAGAACTCCAAACCCTGGTATTATTTCTTGTACTAGTGTTCTAGTCACCTCCTGCACTTTTTCTGTTCTCGTGGAGAATGCTTCTGGCCAACCTGAAAAGGTATCAGATAGTACCAATAAATATTGGTACCCCAGTTTTCCTGGGAGTTCTGAAAAATCTCTTTGTCATTGTTGCCCAGGTGCATTTCCTTTCCCAATTTGACCCATTTCTGGCTCGGCTGTCTTCTTAGGATTAGTCTGCAGGCAAAGATCGCATTGCTGTGTCCCCCGTCTTATGGTAGTATACAAATTTCTCGCTATTCTTTTCTGATCAAATGTTTATATAGTGCTTCTGCTCCCCAATGGCCCTTTCTGTGCTCTTCCCTTACTGTCACGGTCCATTCGGTGATGGACTCGTGATGGTTCGTTTACCTTGATCTCGAGGCGCAAAATTAAGGCAACCAAAATGCCAAGGGGTGCGGGGAAGAACCCCACCAGGGATTCAGACCTGAGAAGGCGGAGGAAGAAATGCAGCCGACTCAGTATGAGTGATAAAGCATACTTCAGTTTATTAATAAGTTGCACACACTTATATAGTCCCTTAGATAATTATGCCTACTAGTCATTCAATAATTGGAGAGAATACCTAAGTAGCCCAACCCCCCTTGCGGTTTCTCTGGTATGCAAGCTCCTCTTCTTCCCAGAGCTAGTCCCTCAAGGTCGTTTACTGAAACTCCTCTTTGCCTGTAAATAACCCAGATTACCCTCGGTCAGTACTTTTCCATCAGCAGTTTCTGACTCTTGCTCACCGAGGCCTACCAAGGCCTACTCATGCTGACTAGAACAAGCTTTCCTGATACAGCAGATCACTGGACCCATGCCCCTTTTCCCGTAGCCATTCCCCAACAATTCCCCCTTTTTCTTTTTGGGCTAATAATACATCTTTACGAAAAACAGATTCGATAACTTTGACACACATATTGTGGATACAAGATAAACAACAGATTCTAATACTTAATATAATAACGATAAAGATAAAACCGACCAACATTGGCCTTAAAAAGCTCAGCAACCAGCTTGGAAATCTTAGCGAAGCCCACCATGCTCTAAAAGGATCGTCCTTTACTTGTAACTTCTCCACGTGATCCCGCAACTGCTTTAGTTGTGACTGAATGGACTTGCTGTGATCAGAGATATTAAAGCAACACATACCATCAAACTCTTCACACCCATGTCCTTGAGCTACGCAGCTGTCTAAATAATTCCCCCAAGCGCGGTTGCTTAACATCTTTCATCTGCGCATCTTCAATTCTCTGCAAAACGCCTGCCACATACAGAGAATCAGTCACCACATTAACAGCCTCATCCTTCCAAGTCCCCATAGCCCATACCACGGCAGCAAGTTCAAGGGTCTGCAGCGAATCCTCTGGAATTGCCTCCAGCAAGTGGTGGTGCCACTCACCGTTGACGTTCCAAGTAATGGCAGCCCTTCTAGATTTCTTGCCTGCATCAGTAAACACCGTCTGGGCCTTCTCAAGGGGCGACTCACTCCGAAGAGGCTTTTGCATCCACGATGGTTAAATCTGCCCCAGTGTCCAACAACATAGACAGTAATAAAAATTGGCCCCGACATTCCAGTCGCACGGTTGTATTCGGTCATCGATTCATGGGCATTGTCAGCAATGCTGCAGGTCCTGTAGATCCAAAACCCTGATCACCTCGCTCCTTCCGAGACGCTGTTTTCATGTCTCTTGTCAACTGCATTAGCGGTATCAATTGCGCAATTCTGCTGCCTCGAGGAATATGGATAGGTGGAAACAATGTCTGAATCATGATCTGTATGACACCCGTATAGTCTGCATCGATAAGTCCTGGAATAATTGTCAGTCCCTTCATGCTGCTTGAAGACCGCCCTATCAGTAATGCACCCTGTGGTTGACCGTTGATCACTAAGGGCGCTCTTACTGTTGTAGCTACACGGCGCGGTTTGGAGTCCATTAAAGTTATTTCTACTGCGGTTGCCAAGTCCAACCCGAGGCTCCCTCTTGTGGCTGGCTGGAGGACGCCTGCAGGTTGCGTGGCGCTGGTACTGGTTCCTCCTGACTCGCTGTTTGTCGCTCCGATGTCGCGACTGCAGGAGCTGCCATTTTTATCGGGGCGCGGCGGCTCGACGCGCTCATTCTCCCGTTTCCCGAGTAACATGCTTCTGAGCTGTGGTTGGTCGATCTGCAGTTCTCGCACCACACTCGAGTCACTCTGCAGTCTCGACGGATATGACCCTCTCGTCCGCATCTGAAGCACTTATTACTTCTTCTCCCCTCAGTACTGCGAGGCCGGCTTCCAGCTTCCACAGCACCAGCACGGAGCGGAGCTAACGCAGCAAAGGCTTGTTCTTGAAACTGCGACTGGGCTGCTAGAGCTTGTTGCTGGGCCTGCAGGAGGTCTTTCCCTAACCTATCCATAGCTTCCACCAACATAGCCTGAGGCCCTACCGGAACCCTGCTCATTCGATCTAACATCAACTCAATCGTAGCGTCTGCTGGCAACGTTATTAGAATAGACCGAGTCGCTTGATTCGCATTCTGAACTGCACACTGCCTCAATAACGCTGCTCTCATCCACTCAGGCACATCCGACTGCTCTATGGCCGCGGTAACTCTATCTATAAATTGTGCGAAAGGCTCCTCTCTACCTTGCTTTATAGACATATAGGAAGGCGCTGGCTGTGCCGTCTTAACCTGTTCCACCGCTAGCCTTGCCGTTCGCATTGCCTCAATACACCTTTCCGGCCCCATCTGTAATTGGGCCCGTACTTCCAGGAACGGTCCTGTACCCATCAACTGCTCTACTGTAACGCCGTTCAACGGGTCATTGGGCCCCCTTCTTTGCTGCACCGATGCCTCGCAAAACCGCTGCCAGTGCGCCTGCCACAACAACAGCTGCGACTGCGTCATAATCATCCTCATGATCACCTTAAGGTCCTCCGGAACTAATACCGTACTTCCAAACACATAATTCAACATCTGCTTAGTTGGCTCTCCATGCAAACCAGATTCCGATACCGTACTCCTAAGCTGAGATAACAACTTCCAGCTAATTGGACTGTACCCTGCTTGCATGTCCCCATGCTGATCCCTTTGAAACATCGCTGGAAACGCTAGAGGAGTAAAATCTCCACCTTCTGCTGCATCTTCCATGATCCTTCTCCAATTAAGCAACGCAGGACAACTACCCCGGTTTGATTTACCCGTTTCTACCTTTTTCTCTGGCTCCCTTGATTCGTCCACCCTACGACTATCTCCCTGCTCTCTTGTTTCCGCTTGTCGCTCTGACCTCCCTTTTTCTGCAACCTTAACTGTTTGTCAGCAAGGTGGATTAGGAACCCGACAATTACTAAACAACAAGTCATTCGTCTGCGGTGGTGGTGCAGACCCCTCCGAAAAGGACGATATTCCAGCATCTAGTGGCGGAGCAGACGGCTCCATCCGACCTAACTTCTGAGACGCAACCGCCGCCAAATTTTTCTCGACCTTATGCCTCTTAATATTATTTATAACCTCACGCCACGGTTTCATTAACTTCTTCGCTGTTTTGTCCTCATCTATCACCATATCCCACAACACATCTCCTAATTTTCTCCACTCCGCTTCTTCAAATAACGACTCCGAATCCTGAAAACACCCCTTAGCTTTCCCTGTTGCTACTAGACCAGCTAGCTGTTTAACGCAACTATGATCCACCCCCCGCTTTTCTAAAAAGCTTTGCAATAAATCTAGGGCTACTTCTAAATCCATGCTACCGTTATTTATAGCCGAGCACGGTACCTCCTCCTGCGCTTTAAAGACCTCCTTGCAGCCCTCCTGTAGCCCAGTAACGGCGAACTTCACTCGGTTCAGGCGTCGGAGACGATACACCGCAGCACAGTGTTCGATCACTCTTGCCCGCCGGTCGCTGCTCCCGGCGCCGTTCCTTTCCCTATCCGCCACACAGGTCCCTTGTTCGGGCGCCAATATGCGGGGAAGAACCCCACCAGGGATTCAGACCTGAGAAGGCGGAGGAAGAAATGCAGCCGACTCAGTATGAGTGATAAAGCATACTTCAGTTTATTAATAAGTTGCACACACTTATATAGTCCCTTAGATAATTATGCCTACTAGTCATTCAATAATTGGAGAGAATACCTAAGTAGCCCAACCCCCCTTGCGGTTTCTCTGGTATGCAAGCTCCTCTTCTTCCCAGAGCTAGTCCCTCAAGGTCGTTTACTGAAACTCCTCTTTGCCTGTAAATAACCCAGATTACCCTCGGTCAGTACTTTTCCATCAGCAGTTTCTGACTCTTGCTCACCGAGGCCTACCAAGGCCTACTCATGCTGACTAGAACAAGCTTTCCTGATACAGCAGATCACTGGACCCATGCCCCTTTTCCCGTAGCCATTCCCCAACAAAGGGGTTATAATTCAATCAAGCAGTGTTGCTTTATTAATTTGCCCGTAAAGCGGCACGCGATAGAAAGAGAGTAGAGGAAAAGGGAAAGGTAAAAAGAAAAGGCGGAAAATGAGGCTGGGTTTACCACCGAACGAGCTCCAAAGGCGTCCCTCTGGTCTCCGATCCCGTGACGAGAGTCCTGCCGGTCCTCCGACATGATTCAGGGTCCTCCGGTGGGGAGATCTCCATGATGTCCCGTCAGGAGTTGTCTTTTATGCTTCTTCACCCCCGTCACTCCCATAGGTCGAGGCCAATCTCTGCCTTTATTGCACAATCCAGGCTTAACTGCGCAGGCCCAAAGAGTCCCCGCTTCGCTTGCCATGGCCCGTCTGCGCCTGCGTCGCCTCGGTTCAGGGGTCTCTTACCGGTCCGTTGGGTGACCTCAAGACCCTTGGCGGGCCTCTGCGCATGCTCTTCTTCGTTGGCCTTTGTTACAGGGAGGAGGTGGGGGGCAAGTCTGGCTCAAACACCAGGCGAAAATCCATCTTCTGGACAGCAGTTCTTGTCCTCGGGTCTGAGAGGCCTTTGTAATGCAATTCATCTCAGGTGCTGGGGGCAAGTTTGGCTCAGGAAGCAGGTAGAGTCCCTACAGCACCTGTAGCCCCCAGGTCGGAGAGACCTGCACAACACAGTTCCTTGCTTCAGGCCTCTCTCCAAATCATTGTCCAGTTCTTTCTCTCAGTCCATTCTGTTCTCCAGGTCCCTGATGGCCATGTTCAGGCAGAAACTGTTCTTCGGACCGACTCTCACACCACCCCGTGGCTGAGCATTGCTATCAGGAGCTTGTGGCAGTAACACAGTCCTCAAAGAGAGACAGAAAGGATAAGAGAGAGAAAAAGAAAAGGAAAAGAAAGAAATGGTTTATATCCACGCGTTCCGCTTGATATCAATGGTTTTGGGAATGTCTACATTGGAGGGCACGTTAAACAAATTGTGTGCATTAAGCACAGATGTCAAATGTGTCAAACGCTTTACCATTTTCCAATTTAAAACGAACAATACCGCGGACAGAACAAAACCTATCAAAACTAATACCAAGAGAACAACAATGGGATGACACAACTTGTTCAGGATGCCTGTAGCAGTAGGTGACCACCGGAAGAGCGTGTCTCACCGCTTATGTTCTGCGTCCTTTTCAATTCTTCTCAACACACGGTGAATTTCTTCAGGAAGAGTTATCTAGGTTTTCTGTCCCTTTACTCCAACTTCTTCTAAGATTTCAATCAAGTCCTGGTGTTGCAACAATTGCTTTACCAATGTGAGATTCATCCCAAGAGGTGTAGGCAATAATTCATGAATCAGTGTGTAATTAGATTGTATAAGTTGATGAGATATGACTGGTGCTAGGTAAGAAAAATCACATCCAGTAATTTTAACAAAATTACAGATACAAACATTTGAATGGTTTCTAATATTTACCACCACCATATCTACTAATATAGAATCACAAATAGTCCTCAAGCACACACAACCTTTGCCAATATACACTAATACCGTTTCTTGATTATTAGGGCGAACTTCAAAACGACAAACATTTTGCTCAGTGTCTAGACAAATGTCTTGAGCACTGATTGTATTACTTTCACAGATGAATCCTTGCTGCTCTCGCACAATACAAGATTCTAAATTTACAGTTTGCCACTTTTCGTCCACTTTTCGGGCCCATACTCTATGCTCGAAAGGAGAGAGTATAGTTCCGTTGTGGTTCAAACCTAATGCAATAATGGGGTAAATTATGTCTATTGTAGCATTGTGTATAGTTAACACAAAGGTTGTGGCCGTGTTTGTGATGGGGTCATAGGTAAAGTTTTCCAAGGTCCACCAGGATTGGAGTTCTCTCTCAAATTCAGTGGCGCTGTCCCAAACAATTTTCCGAATTTCGGTGGGAAAAGTGCCTTCTTCGCCTTCTCTTATGATCGAGGAGGCCACTGATTGCATCCACAGCTGTGCCTGAATACACCTGAGAGCTAAAGAAAGGTTATTTTGGACCACACCAAGTGCATCTCTTATCGTTTCATGGTCTTTCACATTAATTTTTTCCCACTTTGGTAACACTTTCGATAACAGCCATTGGTTAGTTCCCAAAGCCAACAGGGAAGAACGCAAGGGCAGTTGCAATTTCGCCAAATCGCTAGTTGTAGTGGCCAATTTATTCATTAATATTTCTGAACCAATACCGTTTAAAACTCCCAATCCTGACCCCAACACGCCAGTTAGGTCTCTCTGTGTTCGTTTTTTATTAGGAATTCGCTTCCGCAGCTCAATTATACTATTGGTCATTTTAAAATTTAGGCCTTCAGATTTGATTCATGAATGATTCGCGTTATTCTCTGTGTCCCTCGGAGTTCTCCTGCAAAACAGAAAACAAACAGAGCTCGCCTCCTTGAGGCAAGAATAATTAAAATGATGTAATTATCCAGCGCGTGCAGCTTGTAGGTTTGGAAAAGTTCCAAACCATTCTCGCAATGGTTTCACAGTGTTTTCACCTGTAGCCCTGCCAAAAGCTTCAGCTTGGACTAATCCTGATGTTATTTCCACCCCCACCAGCACAAAAGGTTTACCCCCCGATTTCTTAAAGGGGCCAAGATAATCTACCTGCCAGGCATCCCACAAACCTTTACCCTCCCTTAAATGTAGAGGGTAGTCTTCTAAAGGGTGCCTTTCAAGCCATCTCCGACATTGCTCGCAGGCTAATATGCAGGTTTTACACGTTTCTCTGGTGACGGGCCAGCCTCGGGCCAGAGCTTCACGATACAAATCTTTAGCTGTGGTGTGTTTGCGTTTTACATGCAACCGTTCTAACAAGCCTTCCCAGTCCTCTGAAATTTGGTCCTTTGGCTGTTCTCCCTTTCCCGTTTTAATGTACGGGTGCTCCTTTCTTGAAGTGGCAACAGGAATATGGGTAGAGAGGGGTGGATTTTTAACTTCAATCTCACAGATTCCTCTTGACTTTTCTTCTAGGATTTTTACAGGACCATATTTCCTGTTATAATCAACCAGTTCTTGTGCCACTTCTCCCCATGTCCACAGCTTTATTCCTTTCTGATCTGAACTTAGACTTGGTCTGTAAAGAAATCACTTGGTCCACTCCACTCTGTAAATTAGCCCCAATTATCACGAGCCCAGTCTTCTCCGGGTACAGAGGGTCGAGCTCCATACTTTGCTAAAAGTGTGTAGAGCGAGTCCCAATCTTTTACTAACCAAGAATCTTGACTATCAGCCCTTTCAGTCATTCTTATTAGGAAGGGAACACACCCACTACAGGAAGGCACGACTTAGTTACACAAAGCTACAGCAACTGCTGCGTCACCCTTCTCTTTCCTGAGCGGTTGAAGAGGCCAAAATCTGCTACGGGAAGGCTCAACTTAGGTACACAAAAACCACAAATTTGCCCCTTCACTATCCCGAGCAGACAATTCTCATCGCCATGAGAACAGCACCCCTTTTGCGCTTTGAGATCTTTTGGTCTGATTTCAAGAGACAGAGCCCTCAACTCGAGTTCGGAGTGCTTTACGCCAAGGCGTGTGTGGTGTGCGGGAAATCTGAATCGCTCCCCTTGCTTTCTGAACAACTGTCACTGATAACAGCGTAGGCTGATAACAGTGCAGCGCCAGGTGAGGCTGAACCGAAACGTCCTTCCCCTGATACAGACCAGACACTACATGCACCTCTCTCTCTCTCAAAATCCTGTCCGTGACGCCAATTTAATGTCACGGTCCATTCGGTGATGGACTTGTGATGGTTCGTTTACCTTGATCTCGAGGCGCAAAATTAAGGCAACCAAAATGCCAAGGGGTTATAATTCAATCAAGCAGTGTTGCTTTATTAATTTGCCCGTAAAGCGGCACACGATAGAAAGAGAGTAGAGGAAAAGGGAAAGGTAAAAAGAAAAGGCAGAAAATGAGGCTGGGTTTACCACCGAACGAGCTCCAAAGGCGTCCCTCTGGTCTCCAGTCCCGTGACGAGAGTCCTGCCGGTCCTCCGTCATGATTCAGGATCCTCCGGTGGGGAGATCTCCATGATGTCCCATCAGGAATTGTCTTTTATGCTTCTTCACCCCTGCTTCACTCCCATAGGTCGAGGCCAATCTCTGCCTTTATTGCGCAATCCAGGCTTAACTGCGCAGGCCCAAAGAGTCCCCGCTTTGCTTGCCAGGGCCCGTCTGTGCCTGCGTCGCCTCGGTTCAGGGGTCTCTTACCGGTCCGTTGGGTGACCTCAAGACCCTTGGCGGGCCTCTGCGCATGCTCTTCTTCGTTGGCCTTTGTTACAGGGAGGAGGTGGGGGGCAAGTCTGGCTCAAACACCAGGCGAAAATCCATCTTCTGGACAGCAGTTCTTGTCCTCGGGTCGGAGAGGCCTTTGTAACGCAATTCGTCTCAGGTGCTGGGGGCAAGTTTGGCTCAGGAAGCAGGCAGAGTCCATACAGCACCTGTAGCCCCCAGGTCGGAGAGACCTGCACAACACAATTCCTTGCTTCAGGCCTCTCTCCAAATCATTGTCCAGTTCTTTCTCTCAGTCCATTCTGTTCTCCAAGTCCCTGATGGCCATGTTCAGGCAGAAACTGTTCTTCGGACCAACTCTCCCACTTACTAAAGGCCAAACTAAAGAGGAGGTAACAAGAAGTTTTCCCTGTGGGCTGTGAGCCCAGCCTTTCTAATTATATGATCCCTCGAAATCTAGAAGAAGTTGGCTTACCGTCCAAAGAGACCTGCCCGTTGGGGACTAGGGCACTTTCTATTCTTACTTTTTGGTTAGCTGCCGGTTTTGCCTCTCTGTCTGCCAGCTCGTTCCCTTTTTCCAATTGCGAGCTCACTTTCTGGTGTGCCTTGATATGCATGATTGCCACCTTCTTAGGAAGTTGAACTGCTTCCGATAACTTCAGTATCTCATTTGCATGTTTGATATGTTTGCCTTGAGAGTTCTAGAGGCCTCTTTCTTTCCAAATTGCTCCGTGCGCATGCACGACCACGAAAGCATACCTCGAGTCAGTATAGATGTTCACCATTTTACCTTGAGCTAGTTGCAGAGCACGAATAAGGGCGATTATTTCTGCCTTTTGTGCAGAAGTACTTCGAGGTGGAAGTCCAGATTCCATCACTTCATGGCTATAGCAGAAGCAGCATGCCTTTCAGCGTTCAGGATACAGCTGCTTGCGTCCATCAAGCAGTTCTCAGTGTTTTCCATAGGACTGTCCTTTAGATCTTCCACAGAATCACACAGAATGTTAGGGATTGGAAGGGACCTCGAAAGATCATCTAGTCCAATCCGCCTGCCAGGGCAGGAACACCTCGGTGAGGTTACACAGGAAGGCGTCCAGGCGGGTTTTGAATGTCTCCAGAGAAGGAGAATCCACAACCTCCCTGGGCAGCCTGTTCCAATGTTCCGTCACCCTCACTGAGAAGAAGTTTCTTCTCAAATTTCAGTGGAACCTCTTGTGTTCCAGCTTGAACCCATTACCCCTTGTCTTACTGTTGGTTGTCACCGAGAAGAGCCTGGCTCCATCCTCGTGACACCCACCCTTTATATATTTCTAAACATTGATGAGGTCACCCCTCAGTCTCCTCTTCTCCAAGCTAAAGAGACCCAGCTCCCTCAGCCTTTCCTCATAAGGGAGATGCTCCACTCCCTTAATCATCTTTGTGGCCCTGCGCTGGACTCTCTCCAGCAGTTCCCTATCCTTCTTGAACTGAGGGGGCCAGAACTGGACACAATATTCCAGATGAGGTCTCACCAGGGTAGAGTAGAGGGGAAGGAGAACCTCTCTCGACCTACTAACCACCTCCCTTCTAATACACCCCAGGATGCCATTGGCCTTCTTGGCCACAAGGGCCCAGTGCTGGCTCGTGGTCATCCTGCTGTCCACCAGGACCCCCAGGTCCCTTTCCCCTACGCTGCTCTCTTGTAGGTCATTCCCCAACCTGTACTGGAACCTGGGGTTGTTCCTGCCCAGATGCAAGACTCTACATTTTCCCTTGTTATATTTCATTAAATTTTTCCCCGCCCAACTCTCTAGCCTGTCCAGATCTCGCTGGATGGCAGCACAGCCCTCTGGCGTGTCAGCCACTCCTCCCAGCTTGGTGTCATCAGCAAACTTGCTGATAATACACTCAGTTCCCTCATCCAAGTCATTGATGAATATATTGAATAGTATTGGTCCCAGAACTGACCCTTGAGGCACTCCACTAGATACAGGCCTCCAACCAGACTCTGCCTCATTGATCATGACTCTCTGGCTTCTCTCCTTCAGCCAGTTTGCAGTCCACCTCACCACCCGATCATCCAGTCCACACTTCCTCAGTTTTGCCGTGAGGATGCTGTGGGAGACTGTGTCAAATGCTTTGCTGAAGTCAAGGTAGACCACATCCACTGCTCTGCCATCGTCAATCCACCTTGTTACGTCTTCCTAAAAGGCTATGAGGTTGGTCAAACACGACCTCCCCTTGGTGAAGCCATGTTGACTGTCCCTGATGACCCTCTTATCCTTGATATGTCTTAAGATGGCACCAAGGATAAGGTGTTCCATCACTTTCCCAGGGATGGAGCTGAGGCTGACCGGTCTAGAGTTGCCCGGGTCCTCCTTCTTGCCCTTTTTGAAGACCGGAGTGACATTTGCTTTCCTCCAGTCCTCAGGCACCTCTCCCGTTTCCCAAGACTTGGCAAAGATGATGGAGAGCGGTGCAGCAATGACTTCAGCCACCTCCCTCAGCACCCGCGGCTGCATCCCATCTGGACCCATGGATTTATGGATGTCCAGATTGCTTAACTGGTCCCTAACCCAGTCCTCATCAACTGAGGCAAACTCCTCCATTGCCCTGCCTTCCTCTGGGGCCTCAAGGGTACGGGGCTCCTCAGGACAGCCTCCGGCAGAGTAGACAGAGACAAAGAAGGCATTCAGTAATTCTGCCTTCTCTGTATCTTCTGTCACCAGGGCACCCACCCCAATCATCAGTGGGCCTACATTGCCTGATCTGCTCGACTGGAGTATGTTGCTTCGATGGTCTCCCGGCAATCATGATGAACTGATTCTCCAATGTTTCCCCTAAGGAAAAAAGCTGGGTTGACAATGTTAATGACGATGATTTCTACATCATTCTGTATAGCCTGATATTTCAGAAGCCTTGGTGGGGAAAGCCAATGTCCCCCTTTTGCTTCTAGCACTGTAAGCAAAAAGAAATGGTTTACTCACATCTGGGAGTCCTAAAGGAGGGACTGACACGAAAGCCTTAGCAAGTTCTTCAAAGGCTCGTGTAGCTTCTTTATTGTCCTTCAGAAAAGTAATGACGATCATGTTGAAAACAAAGAATCAGTGTGGTGAGGCTGTAGAGTGGCCCTTGGCTTGTCCTACAAGCAAGCACTGAATGCGGATTCTTGCAGGTGTAGTGGAGCAGCGAGCAGCATCTCTGAGTAAAGCGCTGGGGGATGGGGTCCTGTGTGCTGGGGACAGCTTCCCTTGCCAATCTCTGCTCCCTCCTCCTTCAAGCAGGGGCTGCCCCACACCGGGCACAGCCAGTCCCAGCCGGGCCCGCAGGTGGGTGTCTCCGTGGCGACCGCCCGGGCTCTGTGATGCGGGCGCCTCGTCTTAGCCAGAGGCCATTGTGACATGGGGGTGCGCGCAGTGACCGTGGGGGTATATAAGGAGCAAGAGCCCTGGGGTGCTCACTCCCAGGAGAGCAGCTTCTCAGGAGGCAGCAGCTTCTCAGGAGGCAGCGGCTTCTCAGGAGGCAGCATCTTCTCAGGAGGCAGCGGCTTCTCAGGAAGCAGCAGCTTTTCAGGAGGCAGCAGCTTCTCAAGAGGCAGCAGCTTCTCAAGAAGCAGTAACTTCTCAGAAAGCAGCAGCTTCTCAGGAGGCAGCGGCTTCTCAGGAGGCAGCAGCTGTTCAGAAGCAGCGGCTTCTCAGGAGGCAGCGGCTTCTTAGGAGGCAGCAGCTTCTTAGGAGGCAGCAGCTTCTTAGGAGGCAGCATCTCCCCTGGGTGCCCGTGTCAGCTCTGCGACAGACGAGGCTCAAGATGCCCATGGACAAGGAGGCCAACGCCCACTCCCAGCCCTTCCGGCTGCCGGCCTTGCTCAATAGGCCACAGGTGAGGGACGGGGCAGGAGGGAGAGGCCGGTGGTGGGACGGGGCCGCACGCAGCAGGCGCGAGGCTGGGGATGCCGCCTCCATCCCATGTGTCCTCCTCCTCCTCCTGCCCACAGGTCAGCCACAGCCTGGGCCAGCAGACCACGCACACTTCCTGGGTCAACCCCTCGGTCCAGGAGCGCTTCCAGGACCACCATGAAGGTCCCCAGGAGGGATCTGGCTGGCACCGCAGCACCAACACAGCGGCAGCACTAGAGGCAGAGTGCCCGGCACCTGCCCCACAGGGCCCCACAGCCGACGACGCGGCTCTGTGGGACGCAGCCCAGCGCATCGTCAGTGAGGCCGTGCGCAGGGCTGTGGCTGTGATCCAGGGACCTGGCGAGCAGCCTGGGGAACAGCAGGAGCTGGCCCAACGTGCGGAATTGGAAGAGGAGAACAGCAAAGAGGGGTGCCAGGGTGAAGACTACAGCATCCACAGCATCTGGGTCAACCCCTTGGTCCAGGAGCACCTCCAGGATGCCCCTGCAGAACCCCAGGAGGGCTCTGGCTTGCCCAGCTGCAGTGACACTGAGGCGGCAGCAGAGGCAGAGAGCCCAGCACCTGCCCAGCACAGCCCCACAGAGGACGATGTGGCTGTGTGGGACACTGTGGAGTACCTCGTCAGCGAGGCCGCGCAGAGGGCTCTGGCTGTGATCCCGGGACCTGGCCAGCAAGCGGTGGAACAGCAGGAGCTGGCCCAGCGCTTGGATGTGGCAATGGCAGCACCAACAGCCACAGGACTTGACGCCACCGAGTCTCCCTTGGCAGGAGAGCCTGAGGGAGAGGCCAGCACAGCCCTTCTCGTCCCAGCTGAACCCACCGAAGGAGAAAACACGGTTTCTCCAATGTCTGGAGGCCATCAAGGAGAGCCCAGCACAGCCATCGTCTGCCCGGCAGCAAACGAGGAGGAAGTGGCTTCTTGGTTGCCTCAAGAGCCTCCGGCAGACGCTGGCACACTCCACCTTGCCCCAGCAGCGGACGACGAAGGACATGCAGCGGCTTCTCCTGTGGCTCCGGATCCTCAGCAGCAGGTGAGCTGGTGGTGCACTGCCGGCAGCGGGCATCCCGAGTCGCCGGAGGCCGGCGCGGTGCCTGGGCTGTGTGCGGCAGGGAGATGCCCGGTGCTCCCCGTGCCATGGCACCCACATCCCCTCCATCCCCTGTGCTCTTGCTGTCTCCATGCAGGTGGCCTCCCAGCACACTGGTGACACACAGTCGTGCTCCAGCTGCAGGGACGCGCCCGAGGATGAGCAAGGTACGTCCCCAAGTTGAGCACCATCCCAGTGAGGGCTGGGCTGTCCCGGCTGTCCCAGCCAGCGGCACCCGGGCCAGGCCTGTGGCACTGCGTGCACAGGGGGCCACTCCCCAGCCACCCCTCCCTGAGGGAAGCCCTCGGTGGCAGGGGCAGGCGGGGTCTGTCGGTCGCCCGCCCTGCCCCTCGCCTACAGCTCTCCTACCCCCACAGGCATCACCACCCGCCCGCACGCCCCGGCTCGACGGCCTTCCCGCTTCAGGAGGGCGCTCCGGGCTCTGCGCAGGGCTTTCCGCTGTAGCTGCATAGCGGGACAGCAAGAGGAGTAGAGCCCGGCTGCCAGCGCCGCGCGGCTCCCTGGAGATGCGGCTGGTCCTGAGCCTGCGCAGCGTCCAGAGGGAGCGGCTCAGGGTGGCACACGAGGGATGGGTGCGTGGACGGCGACCGCGGCGTTCACCTGCCCTGAGGACATGGTGCTGCCAGCCTCTGCTCGGCCTTGGATGCTTTTTACAAAGTAATAAAGCCAATAAAAAATGACACTTTTCCCCCCGTGCTCATCAGTTCCTGGTCCACCTCGGGACAAAGACGGGTGCAGGCAATCTCTGTCCTCGGGGTGTCCCGGCATTGGTTGCGGGAAGCCCTGGGCTGGTGCTGCCACAAGCCGGCAGTCTGGCTGCATCCCCCTTCAAGCTCCCTTCCCACCCGCCTGTCTCCAGTTCAAGTCAAGGACTTGGAACATTGCACATCTATTGCCAACTTGGCCTGGTTGACCTAATCCCTGCACCATACGGCATCACCTTGGTTTCACAAGGAACCTCCCCACTGCGGGGGTGTTTCGGAGCACCTACATGAGCTGATACAGACGAGACCCTGCGCACATACACGTGGTGCCGGGATGGGGTCCCTCGCTTCCGCCAAGGTTCTCCCAAGTCAGGAAGAGCCGGCTTCTCGCTCCCTTGCTGGAAATCTGAGCCCTCATCCATCTCTGCGCAAGGCTCTGATGCACAAGGCTTCCAGCATCACGAGAGCAGGTTCAGGCCTGAGACACCGGGGACAAGGGCCACAAACAGTGCTGCTCTTCAGAAGAAATCCACCCACGCAGAGCTTCATCTCAGACGCGAGTTCCTCCGCCCCGGGTTTCTGGGGCCTAAAAATAGAGGGAGGCTCAGGTATAAACCCAGTTAGCCAAGAGCCTGTGTGGCCCATTGCAGACCAGCCACGGCTGTCTGTGGCTGCTGCATGGCCTGGGCAGCAGCCTTCGCAGCATCCTCCTCTTCCCCAGCACCCCGGCGCACTGCACAGAGCCAGAGCTAATTGCAGTCACTAGGGCAGCACCGGGCAGCAGCAGCATGTCTCTTCTCTGCATCCAGCTGCCGAGTTGCCCTGCGGGGAATTTCAGCTGGGGAAGGGCGGAGTCAAATCGCCATCGGCCGGGGGCTCAGGACGGAGCACGGCACCGCCACGTCCCCGGAGCGGAGCCCTTCTTTACCCGGCTTGGACTGGGGTATTCCTCCTGCTCACAGTGCGGTCCTTCTCCGGGATAAGGTGATGCCAGCACTTTGAGGGCAAGTCGAACTTCATGACGAAATGGGCATGAAACAGCCTCACTTCATGAAAAGCAAAAGGAGTAAAATTGACACGGAATAAAGCCAGTAACTTACCACAGCTGTCCAAGCTGCGCTCATCACGTGTGAGGCGACCGGCAACACGTTCTGCTGCTGCGGGGCTGTGCCACAACAAGTCAGTTGGGGTGCTGGCCGGAAAGGTAGTCATGTACATCTCGAGATACCCAAATCGTTTTGTGGGAAGCATCTGTTTCCTCAGCTGGATTGGGAACACTTTTGACACACGGTATTTGCTGGGCCCCAAATCACAGCTGCGTTGACTCCTATAAGCCCCCCACTTCCAATGCAACAGGTGCCCAGTTCAAGGTGACGGCACAGCAATGTGTTCTTCTCTTTAATCTGCTGCACATGTTCTCTGTGAAATCGACACTTCCTTCCTAGGAGCAATCTGGCTCTTAACGTAGGCTCCGAACCCATTGGCCTTGTGTTGAGGTTTGATTGCGAGGTGACAATAAAACCCTGACAGATGTATTGTCAACCCTCTCTCTCCCCGCTTGCCCCTTCAGCCCCTCCCTCTCCCCGCTTCCCACTATTGACAGGCGATTGGGAGGGAAAGAAGGTCAGAGAGAAGAGAGTTGGAAAAATGAAAGATGTTTTACTAATGCTACTAATAAAAATAGAGAAAAGAATACCAAATAGACCAAACCGATCTTCAAAGTCCCGGCAACTGCTCCGGCAGATGCAGGGCCGGCACCCGAAGTCCTGGACAGCACTCTGCAGCCAGCCGCAACTGGGTTCAGTCTGTCACTAGGCCTTGGTTTGCAGGGACAGCTCGCAAGGTCCTCTCCCAATGTGGGCCATAAGGAAAAGGGACGAGATCCTCGTGATCTCCCACTTTTATATGAAGTATCACGTGAATGGGATGCAATACTTGGTCGGTCAGTTGCAGTTCAGCTCCTGCTTGCACATCTCCCGAGATGCATCATTATCAATGATCTTGCATACCATCGCTATGGCTACCAAAACATGTAGCTAGCTTTCAGGAAAGCACAGTTTGTACGAAGACTTTAGCCGACAGAAAAATTCACTGAAAGAGAAACATGTTTTTTAAGAAAACCAGGACACCTTGTTGACAGTAGTTTGCCAAGAGTAATTTGCCAACGGGAGGAGTTCTTGCTAAATGAACAGCAAAAGACATGCTGAAAAATGCAACGGAGCAATCAGGGAGGGCTACAGTCATGCTCGGGAGCTGTCTCCGTGCACGAAGGTTTTTGTGTCTCGCTGTGTAGTGGCCAGAGAGTTGGTCCGATGGCACTGAAGAGCTCCAGGAGACATCCATCGGTTTGCTTCTTTTCTACACCCAGCTTTAAAGGCTGCTTTTGATAGTAAAATGTGATGAAAACATAACGTTCCTCCAAGAAGACCTCGGGTAAGTCATTTCCCCAAATTCAAACTTCTTTTCCCAGGGAGGCTGAATTTCCTCCATAGCAATCAAATGACCAGGTTTTGCACACAAGAGTTGGTGTGGTTCTAAGCATCTTTATTTTGTGTATGCTGCCTTAAAGAAGGAGAGTGTTCTGCCTTTTGCTTTTGCCGCTGGAAGTCAGGAATGGTCAGCGCTGTGCTTCATGTTAGGATCGTTTCATTCTCGTCTTCTTGAAAGTTACTTTTGCCGCACGCAACTCAGAGAAAAACGCCTCAGTCTCTTACAGGGCCCTGCTCTTGACTCCGCTCTCAACATCACAGGCAAAGAGCTGCTGCTGCTTTTCTGCACTGGATGTTTGACATCTCTTTGCTTTAGGGACAAGATCTCTTCCATCAAGAGACTGAAACAGAAGCAGAAGCACCAGAAGCTGACATTTCTCCAAGTTTTCCCCCAGTGCCTCGAGTCCCAAAGAGAAGAGAAGAGAAGAGAACAGCAATGGTGTCATTTTCTACCTCAGGGATCAAGCTGTGGCAGGAATCGTATTATGGAACACCTTCAACAGGATGCCTGTTGCTGGCAAGGTCAGTGCAGGACTGGTGTGCTGAGCAGTGAGTCTTGCTTACGTTGGGGATTTTCTTGTGGACAAATCAACATCTGCCAGTTTAAAATGAGGAAAAAGAAATGGAGATGCTCTGGGTGTGTTGGTACGATACTTGCAAGAAACTTCTAGGTTGGTTGTGCCTTAGTCATTAGCAGTGTGGGTCAGAGTGGCTTCCAATGTGATTCTAAAGAAGTGCTGTTTTTTCTTCAGCTTTCAGACTTTTTTTTCCCTCATTTTTGGTGCATATTTTCTTCTAGCTCTCTAAAAAGCACTGAACTGAGGCGTGGAAATGACTTCACAACCTTGAGATGGTAAAGAAGGTGTGTTTATTGAAAGTGCTGGAAACACGGCTAAATCATTCCACCTAAGACTTGTGTAAATTTCCAGTAGCTGTGAGCTTGGTGAAATGCTGTAAAGTGTTACATATCCACGAAAGTTCTAGGAACACCTATGCATATCCATAACCTGTCCCCCAGAAGGCGGTTCTTATTACAATGACTTCCGGGAAATCATTTCCACAGCCTCCACCTCCGGCCCCTCCTGGTTGCGCCTGCGCAGTGATGGTGAACCGGGGTCTTCTTCGCTGTACACTTTTACCTCTGGCCTGGTGTGCTGAGTTGGCTGGGACTCAAACTGATGAGTTGGTTAGAACTGGCAGATCTCCTGTCCTGGGCCCAAGTTTCTCTTATCTAGTTGACCCAAGGATGCAGCTAGGGTTTTTTTATCTTTGCAAGGCCTGTCAAGTCGTCAGCGAGCTCCCGTTTCTCATACAAGAAGTTACACAAAGCTGAGCAAGGCTAGGCAATTGTGATGTGGGTTAAGGGTTAGCTCTAGTTCTCCAAGTGTTAGTTCTTGAAGTGTTAGTTAGTTAATCCCCTCTATCGATCCCCCTTTTTCGAAGAGGTTAGTAAATTCTTGTACTAATGTGATGATTCTTTATCTATGTTTTCTCTGAGCACAGCTAAGAAGGCTACTTCTACCTGAGAAAACCCATCGCTGTCCTTCAAAGGACAAACAGATTTTTAATGTTCAACGAAACATTTGAGTTACTATCACAACAAACAAATGTCTAATGCAAAAGTCAGCCTCCCGGTGTTTGTCTGCTGCGCTGCTGAGCTCTTTTGGGGCAGCCGGCGAGCACATGGCTGGTGCTCCGGCAGAAATGGCATGTTTGAGGCTGCCATGGGAGCTTGCATTCTTCGGCGTGGTGAGCCCGCTCACTGCAGTTGTAGCATTTGTCTTTTCTTTTGGGTTTCTTCGTGCCAATGTCATAAGTGCCACCCGGGCCGGTCGACCAGAAGGACCAAAAGGACCAAAAGGTCACCCAGAAGGTCCAGAAGGACCAAAACATGTCAAGGCGGACATCATCTCATCTCTTTGATAGAATTTCAGAAAGGTTTAGGCCACCAGATTAAGGTGAGGAAGTTGATGAGGCCTTCTACGGGCAGCTGAGAGCGGCCTCACAGTCACAGGCTCTCGTTGTTATAGGGGATTTTAACTACCCTGATATTTGCTGGAAGGACTACTCAGCAAGCCGGCCACAGTCTAGGGGGCTCCTCCAGTGCATTGATGATAACTTTCTGATGCAAATGGTGGAGGAGCGGACTAGGAGAGGTGCGCTGCTGGATCTCGTCCTCACTAACAAGGAGGGTCTGGTTGAAGCAGTAAAGGTGGAGGGCTGCCTTGGTTGCAGCGACCATGAGATGGTGGAGTTCAGAATCTCATGTGGCGGGAGACGAATAGCAAGCAGAATTGCAACTCTGGACTTCAGCAGGGCCAACTTTGGCCTTTTCAAACAATTGCTGGGGGAAATCCCGTGGGCAAGGCTGCTTGAAGATAAAGGGGCCCAAGACAGTTGGTTAACACTCAGGTAGTGCTTCTACCAAGCTCAAGATCAGAGCATCCCGACACATAGGAAGTCAAGGAGGGGAGCCAGGAGACCTGTGTGGTTTCCAGGTTGCACCTGGGTTACCTTTCATGGTGCTTTGCAGGCTTTCTTCACTCGGGAATGATGGATCCGGGCGTTCTGTTCTTTAGCAGTGAAGGATGTCGGGACGACTTGAAATGGACCTTCCTATTGTGCTTCCAAAGTCTTTTCTGCAAGAGACTTCACATGCACATAATCTCCCGGTTGGATGTTACGTACTGGCCCATCCAAACCCCTACTCCGAGTCCAAACACATTTCCCGATTTTGTTCAGTTTTATACCCCATAGCAGAGGTCCCCTACGGGCTATATAGTTGCCAGCCTATTCCCAAGTGCTGACTGACTTGCCGTATAACTTTTGAAATAAAAGATGGCCCTCTATGAGAGGAGATAACAGCCAGAACTCCAAACCCTGGTATTATTTCTTGTACTAGTGTTCTAGTCACCTCCTGCACTTTTTCTGTTCTCGTGGAGAATGCTTCTGGCCAACCTGAAAAGGTATCAGATAGTACCAATAAATATTGGTACCCCAGTTTTCCTGGGAGTTCTGAAAAATCTCTTTGTCATTGTTGCCCAGGTGCATTTCCTTTCCCAATTTGACCCATTTCTGGCTCGGCTGTCTTCTTAGGATTAGTCTGCAGGCAAAGATCGCATTGCTGTGTCCCCCGTCTTATGGTAGTATACAAATTTCTCGCTATTCTTTTCTGATCAAATGTTTATATAGTGCTTCTGCTCCCCAATGGCCCTTTCTGTGCTCTTCCCTTACTGTCACGGTCCATTCGGTGATGGACTCGTGATGGTTCGTTTACCTTGATCTCGAGGCGCAAAATTAAGGCAACCAAAATGCCAAGGGGTGCGGGGAAGAACCCCACCAGGGATTCAGACCTGAGAAGGCGGAGGAAGAAATGCAGCCGACTCAGTATGAGTGATAAAGCATACTTCAGTTTATTAATAAGTTGCACACACTTATATAGTCCCTTAGATAATTATGCCTACTAGTCATTCAATAATTGGAGAGAATACCTAAGTAGCCCAACCCCCCTTGCGGTTTCTCTGGTATGCAAGCTCCTCTTCTTCCCAGAGCTAGTCCCTCAAGGTCGTTTACTGAAACTCCTCTTTGCCTGTAAATAACCCAGATTACCCTCGGTCAGTACTTTTCCATCAGCAGTTTCTGACTCTTGCTCACCGAGGCCTACCAAGGCCTACTCATGCTGACTAGAACAAGCTTTCCTGATACAGCAGATCACTGGACCCATGCCCCTTTTCCCGTAGCCATTCCCCAACAATTCCCCCTTTTTCTTTTTGGGCTAATAATACATCTTTACGAAAAACAGATTCGATAACTTTGACACACATATTGTGGATACAAGATAAACAACAGATTCTAATACTTAATATAATAACGATAAAGATAAAACCGACCAACATTGGCCTTAAAAAGCTCAGCAACCAGCTTGGAAATCTTAGCGAAGCCCACCATGCTCTAAAAGGATCGTCCTTTACTTGTAACTTCTCCACGTGATCCCGCAACTGCTTTAGTTGTGACTGAATGGACTTGCTGTGATCAGAGATATTAAAGCAACACATACCATCAAACTCTTCACACCCATGTCCTTGAGCTACGCAGCTGTCTAAATAATTCCCCCAAGCGCGGTTGCTTAACATCTTTCATCTGCGCATCTTCAATTCTCTGCAAAACGCCTGCCACATACAGAGAATCAGTCACCACATTAACAGCCTCATCCTTCCAAGTCCCCATAGCCCATACCACGGCAGCAAGTTCAAGGGTCTGCAGCGAATCCTCTGGAATTGCCTCCAGCAAGTGGTGGTGCCACTCACCGTTGACGTTCCAAGTAATGGCAGCCCTTCTAGATTTCTTGCCTGCATCAGTAAACACCGTCTGGGCCTTCTCAAGGGGCGACTCACTCCGAAGAGGCTTTTGCATCCACGATGGTTAAATCTGCCCCAGTGTCCAACAACATAGACAGTAATAAAAATTGGCCCCGACATTCCAGTCGCACGGTTGTATTCGGTCATCGATTCATGGGCATTGTCAGCAATGCTGCAGGTCCTGTAGATCCAAAACCCTGATCACCTCGCTCCTTCCGAGACGCTGTTTTCATGTCTCTTGTCAACTGCATTAGCGGTATCAATTGCGCAATTCTGCTGCCTCGAGGAATATGGATAGGTGGAAACAATGTCTGAATCATGATCTGTATGACACCCGTATAGTCTGCATCGATAAGTCCTGGAATAATTGTCAGTCCCTTCATGCTGCTTGAAGACCGCCCTATCAGTAATGCACCCTGTGGTTGACCGTTGATCACTAAGGGCGCTCTTACTGTTGTAGCTACACGGCGCGGTTTGGAGTCCATTAAAGTTATTTCTACTGCGGTTGCCAAGTCCAACCCGAGGCTCCCTCTTGTGGCTGGCTGGAGGACGCCTGCAGGTTGCGTGGCGCTGGTACTGGTTCCTCCTGACTCGCTGTTTGTCGCTCCGATGTCGCGACTGCAGGAGCTGCCATTTTTATCGGGGCGCGGCGGCTCGACGCGCTCATTCTCCCGTTTCCCGAGTAACATGCTTCTGAGCTGTGGTTGGTCGATCTGCAGTTCTCGCACCACACTCGAGTCACTCTGCAGTCTCGACGGATATGACCCTCTCGTCCGCATCTGAAGCACTTATTACTTCTTCTCCCCTCAGTACTGCGAGGCCGGCTTCCAGCTTCCACAGCACCAGCACGGAGCGGAGCTAACGCAGCAAAGGCTTGTTCTTGAAACTGCGACTGGGCTGCTAGAGCTTGTTGCTGGGCCTGCAGGAGGTCTTTCCCTAACCTATCCATAGCTTCCACCAACATAGCCTGAGGCCCTACCGGAACCCTGCTCATTCGATCTAACATCAACTCAATCGTAGCGTCTGCTGGCAACGTTATTAGAATAGACCGAGTCGCTTGATTCGCATTCTGAACTGCACACTGCCTCAATAACGCTGCTCTCATCCACTCAGGCACATCCGACTGCTCTATGGCCGCGGTAACTCTATCTATAAATTGTGCGAAAGGCTCCTCTCTACCTTGCTTTATAGACATATAGGAAGGCGCTGGCTGTGCCGTCTTAACCTGTTCCACCGCTAGCCTCGCCGTTCGCATTGCCTCAATACACCTTTCCGGCCCCATCTGTAATTGGGCCCGTACTTCCAGGAACGGTCCTGTACCCATCAACTGCTCTACTGTAACGCCGTTCAACGGGTCATTGGGCCCCCTTCTTTGCTGCACCGATGCCTCGCAAAACCGCTGCCAGTGCGCCTGCCACAACAACAGCTGCGACTGCGTCATAATCATCCTCATGATCACCTTAAGGTCCTCCGGAACTAATACCGTACTTCCAAACACATAATTCAACATCTGCTTAGTTGGCTCTCCATGCAAACCAGATTCCGATACCGTACTCCTAAGCTGAGATAACAACTTCCAGCTAATTGGACTGTACCCTGCTTGCATGTCCCCATGCTGATCCCTTTGAAACATCGCTGGAAACGCTAGAGGAGTAAAATCTCCACCTTCTGCTGCATCTTCCATGATCCTTCTCCAATTAAGCAACGCAGGACAACTACCCCGGTTTGATTTACCCGTTTCTACCTTTTTCTCTGGCTCCCTTGATTCGTCCACCCTACGACTATCTCCCTGCTCTCTTGTTTCCGCTTGTCGCTCTGACCTCCCTTTTTCTGCAACCTTAACTGTTTGTCAGCAAGGTGGATTAGGAACCCGACAATTACTAAACAACAAGTCATTCGTCTGCGGTGGTGGTGCAGACCCCTCCGAAAAGGACGATATTCCAGCATCTAGTGGCGGAGCAGACGGCTCCATCCGACCTAACTTCTGAGACGCAACCGCCGCCAAATTTTTCTCGACCTTATGCCTCTTAATATTATTTATAACCTCACGCCACGGTTTCATTAACTTCTTCGCTGTTTTGTCCTCATCTATCACCATATCCCACAACACATCTCCTAATTTTCTCCACTCCGCTTCTTCAAATAACGACTCCGAATCCTGAAAACACCCCTTAGCTTTCCCTGTTGCTACTAGACCAGCTAGCTGTTTAACGCAACTATGATCCACCCCCCGCTTTTCTAAAAAGCTTTGCAATAAATCTAGGGCTACTTCTAAATCCATGCTACCGTTATTTATAGCCGAGCACGGTACCTCCTCCTGCGCTTTAAAGACCTCCTTGCAGCCCTCCTGTAGCCCAGTAACGGCGAACTTCACTCGGTTCAGGCGTCGGAGACGATACACCGCAGCACAGTGTTCGATCACTCTTGCCCGCCGGTCGCTGCTCCCGGCGCCGTTCCTTTCCCTATCCGCCACACAGGTCCCTTGTTCGGGCGCCAATATGCGGGGAAGAACCCCACCAGGGATTCAGACCTGAGAAGGCGGAGGAAGAAATGCAGCCGACTCAGTATGAGTGATAAAGCATACTTCAGTTTATTAATAAGTTGCACACACTTATATAGTCCCTTAGATAATTATGCCTACTAGTCATTCAATAATTGGAGAGAATACCTAAGTAGCCCAACCCCCCTTGCGGTTTCTCTGGTATGCAAGCTCCTCTTCTTCCCAGAGCTAGTCCCTCAAGGTCGTTTACTGAAACTCCTCTTTGCCTGTAAATAACCCAGATTACCCTCGGTCAGTACTTTTCCATCAGCAGTTTCTGACTCTTGCTCACCGAGGCCTACCAAGGCCTACTCATGCTGACTAGAACAAGCTTTCCTGATACAGCAGATCACTGGACCCATGCCCCTTTTCCCGTAGCCATTCCCCAACAAAGGGGTTATAATTCAATCAAGCAGTGTTGCTTTATTAATTTGCCCGTAAAGCGGCACGCGATAGAAAGAGAGTAGAGGAAAAGGGAAAGGTAAAAAGAAAAGGCGGAAAATGAGGCTGGGTTTACCACCGAACGAGCTCCAAAGGCGTCCCTCTGGTCTCCGATCCCGTGACGAGAGTCCTGCCGGTCCTCCGACATGATTCAGGGTCCTCCGGTGGGGAGATCTCCATGATGTCCCGTCAGGAGTTGTCTTTTATGCTTCTTCACCCCCGTCACTCCCATAGGTCGAGGCCAATCTCTGCCTTTATTGCACAATCCAGGCTTAACTGCGCAGGCCCAAAGAGTCCCCGCTTCGCTTGCCATGGCCCGTCTGCGCCTGCGTCGCCTCGGTTCAGGGGTCTCTTACCGGTCCGTTGGGTGACCTCAAGACCCTTGGCGGGCCTCTGCGCATGATCTTCTTCGTTGGCCTTTGTTACAGGGAGGAGGTGGGGGGCAAGTCTGGCTCAAACACCAGGCGAAAATCCATCTTCTGGACAGCAGTTCTTGTCCTCGGGTCTGAGAGGCCTTTGTAATGCAATTCATCTCAGGTGCTGGGGGCAAGTTTGGCTCAGGAAGCAGGTAGAGTCCCTACAGCACCTGTAGCCCCCAGGTCGGAGAGACCTGCACAACACAGTTCCTTGCTTCAGGCCTCTCTCCAAATCATTGTCCAGTTCTTTCTCTCAGTCCATTCTGTTCTCCAGGTCCCTGATGGCCATGTTCAGGCAGAAACTGTTCTTCGGACCGACTCTCACACCACCCCGTGGCTGAGCATTGCTATCAGGAGCTTGTGGCAGTAACACAGTCCTCAAAGAGAGACAGAAAGGATAAGAGAGAGAAAAAGAAAAGGAAAAGAAAGAAATGGTTTATATCCACGCGTTCCGCTTGATATCAATGGTTTTGGGAATGTCTACATTGGAGGGCACGTTAAACAAATTGTGTGCATTAAGCACAGATGTCAAATGTGTCAAACGCTTTACCATTTTCCAATTTAAAACGAACAATACCGCGGACAGAACAAAACCTATCAAAACTAATACCAAGAGAACAACAATGGGATGACACAACTTGTTCAGGATGCCTGTAGCAGTAGGTGACCACCGGAAGAGCGTGTCTCACCGCTTATGTTCTGCGTCCTTTTCAATTCTTCTCAACACACGGTGAATTTCTTCAGGAAGAGTTATCTAGGTTTTCTGTCCCTTTACTCCAACTTCTTCTAAGATTTCAATCAAGTCCTGGTGTTGCAACAATTGCTTTACCAATGTGAGATTCATCCCAAGAGGTGTAGGCAATAATTCATGAATCAGTGTGTAATTAGATTGTATAAGTTGATGAGATATGACTGGTGCTAGGTAAGAAAAATCACATCCAGTAATTTTAACAAAATTACAGATACAAACATTTGAATGGTTTCTAATATTTACCACCACCATATCTACTAATATAGAATCACAAATAGTCCTCAAGCACACACAACCTTTGCCAATATACACTAATACCGTTTCTTGATTATTAGGGCGAACTTCAAAACGACAAACATTTTGCTCAGTGTCTAGACAAATGTCTTGAGCACTGATTGTATTACTTTCACAGATGAATCCTTGCTGCTCTCGCACAATACAAGATTCTAAATTTACAGTTTGCCACTTTTCGTCCACTTTTCGGGCCCATACTCTATGCTCGAAAGGAGAGAGTATAGTTCCGTTGTGGTTCAAACCTAATGCAATAATGGGGTAAATTATGTCTATTGTAGCATTGTGTATAGTTAACACAAAGGTTGTGGCCGTGTTTGTGATGGGGTCATAGGTAAAGTTTTCCAAGGTCCACCAGGATTGGAGTTCTCTCTCAAATTCAGTGGCGCTGTCCCAAACAATTTTCCGAATTTCGGTGGGAAAAGTGCCTTCTTCGCCTTCTCTTATGATCGAGGAGGCCACTGATTGCATCCACAGCTGTGCCTGAATACACCTGAGAGCTAAAGAAAGGTTATTTTGGACCACACCAAGTGCATCTCTTATCGTTTCATGGTCTTTCACATTAATTTTTTCCCACTTTGGTAACACTTTCGATAACAGCCATTGGTTAGTTCCCAAAGCCAACAGGGAAGAACGCAAGGGCAGTTGCAATTTCGCCAAATCACTAGTTGTAGTGGCCAATTTATTCATTAATATTTCTGAACCAATACCGTTTAAAACTCCCAATCCTGACCCCAACACGCCAGTTAGGTCTCTCTGTGTTCGTTTTTTATTAGGAATTCGCTTCCGCAGCTCAATTATACTATTGGTCATTTTAAAATTTAGGCCTTCAGATTTGATTCATGAATGATTCGCGTTATTCTCTGTGTCCCTCGGAGTTCTCCTGCAAAACAGAAAACAAACAGAGCTCGCCTCCTTGAGGCAAGAATAATTAAAATGATGTAATTATCCAGCGCGTGCAGCTTGTAGGTTTGGAAAAGTTCCAAACCATTCTCGCAATGGTTTCACAGTGTTTTCACCTGTAGCCCTGCCAAAAGCTTCAGCTTGGACTAATCCTGATGTTATTTCCACCCCCACCAGCACAAAAGGTTTACCCCCCGATTTCTTAAAGGGGCCAAGATAATCTACCTGCCAGGCATCCCACAAACCTTTACCCTCCCTTAAATGTAGAGGGTAGTCTTCTAAAGGGTGCCTTTCAAGCCATCTCCGACATTGCTCGCAGGCTAATATGCAGGTTTTACACGTTTCTCTGGTGACGGGCCAGCCTCGGGCCAGAGCTTCACGATACAAATCTTTAGCTGTGGTGTGTTTGCGTTTTACATGCAACCGTTCTAACAAGCCTTCCCAGTCCTCTGAAATTTGGTCCTTTGGCTGTTCTCCCTTTCCCGTTTTAATGTACGGGTGCTCCTTTCTTGAAGTGGCAACAGGAATATGGGTAGAGAGGGGTGGATTTTTAACTTCAATCTCACAGATTCCTCTTGACTTTTCTTCTAGGATTTTTACAGGACCATATTTCCTGTTATAATCAACCAGTTCTTGTGCCACTTCTCCCCATGTCCACAGCTTTATTCCTTTCTGATCTGAACTTAGACTTGGTCTGTAAAGAAATCACTTGGTCCACTCCACTCTGTAAATTAGCCCCAATTATCACGAGCCCAGTCTTCTCCGGGTACAGAGGGTCGAGCTCCATACTTTGCTAAAAGTGTGTAGAGCGAGTCCCAATCTTTTACTAACCAAGAATCTTGACTATCAGCCCTTTCAGTCATTCTTATTAGGAAGGGAACACACCCACTACAGGAAGGCACGACTTAGTTACACAAAGCTACAGCAACTGCTGCGTCACCCTTCTCTTTCCTGAGCGGTTGAAGAGGCCAAAATCTGCTACGGGAAGGCTCAACTTAGGTACACAAAAACCACAAATTTGCCCCTTCACTATCCCGAGCAGACAATTCTCATCGCCATGAGAACAGCACCCCTTTTGCGCTTTGAGATCTTTTGGTCTGATTTCAAGAGACAGAGCCCTCAACTCGAGTTCGGAGTGCTTTACGCCAAGGCGTGTGTGGTGTGCGGGAAATCTGAATCGCTCCCCTTGCTTTCTGAACAACTGTCACTGATAACAGCGTAGGCTGATAACAGTGCAGCGCCAGGTGAGGCTGAACCGAAATGTTCTTCCCCTGATACAGACCAGACACTACATGCACCTCTCTCTCTCTCAAAATCCTGTCCGTGACGCCAATTTAATGTCACGGTCCATTCGGTGATGGACTTGTGATGGTTCGTTTACCTTGATCTCGAGGCGCAAAATTAAGGCAACCAAAATGCCAAGGGGTTATAATTCAATCAAGCAGTGTTGCTTTATTAATTTGCCCGTAAAGCGGCACGCGATAGAAAGAGAGTAGAGGAAAAGGGAAAGGTAAAAAGAAAAGGCAGAAAATGAGGCTGGGTTTACCACCGAACGAGCTCCAAAGGCGTCCCTCTGGTCTCCAGTCCCGTGACGAGAGTCCTGCCGGTCCTCCGTCATGATTCAGGATCCTCCGGTGGGGAGATCTCCATGATGTCCCATCAGGAATTGTCTTTTATGCTTCTTCACCCCTGCTTCACTCCCATAGGTCGAGGCCAATCTCTGCCTTTATTGCGCAATCCAGGCTTAACTGCGCAGGCCCAAAGAGTCCCCGCTTTGCTTGCCAGGGCCCGTCTGTGCCTGCGTCGCCTCGGTTCAGGGGTCTCTTACCGGTCCGTTGGGCGACCTCAAGACCCTTGGCGGGCCTCTGCGCATGCTCTTCTTCGTTGGCCTTTGTTACAGGGAGGAGGTGGGGGGCAAGTCTGGCTCAAACACCAGGCGAAAATCCATCTTCTGGACAGCAGTTCTTGTCCTCGGGTCGGAGAGGCCTTTGTAACGCAATTCGTCTCAGGTGCTGGGGGCAAGTTTGGCTCAGGAAGCAGGCAGAGTCCATACAGCACCTGTAGCCCCCAGGTCGGAGAGACCTGCACAACACAATTCCTTGCTTCAGGCCTCTCTCCAAATCATTGTCCAGTTCTTTCTCTCAGTCCATTCTGTTCTCCAAGTCCCTGATGGCCATGTTCAGGCAGAAACTGTTCTTCGGACCAACTCTCCCACTTACTAAAGGCCAAACTAAAGAGGAGGTAACAAGAAGTTTTCCCTGTGGGCTGTGAGCCCAGCCTTTCTAATTATATGATCCCTCGAAATCTAGAAGAAGTTGGCTTACCGTCCAAAGAGACCTGCCCGTTGGGGACTAGGGCACTTTCTATTCTTACTTTTTGGTTAGCTGCCGGTTTTGCCTCTCTGTCTGCCAGCTCGTTCCCTTTTTCCAATTGCGAGCTCACTTTCTGGTGTGCCTTGATATGCATGATTGCCACCTTCTTAGGAAGTTGAACTGCTTCCGATAACTTCAGTATCTCATTTGCATGTCTGATATGTTTGCCTTGAGAGTTCTAGAGGCCTCTTTCTTTCCAAATTGCTCCGTGCGCATGCACGACCCCGAAAGCATACCTCGAGTCAGTATAGATGTTCACCATTTTACCTTGAGCTAGTTGCAGGGCACGAATAAGGGCGATTATTTCTGCCTTTTGTGCAGAAGTACTTCGAGGTGGAAGTCCAGATTCCATCACTTCATGGCTATAGCAGAAGCAGCATGCCTTTCAGCGTTCAGGATACAGCTGCTTGCGTCCATCAAGCAGTTCTCAGTGTTTTCCATAGGACTGTCCTTTAGATCTTCCACAGAATCACACAGAATGTTAGGGATTGGAAGGGACCTCGAAAGATCATCTAGTCCAATCCGCCTGCCAGGGCAGGAACACCTCGGTGAGGTTACACAGGAAGGCGTCCAGGCGGGTTTTGAATGTCTCCAGAGAAGGAGAATCCACAACCTCCCTGGGCAGCCTGTTCCAATGTTCCGTCACCCTCACTGAGAAGAAGTTTCTTCTCAAATTTCAGTGGAACCTCTTGTGTTCCAGCTTGAACCCATTACCCCTTGTCTTACTGTTGGTTGTCACCGAGAAGAGCCTGGCTCCATCCTCGTGACACCCACCCTTTATATATTTCTAAACATTGATGAGGTCACCCCTCAGTCTCCTCTTCTCCAAGCTAAAGAGACCCAGCTCCCTCAGCCTTTCCTCATAAGGGAGATGCTCCACTCCCTTAATCATCTTTGTGGCCCTGCGCTGGACTCTCTCCAGCAGTTCCCTGTCCTTCTTGAACTGAGGGGGCCAGAACTGGACACAATATTCCAGATGAGGTCTCACCAGGGTAGAGTAGAGGGGAAGGAGAACCTCTCTCGACCTACTAACCACCTCCCTTCTAATACACCCCAGGATGCCATTGGCCTTCTTGGCCACAAGGGCCCAGTGCTGGCTCATGGTCATCCTGCTGTCCACCAGGACCCCCAGGTCCCTTTCCCCTACGCTGCTCTCTTGTAGGTCATTCCCCAACCTGTACTGGAACCTGGGGTTGTTCCTGCCCAGATGCAAGACTCTACATTTTCCCTTGTTATATTTCATTATATTTTTCCCCGCCCAACTCTCTAGCCTGTCCAGATCTCGCTGGATGGCAGCACAGCCCTCTGGCGTGTCAGCCACTCCTCCCAGCTTGGTGTCATCAGCAAACTTGCTGATAATACACTCAGTTCCCTCATCCAAGTCATTGATGAATATATTGAATAGTATTGGTCCCAGAACTGACCCTTGAGGCACTCCACTAGATACAGGCCTCCAACCAGACTCTGCCCCATTGATCATGACTCTCTGGCTTCTCTCCTTCAGCCAGTTTGCAGTCCACCTCACCACCCGATCATCCAGTCCACACTTCCTCAGTTTTGCCGTGAGGATGCTGTGGGAGACGGTGTCAAATGCTTTGCTGAAGTCAAGGTAGACCACATCCACTGCTCTGCCATCGTCAATCCACCTTGTTACGTCTTCCTAAAAGGCTATGAGGTTGGTCAAACACGACCTCCCCTTGGTGAAGCCATGTTGACTGTCCCTGATGACCCTCTTATCCTTGATATGTCTTAAGATGGCACCAAGGATAAGGTGTTCCATCACTTTCCCAGGGATGGAGCTGAGGCTGACCGGTCTAGAGTTGCCCGGGTCCTCCTTCTTGCGCTTTTTGAAGACCGGAGTGACATTTGCTTTCCTCTAGTCCTCAGGCACCTCTCCCGTTTCCCAAGACTTGGCAAAGATGATGGAGAGCGGTCCAGCAATGACTTCAGCCAGCTCCCTCAGCACCCGCGGCTGCATCCCATCTGGACCCATGGATTTATGGATGTCCAGATTGCTTAACTGGTCCCTAACCCAGTCCTCATCAACTGAGGCAAACTCCTCCATTGCCCTGCCTTCCTCTGGGGCCTCAAGGGTACGGGGCTCCTCAGGACAGCCTCCGGCAGAGTAGACAGAGACAAAGAAGGCATTCAGTAATTCTGCCTTCTCTGTATCTTCTGTCACCAGGGCACCCACCCCAATCATCAGTGGGCCTACATTGCCTGATCTGCTCGACTGGAGTATGTTGCTTCGATGGTCTCCCGGCAATCATGATGAACTGATTCTCCAATGTTTCCCCTAAGGAAAAAAGCTGGGTTGACAATGTTAATGACGATGATTTCTACATCATTCTGTATAGCCTGATATTTCAGAAGCCTTGGTGGGGAAAGCCAATGTCCCCCTTTTGCTTCTAGCACTGTAAGCAAAAAGAAATGGTTTACTCACATCTGGGAGTCCTAAAGGAGGGACTGACACGAAAGCCTTAGCAAGTTCTTCAAAGGCTCGTGTAGCTTCTTTATTGTCCTTCAGAAAAGTAATGACGATCATGTTGAAAACAAAGAATCAGTGTGGTGAGGCTGTAGAGTGGCCCTTGGCTTGTCCTACAAGCAAGCACTGAATGCGGATTCTTGCAGGTGTAGTGGAGCAGCCAGCAGCATCTCTGAGTAAAGCGCTGGGGGATGGGGTCCTGTGTGCTGGGGACAGCTTCCCTTGCCAATCTCTGCTCCCTCCTCCTTCAAGCAGGGGCTGCCCCACACCGGGCACAGCCAGTCCCAGCCGGGCCCGCAGGTGGGTGTCTCCGTGGCGACCGCCCGGGCTCTGTGATGCGGGCGCCTCGTCTTAGCCAGAGGCCATTGTGACATGGGGGTGCGCGCAGTGACCGTGGGGGTATATAAGGAGCAAGAGCCCTGGGGTGCTCACTCCCAGGAGAGCAGCTTCTCAGGAGGCAGCAGCTTCTCAGGAGGCAGCGGCTTCTCAGGAGGCAGCATCTTCTCAGGAGGCAGCGGCTTCTCAGGAAGCAGCAGCTTTTCAGGAGGCAGCAGCTTCTCAAGAGGCAGCAGCTTCTCAAGAGGCAGCGGCTTCTCAGGAGGCAGCAGCTGTTCAGAAGCAGCGGCTTCTCAGGAGGCAGCGGCTTCTTAGGAGGCAGCAGCTTCTTAGGAGGCAGCAGCTTCTTAGGAGGCAGCATCTCCCCTGGGTGCCCGTGTCAGCTCTGCGACAGACGAGGCTCAAGATGCCCATGGACAAGGAGGCCAACGCCCACTCCCAGCCCTTCCGGCTGCCGGCCTTGCTCAATAGGCCACAGGTGAGGGACGGGGCAGGAGGGAGAGGCCGGTGGTGGGACGGGGCCGCACGCAGCAGGCGCGAGGCTGGGGATGCCGCCTCCATCCCATGTGTCCTCCTCCTCCTCCTGCCCACAGGTCAGCCACAGCCTGGGCCAGCAGACCACGCACACTTCCTGGGTCAACCCCTCGGTCCAGGAGCGCTTCCAGGACCACCATGAAGGTCCCCAGGAGGGGTCTGGCTGGCACCGCAGCACCAACACAGCGGCAGCACTAGAGGCAGAGTGCCCGGCACCTGCCCCACAGGGCCCCACAGCCGACGACGCGGCTCTGTGGGACGCAGCCCAGCGCATCGTCAGTGAGGCCGTGCGCAGGGCTGTGGCTGTGATCCAGGGACCTGGCGAGCAGCCTGGGGAACAGCAGGAGCTGGCCCAACGTGCGGAATTGGAAGAGGAGAACAGCAAAGAGGGGTGCCAGGGTGAAGACTACAGCATCCACAGCATCTGGGTCAACCCCTTGGTCCAGGAGCACCTCCAGGATGCCCCTGCAGAACCCCAGGAGGGCTCTGGCTTGCCCAGCTGCAGTGACACTGAGGCGGCAGCAGAGGCAGAGAGCCCAGCACCTGCCCAGCACAGCCCCACAGAGGACGATGTGGCTGTGTGGGACACTGTGGAGTACCTCGTCAGCGAGGCCGCGCAGAGGGCTCTGGCTGTGATCCCGGGACCTGGCCAGCAAGCGGTGGAACAGCAGGAGCTGGCCCAGCGCTTGGATGTGGCAATGGCAGCACCAACAGCCACAGGACTTGACGCCACCGAGTCTCCCTTGGCTGGAGAGCCTGAGGGAGAGGCCAGCACAGCCCTTCTCGTCCCAGCTGAACCCACCGAAGGAGAAAACACGGTTTCTCCAATGTCTGGAGGCCATCAAGGAGAGCCCAGCACAGCCATCGTCTGCCCGGCAGCAAACGAGGAGGAAGTGGCTTCTTGGTTGCCTCAAGAGCCTCCGGCAGACGCTGGCACACTCCAGCTTGCCCCAGCAGCGGACGACGAAGGACATGCAGCGGCTTCTCCTGTGGCTCCGGATCCTCAGCAGCAGGTGAGCTGGTGGTGCACGGCCGGCAGCGGGCATCCCGAGTCGCCGGAGGCCGGCGCGGTGCCTGGGCTGTGTGCGGCAGGGAGATGCCCGGTGCTCCCCGTGCCATGGCACCCACATCCCCTCCATCCCCTGTGCTCTTGCTGTCTCCATGCAGGTGGCCTCCCAGCACACAGGTGACACACAGTCGTGCTCCAGCTGCAGGGACGCGCCCGAGGATGAGCAAGGTACGTCCCCAAGTTGAGCACCATCCCAGTGAGGGCTGGGCTGTCCCGGCTGTCCCAGCCAGCGGCACCCGGGCCAGGCCTGTGGCACTGCGTGCACAGGGGGCCACTCCCCAGCCACCCCTCCCTGAGGGAAGCCCTCGGTGGCAGGGGCAGGCGGGGGCTGTCGGTCGCCCGCCCTGCCCCTCGCCTACAGCTCTCCTACCCCCACAGGCATCACCACCCGCCCGCACGCCCCGGCTCGACGGCCTTCCCGCTTCAGGAGGGCGCTCCGGGCTCTGCGCAGGGCTTTCCGCTGTAGCTGCATAGCGGGACAGCAAGAGGAGTAGAGCCCGGCTGCCAGCGCCGCGCGGCTCCCTGGAGATGCGGCTGGTCCTGAGCCTGCGCAGCGTCCAGAGGGAGCGGCTCAGGGTGGCACGCGAGGGATGGGTGCGTGGACGGCGACCGCGGCGTTCACCTGCCCTGAGGACATGGTGCTGCCAGCCTCTGCTCAGCCTTGGATGCTTTTTACAAAGTAATAAAGCCACTAAAAAATGACACTTTTCCCCCCGTGCTCATCAGTTCCTGGTCCACCTCGGGACAAAGACGGGTGCAGGCAATCTCTGTCCTCAGGGTGTCCCGGCATTGGTTGCGGGAAGCCCTGGGCTGGTGCTGCCACAAGCCGGCAGTCTGGCTGCATCCCCCTTCAAGCTCCCTTCCCACCAGCCTGTCTCCAGTTCAAGTCAAGGACTTTGAACATTGCACATCTATTGCCAACTTGGCCTGGTTGACCTAATCCCTGCACCATACGGCATCACCTTGGTTTCACAAGGAACCTCCCCACTGCGGGGGTGTTTCGGAGCACCTACATGAGCTGATACAGGCGAGACCCTGCGCACATACACGTGGTGCCAGGATGGGGTCCCTCGCTTCCGCCGAGGTTCTCCCAAGTCAGGAAGAGCCGGCTTCTCGCTCCCTTGCTGGAAATCTGAGCCCTCATCCATCTCTGCGCAAGGCTCTGATGCACAAGGCTTCCAGCGTCACGAGAGCAGGTTCAGGCCTGAGACACCGGGGACAAGGGCCACAAACAGTGCTGCTCTTCAGAAGAAATCCACCCACGCAGAGCTTCATCTCAGACGCGAGTTCCTCCGCCCCGGGTTTCTGGGGCCTAAAAATAGAGGGAGGCTCAGGTATAAAGCCAGTTAGCCAAGAGCCTGTGTGGCCCATTGCAGCCCAGCCACGGCTGTCTGTGGCTGCTGCATGGCCTGGGCAGCAGCCTTCGCAGCATCCTCCTCTTCCCCAGCACCCCGGCGCACTGCACAGAGCCAGAGCTAATTGCAGTCACTAGGGCAGCACCGGGCAGCAGCAGCATGTCTCTTCTCTGCATCCAGCTGCCGAGTTGCCCTGCGGGGAATTTCAGCTGGGGAAGGGCGGAGTCGAATCGCCATCGGCCGGGGGCTCAGGACGGAGCACGGCACCGCCACGTCCCCGGAGCGGAGCCCTTCTTTACCCGGCTTGGACTGGGGTATTCCTCCTGCTCACAGTGCGGTCCTTCTCCGGGATAAGGTGATGCCAGCACTTTGAGGGCAAGTCGAACTTCATGACGAAATGGGCATGAAACAGCCTCACTTCATGAAAAGCAAAAGGAGTAAAATTGACACGGAACAAAGCCAGTAACTTACCACAGCTGTCCAAGCTGCGCTCATCACGTGTGAGGCAACCGGCAACACGTTCTGCTGCTGCGGGGCTGTGCCACAACAAGTCAGTTGGGGTGCTGGCCGGAAAGGTAGTCATGTACATCTCGAGATACCCAAATCGTTTTGTGGGAAGCATCTGTTCCCTCAGCTGGATTGGGAACACTTTTGACACACGGTATTTGCTGGGCCCCAAATCACAGCTGCGTTGACTCTTATAAGCCCCCCACTTCCAATGCAACAGGTGCCCAGTTCAAGGTGACGGCACAGCAAGGTGTTCTTCTCTTTAATCTGCTGCACATGTTCTCTGCGAAATCGACACTTCCTTCCTAGGAGCGATCTGGCTCTTAACGTAGGCTCCGAACCCATTGGCCTTGTGTTGAGGTTTGATTGCGAGGTGACAATAAAACCCTGACAGATGTATTGTCAACCCTCTCTCTCCCCGCTTGCCCCTTCAGCCCCTCCCTCTCCCTGCTTCCCACTATTGACAGGCGATTGGGAGGGAAAGAAGGTTGGAGAGAAGAGAGTTGGAAAACTGAAAGATGCTTTACTAATGCTACTAATAAAAATAGAGAAAAGAATACCAAATAGACCAAACCGATCTTGAAAGTCCCGGCAACTGCTCCGGCAGATGCAGGGCCGGCACCCGAAGTCCTGGACGGCACTCTGCAGCCAGCCGCAACTGGGTTCAGTCTGTCACTAGGCCTTGGTTTGCAGGGACAGCTCGCAAGGTCCTCTCCCAATGTGGGCCATAGGGAAAAGGGACGAGATCCTCGTGATCTCCCACTTTTATATGAAGTATCACGTGAATGGGATGCAATACTTGGTCGGTCAGTTGCAGTTCAGCTCCTGCTTGCACATCTCCCGAGATGCATCATTATCAATGATCTTGCATACCATCGCTATGGCTACCAAAACATGTAGCTAGCTTTCAGGAAAGCACAGTTTGTACGAAGACTTTAGCCGACAGAAAAATTCACTGAAAGAGAAACATGTTTTTTAACAAAACCAGGACACCTTGTTGACAGTAGTTTGCCAACAGTAATTTGCCAACGGGAGGAGTTCTTGCTAAATTAACAGCAAAAGACATGCTGAAAAATGCAACGGAGCAATCAGGGAGGGCTACAGTCGTGCTCGGGAGCTGTCTCCGTGCACGAAGGTTTTTGTGTCTCGCTGTGTAGTGGCCAGAGAGTTGGTCCGATGGCACTGAAGAGCTCCAGGAGACATCAATCGGTTTGCTTCTTTTCTACACCCAGCTTTAAAGGCTGCTTTTGATAGGAAAATGTGAGGAAAACATAACGTTCCTCCAAGAAGACCTCGGGTAAGTCATTTCCCCAAATTCAAACTTCTTTTCCCAGGGAGGCTGAATTTCCTCCATAGCAATCAAATGATCAGGTTTTGCACACAAGAGTTGGTGTGGTTCTAAGCATCTTTATTTTGTGTATGCTGCCTTAAAGAAGGAGAGTGTTCTGCCTTTTGCAATGGCGTCATTTTCTACCTCAGGGATCAAGTTGTGGCAGGAATCGTATTCTGGAACACCTTCAACAGGATGCCTGTTGCTGGGAGGGTCAGTGCAGGAGTGGTGTGCTGAGCAGTGAGTCTTGCTTACATTGGGGATTTTCTTGTGGAAAAATCAATATCTGCCAGTTTAAAATGAGGAAAAAGAAATGGAGATGCTCTGGGTGTGTTGGTACGATACTTGCAAGAAACTTCTAGGTTGGTTGTGCCTTAGTCATTAGCAGTGCGGGTCAGAGTGGCTTCCAATGTGATTCTAAAGAAGTGCTGTTTTTTCTTCAGCTTTCAGACTCTTTTTTCCCTCATTTTTGGTGCATATTTTCTTCTAGCTCTCTAAAAAGCATTGAATTGAGGCGTGGAAATGACTTCACAACCTTGAGATTGTAAAGAAGGTGTGTTTATTGAAAGTGCTGGACACACGGCTAAATAATTCCACCTAAGACTTGTGTAAATTTCCAGTAGCTGTGAGCTTGGTGAAATGCTGTAAAGTGTTACATATCCACGAAAGTTCTAGGAACACCTATGCATATCCATAACCTGTCCCCCAGAAGGCAGTTCTTATTACAATGACTTCCGGGAAATCATTTCCACAGCCTCCACCTCCGGCCCCTCCTGGTTGCGCCTGCGCAGTGATGGTGAACCGAGGTCTTCTTCGCTGTAAACTTTCACCTCTGGCCTGGTGTGCTGAGTTGGCTGGGACTCAAACTGATGAGTTGGTTAGAACTGGCAGATCTCCTGTCCTGGGCCCAAGTTTCTCTTATCTAGTTGACCCAAGGATGCAGCTAGGGTTTTTTTATCTTTGCAAGGCCTGTCAAGTCATCAGCGAGCTCCCGTTTCTCATACAAGAAGTTACACAAAGCTGAGCGAGGCTAGGCAATTGTGATGTGGCTTAAGGGTTAGCTCTAGTTCTCCAAGTGTTAGTTCTTGAAGTGTTAGTTAGTTAATCCCCTCTATCGATCCCCCTTTTTCTAAGAGGTTAGTAAATTCTTGTACTAATGTGATGATTCTTTATCTATGTTTTCTCTGAGCACAGCTAAGAAGGCTACTTCTACCTGAGAAAACCCATCGCTGTCCTTCAAAGGACAAACAGATTTTTAATGTTCAACGAAACATTTGAGTTACTATCACAACAAACAAATGTCTAATGCAAAAGTCAGCCTCCCGGTGTTTGTCTGCTGCACTGCTGAGCTCTTTTGGGGCAGCCAGCGAGCACATGGCTGGTGCTCCGGCAGAAATGGCATGTTTGAGGCTGCCATGGGAGCTTGCATTCTTCGGTGTGGTGAGCCCGCTCACTGCAGTTGTAGCATTTGTCTTTTCTTTTGGGTTTCTCCGTGCCAATGTCATAAGTGCCACCCGGGCCGGTCGACCAGAAGGACCAAAAGGACCAAAAGGTCACCAAGAAGGTCCAGAAGGACCAAAACATGTCAAGGCGGACATCATCTCATCTCTTTGATAGAATTTCAGAAAGGTTTAGGCCACCAGATTAAGGTGAGGAAGTTGATGAGGCCTTCTACGGGCAGCTGAGAGCGGCCTCACAGTCACAGGCTCTCGTTGTTATAGGGGATTTTAACTACCCTGATATTTGCTGGAAGGACTACTCAGCAAGCCGGCCACAGTCTAGGGGGCTCCTCCAGTGCATTGATGATAACTTTCTGATGCAAATGGTGGAGGAGCGGACTAGGAGAGGTGCGCTGCTGGATCTCGTCCTCACTAACAAGGAGGGTCTGGTTGAAGCAGTAAAGGTGGAGGGCTGCCTTGGTTGCAGCGACCATGAGATGGTGGAGTTCAGAATCTCATGTGGCGGGAGACGAATAGCAAGCAGAATTGCAACTCTGGACTTCAGCAGGGCCAACTTTGGCCTTTTCAAACAATTGCTGGGGGAAATCCTGTGGGCAAGGCTGCTTGAAGCTAAAGGGGCCCAAGACAGTTGGTTAACACTCAGGTAGTGCTTCTACCAAGCTCAAGATCAGAGCATCCCGACACATAGGAAGTCAAGGAGGAGAGCCAGGAGACCTGTGTGGTTTCCAGGTTGCACCTGGGTTACCTTTCATGGTGCTTTGCAGGCTTTCTTCACTCGGGAATGATGGATCCGGGCGTTCTGTTCTTTAGCAGTGAAGGATGTCGGGACGACTTGAAATGGACCTTCCTATTGTGCTTCCAAAGTCTTTTCTGCAAGAGACTTCACATGCACATAATCTCCCGGTTGGATGTTACGTACTGGCCCATCCAAACCCCTACTCCGAGTCCAAACACATTTCCCGATTTTGTTCAGTTTTATACCCCATAGCAGAGGTCCCCTACGGGCTATATAGTTGCCAGCCTATTCCCAAGTGCTGACTGACTTGCCGTATAACTTTTGAAATAAAAGATGGCCCTCTATGAGAGGAGATAACAGCCAGAACTCCAAACCCTGGTATTATTTCTTGTACTAGTGTTCTAGTCACCTCCTGCACTTTTTCTGTTCTCGTGGAGAATGCTTCTGGCCAACCTGAAAAGGTATCAGATAGTACCAATAAATATTGGTACCCCAGTTTTCCTGGGAGTTCTGAAAAATCTCTTTGTCATTGTTGCCCAGGTGCATTTCCTTTCCCAATTTGACCCATTTCTGGCTCGGCTGTCTTCTTAGGATTAGTCTGCAGGCAAAGATCGCATTGCTGTGTCCCCCGTCTTATGGTAGTATACAAATTTCTCGCTATTCTTTTCTGATCAAATGTTTATATAGTGCTTCTGCTCCCCAATGGCCCTTTCTGTGCTCTTCCCTTACTGTCACGGTCCATTCGGTGATGGACTCGTGATGGTTCGTTTACCTTGATCTCGAGGCGCAAAATTAAGGCAACCAAAATGCCAAGGGGTTATAATTCAATCAAGCAGTGTTGCTTTATTAATTTGCCCGTAAAGCGGCACGCGATAGAAAGAGAGTAGAGGAAAAGGGAAAGGTAAAAAGAAAAGGCGGAAAATGAGGCTGGGTTTACCACCGAACGAGCTCCAAAGGCGTCCCTCTGGTCTCCGATCCCGTGACGAGAGTCCTGCCGGTCCTCCGACATGATTCAGGGTCCTCCGGTGGGGAGATCTCCATGATGTCCCGTCAGGAGTTGTCTTTTATGCTTCTTTACCCCCGTCACTCCCATAGGTCGAGGCCAATCTCTGCCTTTATTGCACAATCCAGGCTTAACTGCGCAGGCCCGAAGAGTCCCCGCTTCGCTTGCCATGGCCCGTCTGCGCCTGCGTCGCCTCGGTTCAGGGGTCTCTTACCGGTCCGTTGGGTGACCTCAAGACCCTTGGCGGGCCTCTGCGCATGATCTTCTTCGTTGGCCTTTGTTACAGGGAGGAGGTGGGGGGCAAGTCTGGCTCAAACACCAGGCGAAAATCCATCTTCTGGACAGCAGTTCTTGTCCTCGGGTCTGAGAGGCCTTTGTAATGCAATTCATCTCAGGTGCTGGGGGCAAGTTTGGCTCAGGAAGCAGGTAGAGTCCCTACAGCACCTGTAGCCCCCAGGTCGGAGAGACCTGCACAACACAGTTCCTTGCTTCAGGCCTCTCTCCAAATCATTGTCCAGTTCTTTCTCTCAGTCCATTCTGTTCTCCAGGTCCCTGATGGCCATGTTCAGGCAGAAACTGTTCTTCGGACCGACTCTCACACCACTCCGTGGCTGAGCATTGCTATCAGGAGCTTGTGGCAGTAACACAGTCCTCAAAGAGAGACAGAAAGGATAAGAGAGAGAAAAAGAAAAGGAAAAGAAAGAAATGGTTTATATCCACGCGTTCCGCTTGATATCAATGGTTTTGGGAATGTCTACATTGGAGGGCACGTTAAACAAATTGTGTGCATTAAGCACAGATGTCAAATGTGTCAAACGCTTTACCATTTTCCAATTTAAAACGAACAATACCGCGGACAGAACAAAACCTATCAAAACTAATACCAAGAGAACAACAATGGGATGACACAACTTGTTCAGGATGCCTGTAGCAGTAGGTGACCACCGGAAGAGCGTGTCTCACCGCTTATGTTCTGCGTCCTTTTCAATTCTTCTCAACACACGGTGAATTTCTTCAGGAAGAGTTATCTAGGTTTTCTGTCCCTTTACTCCAACTTCTTCTAAGATTTCAATCAAGTCCTGGTGTTGCAACAATTGCTTTACCAATGTGAGATTCATCCCAAGAGGTGTAGGCAATAATTCATGAATCAGTGTGTAATTAGATTGTATAAGTTGATGAGATATGACTGGTGCTAGGTAAGAAAAATCACATCCAGTAATTTTAACAAAATTACAGATACAAACATTTGAATGGTTTCTAATATTTACCACCACCATATCTACTAATATAGAATCACAAATAGTCCTCAAGCACACACAACCTTTGCCAATATACACTAATACCGTTTCTTGATTATTAGGGCGAACTTCAAAACGACAAACATTTTGCTCAGTGTCTAGACAAATGTCTTGAGCACTGATTGTATTACTTTCACAGATGAATCCTTGCTGCTCTCGCACAATACAAGATTCTAAATTTACAGTTTGCCACTTTTCGTCCACTTTTCGGGCCCATACTCTATGCTCGAAAGGAGAGAGTATAGTTCCGTTGTGGTTCAAACCTAATGCAATAATGGGGTAAATTATGTCTATTGTAGCATTGTGTATAGTTAACACAAAGGTTGTGGCCGTGTTTGTGATGGGGTCATAGGTAAAGTTTTCCAAGGTCCACCGGGATTGGAGTTCTCTCTCAAATTCAGTGGCGCTGTCCCAAACAATTTTCCGAATTTCGGTGGGAAAAGTGCCTTCTTCGCCTTCTCTTATGATCGAGGAGGCCACTGATTGCATCCACAGCTGTGCCTGAATACACCTGAGAGCTAAAGAAAGGTTATTTTGGACCACACCAAGTGCATCTCTTATCGTTTCATGGTCTTTCACATTAATTTTTTCCCACTTTGGTAACACTTTCGATAACAGCCATTGGTTAGTTCCCAAAGCCAACAGGGAAGAACGCAAGGGCAGTTGCAATTTCGCCAAATCACTAGTTGTAGTGGCCAATTTATTCATTAATATTTCTGAACCAATACCGTTTAAAACTCCCAATCCTGACCCCAACACGCCAGTTAGGTCTCTCTGTGTTCGTTTTTTATTAGGAATTCGCTTCCGCAGCTCAATTATACTATTGGTCATTTTAAAATTTAGGCCTTCAGATTTGATTCATGAATGATTAGCGTTATTCTCTGTGTCCCTCGGAGTTCTCCTGCAAAACAGAAAACAAACAGGGCTCGCCTCCTTGAGGCAAGAATAATTAAAATGATGTAATTATCCAGCGCGTGCAGCTTGTAGGTTTGGAAAAGTTCCAAACCATTCTCGCAATGGTTTCACAGTGTTTTCACCTGTAGCCCTGCCAAAAGCTTCAGCTTGGACTAATCCTGATGTTATTTCCACCCCCACCAGCACAAAAGGTTTACCCCCCGATTTCTTAAAGGGGCCAAGATAATCTACCTGCCAGGCATCCCACAAACCTTTACCCTCCCTTAAATGTAGAGGGTAGTCTTCTAAAGGGTGCCTTTCAAGCCATCTCCGACATTGCTCGCAGGCTAATATGCAGGTTTTACACGTTTCTCTGGTGACAGGCCAGCCTCGGGCCAGAGCTTCACGATACAAATCTTTAGCTCCGGTGTGTTTGCGTTTTACATGCAACCGTTCTAACAAGCCTTCCCAGTCCTCTGAAATTTGGTCCTTTGGCTGTTCTCCCTTTCCCGTTTTAATGTACGGGTGCTCCTTTCTTGAAGTGGCAACAGGAATATGGGTAGAGAGGGGTGGATTTTTAACTTCAATCTCACAGATTCCTCTTGACTTTTCTTCTAGGATTTTTACAGGACCATATTTCCTGTTATAATCAACCAGTTCTTGTGCCACTTCTCCCCATGTCCACAGCTTTATTCCTTTCTGATCTGAACTTAGACTTGGTCTGTAAAGAAATCACTTGGTCCACTCCACTCTGTAAATTAGCCCCAATTATCACGAGCCCAGTCTTCTCCGGGTACAGAGGGTCGAGCTCCATACTTTGCTAAAAGTGTGTAGAGCGAGTCCCAATCTTTTACTAACCAAGAATCTTGACTATCAGCCCTTTCAGTCATTCTTATTATGAAGGGAACACACCCACTACAGGAAGGCACGACTTAGTTACACAAAGCTACAGCAACTGCTGCGTCACCCTTCTCTTTCCTGAGCGGTTGAAGAGGCCAAAATCTGCTACGGGAAGGCTCAACTTAGGTACACAAAAACCACAAATTTGCCCCTTCACTATCCCGAGCAGACAATTCTCATCGCCATGAGAACAGCACCCCTTTTGCGCTTTGAGATCTTTTGGTCTGATTTCAAGAGACAGAGCCCTCAACTCGAGTTCGGAGTGCTTTACGCCAAGGCGTGTGTGGTGTGCGGGAAATCTGAATCGCTCCCCTTGCTTTCTGAACAACTGTCACTGATAACAGCGTAGGCTGATAACAGTGCAGCGCCAGGTGAGGCTGAACCGAAATGTCCTTCCCCTGATACAGACCAGACACTACATGCACCTCTCTCTCTCTCAAAATCCTGTCCGTGACGCCAATTTAATGTCACGGTCCATTCGGTGATGGACTTGTGATGGTTCGTTTACCTTGATCTCGAGGCGCAAAATTAAGGCAACCAAAATGCCAAGGGGTTATAATTCAATCAAGCAGTGTTGCTTTATTAATTTGCCCGTAAAGCGGCACACGATAGAAAGAGAGTAGAGGAAAAGGGAAAGGTAAAAAGAAAAGGCGGAAAATGAGGCTGGGTTTACCACCGAACGAGCTCCAAAGGCGTCCCTCTGGTCTCCAGTCCCGTGACGAGAGTCCTGCCGGTCCTCCGTCATGATTCAGGATCCTCCGGTGGGGAGATCTCCATGATGTCCCATCAGGAATTGTCTTTTATGCTTCTTCACCCCTGCTTCACTCCCATAGGTCGAGGCCAATCTCTGCCTTTATTGCGCAATCCAGGCTTAACTGCGCAGGCCCAAAGAGTCCCCGCTTTGCTTGCCAGGGCCCGTCTGTGCCTGCGTCGCCTCGGTTCAGGGGTCTCTTACCGGTCCGTTGGGCGACCTCAAGACCCTTGGCGGGCCTCTGCGCATGCTCTTCTTCGTTGGCCTTTGTTACAGGGAGGAGGTGGGGGGCAAGTCTGGCTCAAACACCAGGCGAAAATCCATCTTCTGGACAGCAGTTCTTGTCCTCGGGTCGGAGAGGCCTTTGTAACGCAATTCGTCTCAGGTGCTGGGGGCAAGTTTGGCTCAGGAAGCAGGCAGAGTCCATACAGCACCTGTAGCCCCCAGGTCGGAGAGACCTGCACAACACAATTCCTTGCTTCAGGCCTCTCTCCAAATCATTGTCCAGTTCTTTCTCTCAGTCCATTCTGTTCTCCAAGTCCCTGATGGCCATGTTCAGGCAGAAACTGTTCTTCGGACCAACTCTCCCACTTACTAAAGGCCAAACTAAAGAGGAGGTAACAAGAAGTTTTCCCTGTGGGCTGTGAGCCCAGCCTTTCTAATTATATGATCCCTCGAAATCTAGAAGAAGTTGGCTTACCGTCCAAAGAGACCTGCCCGTTGGGGACTAGGGCACTTTCTATTCTTACTTTTTGGTTAGCTGCCGGTTTTGCCTCTCTGTCTGCCAGCTCGTTCCCTTTTTCCAATTGCGAGCTCACTTTCTGGTGTGCCTTGATATGCATGATTGCCACCTTCTTAGGAAGTTGAACTGCTTCCGATAACTTCAGTATCTCATTTGCATGTCTGATATGTTTGCCTTGAGAGTTCTAGAGGCCTCTTTCTTTCCAAATTGCTCCGTGCGCATGCACGACCCCGAAAGCATACCTCGAGTCAGTATAGATGTTCACCATTTTACCTTGAGCTAGTTGCAGGGCACGAATAAGGGCGATTATTTCTGCCTTTTGTGCAGAAGTACTTCGAGGTGGAAGTCCAGATTCCATCACTTCATGGCTATAGCAGAAGCAGCATGCCTTTCAGCGTTCAGGATACAGCTGCTTGCGTCCATCAAGCAGTTCTCAGTGTTTTCCATAGGACTGTCCTTTAGATCTTCCACAGAATCACACAGAATGTTAGGGATTGGAAGGGACCTCGAAAGATCATCTAGTCCAATCCGCCTGCCAGGGCAGGAACACCTCGGTGAGGTTACACAGGAAGGCGTCCAGGCGGGTTTTGAATGTCTCCAGAGAAGGAGAATCCACAACCTCCCTGGGCAGCCTGTTCCAATGTTCCGTCACCCTCACTGAGAAGAAGTTTCTTCTCAAATTTCAGTGGAACCTCTTGTGTTCCAGCTTGAACCCATTACCCCTTGTCTTACTGTTGGTTGTCACCGAGAAGAGCCTGGCTCCATCCTCGTGACACCCACCCTTTATATATTTCTAAACATTGATGAGGTCACCCCTCAGTCTCCTCTTCTCCAAGCTAAAGAGACCCAGCTCCCTCAGCCTTTCCTCATAAGGGAGATGCTCCACTCCCTTAATCATCTTTGTGGCCCTGCGCTGGACTCTCTCCAGCAGTTCCCTGTCCTTCTTGAACTGAGGGGGCCAGAACTGGACACAATATTCCAGATGAGGTCTCACCAGGGTAGAGTAGAGGGGAAGGAGAACCTCTCTCGACCTACTAACCACCTCCCTTCTAATACACCCCAGGATGCCATTGGCCTTCTTGGCCACAAGGGCCCAGTGCTGGCTCATGGTCATCCTGCTGTCCACCAGGACCCCCAGGTCCCTTTCCCCTACGCTGCTCTCTTGTAGGTCATTCCCCAACCTGTACTGGAACCTGGGGTTGTTCCTGCCCAGATGCAAGACTCTACATTTTCCCTTGTTATATTTCATTATATTTTTCCCCGCCCAACTCTCTAGCCTGTCCAGATCTCGCTGGATGGCAGCACAGCCCTCTGGCGTGTCAGCCACTCCTCCCAGCTTGGTGTCATCAGCAAACTTGCTGATAATACACTCAGTTCCCTCATCCAAGTCATTGATGAATATATTGAATAGTATTGGTCCCAGAACTGACCCTTGAGGCACTCCACTAGATACAGGCCTCCAACCAGACTCTGCCCCATTGATCATGACTCTCTGGCTTCTCTCCTTCAGCCAGTTTGCAGTCCACCTCACCACCCGATCATCCAGTCCACACTTCCTCAGTTTTGCCGTGAGGATGCTGTGGGAGACGGTGTCAAATGCTTTGCTGAAGTCAAGGTAGACCACATCCACTGCTCTGCCATCGTCAATCCACCTTGTTACGTCTTCCTAAAAGGCTATGAGGTTGGTCAAACACGACCTCCCCTTGGTGAAGCCATGTTGACTGTCCCTGATGACCCTCTTATCCTTGATATGTCTTAAGATGGCACCAAGGATAAGGTGTTCCATCACTTTCCCAGGGATGGAGCTGAGGCTGACCGGTCTAGAGTTGCCCGGGTCCTCCTTCTTGCGCTTTTTGAAGACCGGAGTGACATTTGCTTTCCTCTAGTCCTCAGGCACCTCTCCCGTTTCCCAAGACTTGGCAAAGATGATGGAGAGCGGTCCAGCAATGACTTCAGCCAGCTCCCTCAGCACCCGCGGCTGCATCCCATCTGGACCCATGGATTTATGGATGTCCAGATTGCTTAACTGGTCCCTAACCCAGTCCTCATCAACTGAGGCAAACTCCTCCATTGCCCTGCCTTCCTCTGGGGCCTCAAGGGTACGGGGCTCCTCAGGACAGCCTCCGGCAGAGTAGACAGAGACAAAGAAGGCATTCAGTAATTCTGCCTTCTCTGTATCTTCTGTCACCAGGGCACCCACCCCAATCATCAGTGGGCCTACATTGCCTGATCTGCTCGACTGGAGTATGTTGCTTCGATGGTCTCCCGGCAATCATGATGAACTGATTCTCCAATGTTTCCCCTAAGGAAAAAAGCTGGGTTGACAATGTTAATGACGATGATTTCTACATCATTCTGTATAGCCTGATATTTCAGAAGCCTTGGTGGGGAAAGCCAATGTCCCCCTTTTGCTTCTAGCACTGTAAGCAAAAAGAAATGGTTTACTCACATCTGGGAGTCCTAAAGGAGGGACTGACACGAAAGCCTTAGCAAGTTCTTCAAAGGCTCGTGTAGCTTCTTTATTGTCCTTCAGAAAAGTAATGACGATCATGTTGAAAACAAAGAATCAGTGTGGTGAGGCTGTAGAGTGGCCCTTGGCTTGTCCTACAAGCAAGCACTGAATGCGGATTCTTGCAGGTGTAGTGGAGCAGCCAGCAGCATCTCTGAGTAAAGCGCTGGGGGATGGGGTCCTGTGTGCTGGGGACAGCTTCCCTTGCCAATCTCTGCTCCCTCCTCCTTCAAGCAGGGGCTGCCCCACACCGGGCACAGCCAGTCCCAGCCGGGCCCGCAGGTGGGTGTCTCCGTGGCGACCGCCCGGGCTCTGTGATGCGGGCGCCTCGTCTTAGCCAGAGGCCATTGTGACATGGGGGTGCGCGCAGTGACCGTGGGGGTATATAAGGAGCAAGAGCCCTGGGGTGCTCACTCCCAGGAGAGCAGCTTCTCAGGAGGCAGCAGCTTCTCAGGAGGCAGCGGCTTCTCAGGAGGCAGCATCTTCTCAGGAGGCAGCGGCTTCTCAGGAAGCAGCAGCTTTTCAGGAGGCAGCAGCTTCTCAAGAGGCAGCAGCTTCTCAAGAGGCAGCGGCTTCTCAGGAGGCAGCAGCTGTTCAGAAGCAGCGGCTTCTCAGGAGGCAGCGGCTTCTTAGGAGGCAGCAGCTTCTCAGGAGGCAGCAGCTTCTTAGGAGGCAGCATCTCCCCTGGGTGCCCGTGTCAGCTCTGCGACAGACGAGGCTCAAGATGCCCATGGACAAGGAGGCCAACGCCCACTCCCAGCCCTTCCGGCTGCCGGCCTTGCTCAATAGGCCACAGGTGAGGGACGGGGCAGGAGGGAGAGGCCGGTGGTGGGACGGGGCCGCACGCAGCAGCCACGAGGCTGGGGATGCCGCCTCCATCCCATGTGTCCTCCTCCTCCTCCTGCCCACAGGTCAGCCACAGCCTGGGCCAGCAGACCACGCACACTTCCTGGGTCAACCCCTCGGTCCAGGAGCGCTTCCAGGACCACCATGAAGGTCCCCAGGAGGGGTCTGGCTGGCACCGCAGCACCAACACAGCGGCAGCACTAGAGGCAGAGTGCCCGGCACCTGCCCCACAGGGCCCCACAGCCGACGACGCGGCTCTGTGGGACGCAGCCCAGCGCATCGTCAGTGAGGCCGTGCGCAGGGCTGTGGCTGTGATCCAGGGACCTGGCGAGCAGCCTGGGGAACAGCAGGAGCTGGCCCAACGTGCGGAATTGGAAGAGGAGAACAGCAAAGAGGGGTGCCAGGGTGAAGACTACAGCATCCACAGCATCTGGGTCAACCCCTTGGTCCAGGAGCACCTCCAGGATGCCCCTGCAGAACCCCAGGAGGGCTCTGGCTTGCCCAGCTGCACGGACACTGAGGCGGCAGCAGAGGCAGAGAGCCCAGCACCTGCCCAGCACAGCCCCACAGAGGACGATGTGGCTGTGTGGGACACTGTGGAGTACCTCGTCAGCGAGGCCGCGCACAGGGCTCTGGCTGTGATCCCGGGACCTGGCCAGCAAGCGGGGGAACAGCAGGAGCTGGCCCAGCGCTTGGATGTGGCAATGGCAGCACCAACAGCCACAGGACTTGACGCCACCGAGTCTCCCTTGGCTGGAGAGCCTGAGGGAGAGGCCAGCACAGCCCTTCTCGTCCCAGCTGAACCCACCGAAGGAGAAAACACGGTTTCTCCAATGTCTGGAGGCCATCAAGGAGAGCCCAGCACAGCCATCGTCTGCCCGGCAGCAAACGAGGAGGAAGTGGCTTCTTGGTTGCCTCAAGAGCCTCCGGCAGACGCTGGCACACTCCAGCTTGCCCCAGCAGCGGACGACGAAGGACATGCAGCGGCTTCTCCTGTGGCTCCGGATCCTCAGCAGCAGGTGAGCTGGTGGTGCACGGCCGGCAGCGGGCATCCCGAGTCGCCGGAGGCCGGCGCGGTGCCTGGGCTGTGTGCGGCAGGGAGATGCCCGGTGCTCCCCGTGCCATGGCACCCACATCCCCTCCATCCCCTGTGCTCTTGCTGTCTCCATGCAGGTGGCCTCCCAGCACACAGGTGACACACAGTCGTGCTCCAGCTGCAGGGACGCGCCCGAGGATGAGCAAGGTACGTCCCCAAGTTGAGCACCATCCCAGTGAGGGCTGGGCTGTCCCGGCTGTCCCAGCCAGCGGCACCCGGGCCAGGCCTGTGGCACTGCGTGCACAGGGGGCCACTCCCCAGCCACCCCTCCCTGAGGGAAGCCCTCGGTGGCAGGGGCAGGCGGGGGCTGTCGGTCGCCCGCCCTGCCCCTCGCCTACAGCTCTCCTACCCCCACAGGCATCACCACCCGCCCGCACGCCCCGGCTCGACGGCCTTCCCGCTTCAGGAGGGCGCTCCGGGCTCTGCGCAGGGCTTTCCGCTGTAGCTGCATAGCGGGACAGCAAGAGGAGTAGAGCCCGGCTGCCAGCGCCGCGCGGCTCCCTGGAGATGCGGCTGGTCCTGAGCCTGCGCAGCGTCCAGAGGGAGCGGCTCAGGGTGGCACGCGAGGGATGGGTGCGTGGACGGCGACCGCGGCGTTCACCTGCCCTGAGGACATGGTGCTGCCAGCCTCTGCTCAGCCTTGGATGCTTTTTACAAAGTAATAAAGCCACTAAAAAATGACACTTTTCCCCCCGTGCTCATCAGTTCCTGGTCCACCTCGGGACAAAGACGGGTGCAGGCAATCTCTGTCCTCGGGGTGTCCCGGCATTGGTTGCGGGAAGCCCTGGGCTGGTGCTGCCACAAGCCGGCAGTCTGGCTGCATCCCCCTTCAAGCTCCCTTCCCACCAGCCTGTCTCCAGTTCAAGTCAAGGACTTTGAACATTGCACATCTATTGCCAACTTGGCCTGGTTGACCTAATCCCTGCACCATACGGCATCACCTTGGTTTCACAAGGAACCTCCCCACTGCGGGGGTGTTTCGGAGCACCTACATGAGCTGATACAGGCGAGACCCTGCGCACATACACGTGGTGCCAGGATGGGGTCCCTCGCTTCCGCCGAGGTTCTCCCAAGTCAGGAAGAGCCGGCTTCTCGCTCCCTTGCTGGAAATCTGAGCCCTCATCCATCTCTGCGCAAGGCTCTGATGCACAAGGCTTCCAGCGTCACGAGAGCAGGTTCAGGCCTGAGACACCGGGGACAAGGGCCACAAACAGTGCTGCTCTTCAGAAGAAATCCACCCACGCAGAGCTTCATCTCAGACGCGAGTTCCTCCGCCCCGGGTTTCTGGGGCCTAAAAATAGAGGGAGGCTCAGGTATAAAGCCAGTTAGCCAAGAGCCTGTGTGGCCCATTGCAGCCCAGCCACGGCTGTCTGTGGCTGCTGCATGGCCTGGGCAGCAGCCTTCGCAGCATCCTCCTCTTCCCCAGCACCCCGGCGCACTGCACAGAGCCAGAGCTAATTGCAGTCACTAGGCCAGCACCGGGCAGCAGCAGCATGTCTCTTCTCTGCATCCAGCTGCCGAGTTGCCCTGCGGGGAATTTCAGCTGGGGAAGGGCGGAGTCGAATCGCCATCGGCCGGGGGCTCAGGACGGAGCACGGCACCGCCACGTCCCCGGAGCGGAGCCCTTCTTTACCCGGCTTGGACTGGGGTATTCCTCCTGCTCACAGTGCGGTCCTTCTCCGGGATAAGGTGATGCCAGCACTTTGAGGGCAAGTCGAACTTCATGACGAAATGGGCATGAAACAGCCTCACTTCATGAAAAGCAAAAGGAGTAAAATTGACACGGAACAAAGCCAGTAACTTACCACAGCTGTCCAAGCTGCGCTCATCACGTGTGAGGCAACCGGCAACACGTTCTGCTGCTGCGGGGCTGTGCCACAACAAGTCAGTTGGGGTGCTGGCCGGAAAGGTAGTCATGTACATCTCGAGATACCCAAATCGTTTTGTGGGAAGCATCTGTTCCCTCAGCTGGATTGGGAACACTTTTGACACACGGTATTTGCTGGGCCCCAAATCACAGCTGCGTTGACTCTTATAAGCCCCCCACTTCCAATGCAACAGGTGCCCAGTTCAAGGTGACGGCACAGCAAGGTGTTCTTCTCTTTAATCTGCTGCACATGTTCTCTGCGAAATCGACACTTCCTTCCTAGGAGCGATCTGGCTCTTAACGTAGGCTCCGAACCCATTGGCCTTGTGTTGAGGTTTGATTGCGAGGTGACAATAAAACCCTGACAGATGTATTGTCAACCCTCTCTCTCCCCGCTTGCCCCTTCAGCCCCTCCCTCTCCCTGCTTCCCACTATTGACAGGCGATTGGGAGGGAAAGAAGGTCGGAGAGAAGAGAGTTGGAAAACTGAAAGATGCTTTACTAATGCTACTAATAAAAATAGAGAAAAGAATACCAAATAGACCAAACCGATCTTGAAAGTCCCGGCAACTGCTCCGGCAGATGCAGGGCCGGCACCCGAAGTCCTGGACGGCACTCTGCAGCCAGCCGCAACTGGGTTCAGTCTGTCACTAGGCCTTGGTTTGCAGGGACAGCTCGCAAGGTCCTCTCCCAATGTGGGCCATAGGGAAAAGGGACGAGATCCTCGTGATCTCCCACTTTTATATGAAGTATCACGTGAATGGGATGCAATACTTGGTCGGTCAGTTGCAGTTCAGCTCCTGCTTGCACATCTCCCGAGATGCATCATTATCAATGATCTTGCATACCATCGCTATGGCTACCAAAACATGTAGCTAGCTTTCAGGAAAGCACAGTTTGTACGAAGACTTTAGCCGACAGAAAAATTCACTGAAAGAGAAACATGTTTTTTAACAAAACCAGGACACCTTGTTGACAGTAGTTTGCCAACAGTAATTTGCCAACGGGAGGAGTTCTTGCTAAATGAACAGCAAAAGACATGCTGAAAAATGCAAGGGAGCAATCAGGGAGGGCTACAGTCGTGCTCGGGAGCTGTCTCCGTGCACGAAGGTTTTTGTGTCTCGCTGTGTAGTGGCCAGAGAGTTGTTCCGATGGCACTGAAGAGCTCCAGGAGACATCCATCGGTTTGCTTCTTTTCTACACCGAGCTTTAAAGGCTGCTTTTGATAGGAAAATGTGAGGAAAACATAACGTTCCTCCAAGAAGACCTCGGGTAAGTCATTTCCCCAAATTCAAACTTCTTTTCCCAGGGAGGCTGAATTTCCTCCATAGCAATCAAATGATCAGGTTTTGCACACAAGAGTTGGTGTGGTTCTAAGCATCTTTATTTTGTGTATGCTGCCTTAAAGGAGAGTGTTCTGCCTTTTGCAATGGCGTCATTTTCTACCTCAGGGATCAAGTTGTGGCAGGAATCGTATTCTGGAACACCTTCAACAGGATGCCTGTTGCTGGGAGGGTCAGTGCAGGAGTGGTGTGCTGAGCAGTGAGTCTTGCTTACATTGGGGATTTTCTTGTGGAAAAATCAATATCTGCCAGTTTAAAATGAGGAAAAAGAAATGGAGATGCTCTGGGTGTGTTGGTACGATACTTGCAAGAAACTTCTAGGTTGGTTGTGCCTTAGTCATTAGCAGTGCGGGTCAGAGTGGCTTCCAATGTGATTCTAAAGAAGTGCTGTTTTTTCTTCAGCTTTCAGACTCTTTTTTCCCTCATTTTTGGTGCATATTTTCTTCTAGCTCTCTAAAAAGCACTGAATTGAGGCGTGGAAATGACTTCACAACCTTGAGATTGTAAAGAAGGTGTGTTTATTGAAAGTGCTGGACACACGGCTAAATCATTCCACCTAAGACTTGTGTAAATTTCCAGTAGCTGTGAGCTTGGTGAAATGCTGTAAAGTGTTACATATCCACGAAAGTTCTAGGAACACCTATGCATATCCATAACCTGTCCCCCAGAAGGCAGTTCTTATTACAATGACTTCCGGGAAATCATTTCCACAGCCTCCACCTCCGGCCCCTCCTGGTTGCGCCTGCGCAGTGATGGTGAACCGAGGTCTTCTTCGCTGTAAACTTTCACCTCTGGCCTGGTGTGCTGAGTTGGCTGGGACTCAAACTGATGAGTTGGTTAGAACTGGCAGATCTCCTGTCCTGGGCCCAAGTTTCTCTTATCTAGTTGACCCAAGGATGCAGCTAGGGTTTTTTTATCTTTGCAAGGCCTGTCAAGTCATCAGCGAGCTCCCGTTTCTCATACAAGAAGTTACACAAAGCTGAGCGAGGCTAGGCAATTGTGATGTGGGTTAAGGGTTAGCTCTAGTTCTCCAAGTGTTAGTTCTTGAAGTGTTAGTTAGTTAATCCCCTCTATCGATCCCCCTTTTTCGAAGAGGTTAGTAAATTCTTGTACTAATGTGATGATTCTTTATCTATGTTTTCTCTGAGCACAGCTAAGAAGGCTACTTCTACCTGAGAAAACCCATCGCTGTCCTTCAAAGGACAAACAGATTTTTAATGTTCAACGAAACATTTGAGTTACTATCACAACAAACAAATGTCTAATGCAAAAGTCAGCCTCCCGGTGTTTGTCTGCTGCACTGCTGAGCTCTTTTGGGGCAGCCGGCGAGCACATGGCTGGTGCTCCGGCAGAAATGGCATGTTTGAGGCTGCCATGGGAGCTTGCATTCTTCGGTGTGGTGAGCCCGCTCACTGCAGTTGTAGCATTTGTCTTTTCTTTTGGGTTTCTTCGTGCCAATGTCATAAGTGCCACCCGGGCCGGTCGACCAGAAGGACCAAAAGGACCAAAAGGTCACCCAGAAGGTCCAGAAGGACCAAAACATGTCAAGGCGGACATCATCTCATCTCTTTGATAGAATTTCAGAAAGGTTTAGGCCACCAGATTAAGGTGAGGAAGTTGATGAGGCCTTCTACGGGCAGCTGAGAGCGGCCTCACAGTCACAGGCTCTCGTTGTTATAGGGGATTTTAACTACCCTGATATTTGCTGGAAGGACTACTCAGCAAGCCGGCCACAGTCTAGGGGGCTCCTCCAGTGCATTGATGATAACTTTCTGATGCAAATGGTGGAGGAGCGGACTAGGAGAGGTGCGCTGCTGGATCTCGTCCTCACTAACAAGGAGGGTCTGGTTGAAGCAGTAAAGGTGGAGGGCTGCCTTGGTTGCAGCGACCATGAGATGGTGGAGTTCAGAATCTCATGTGGCGGGAGACGAATAGCAAGCAGAATTGCAACTCTGGACTTCAGCAGGGCCAACTTTGGCCTTTTCAAACAATTGCTGGGGGAAATCCTGTGGGCAAGGCTGCTTGAAGCTAAAGGGGCCCAAGACAGTTGGTTAACACTCAGGTAGTGCTTCTACCAAGCTCAAGATCAGAGCATCCCGACACATAGGAAGTCAAGGAGGGGAGCCAGGAGACCTGTGTGGTTTCCAGGTTGCACCTGGGTTACCTTTCATGGTGCTTTGCAGGCTTTCTTCACTCGGGAATGATGGATCCGGGCGTTCTGTTCTTTAGCAGTGAAGGATGTCGGGACGACTTGAAATGGACCTTCCTATTGTGCTTCCAAAGTCTTTTCTGCAAGAGACTTCACATGCACATAATCTCCCGGTTGGATGTTACGTACTGGCCCATCCAAACCCCTACTCCGAGTCCAAACACATTTCCCGATTTTGTTCAGTTTTATACCCCATAGCAGAGGTCCCCTACGGGCTATATAGTTGCCAGCCTATTCCCAAGTGCTGACTGACTTGCCGTATAACTTTTGAAATAAAAGATGGCCCTCTATGAGAGGAGATAACAGCCAGAACTCCAAACCCTGGTATTATTTCTTGTACTAGTGTTCTAGTCACCTCCTGCACTTTTTCTGTTCTCGTGGAGAATGCTTCTGGCCAACCTGAAAAGGTATCAGATAGTACCAATAAATATTGGTACCCCAGTTTTCCTGGGAGTTCTGAAAAATCTCTTTGTCATTGTTGCCCAGGTGCATTTCCTTTCCCAATTTGACCCATTTCTGGCTCGGCTGTCTTCTTAGGATTAGTCTGCAGGCAAAGATCGCATTGCTGTGTCCCCCGTCTTATGGTAGTATACAAATTTCTCGCTATTCTTTTCTGATCAAATGTTTATATAGTGCTTCTGCTCCCCAATGGCCCTTTCTGTGCTCTTCCCTTACTGTCACGGTCCATTCGGTGATGGACTCGTGATGGTTCGTTTACCTTGATCTCGAGGCGCAAAATTAAGGCAACCAAAATGCCAAGGGGTTATAATTCAATCAAGCAGTGTTGCTTTATTAATTTGCCCGTAAAGCGGCACGCGATAGAAAGAGAGTAGAGGAAAAGGGAAAGGTAAAAAGAAAAGGCGGAAAATGAGGCTGGGTTTACCACCGAACGAGCTCCAAAGGCGTCCCTCTGGTCTCCGATCCCGTGACGAGAGTCCTGCCGGTCCTCCGACATGATTCAGGGTCCTCCGGTGGGGAGATCTCCATGATGTCCCGTCAGGAGTTGTCTTTTATGCTTCTTTACCCCCGTCACTCCCATAGGTCGAGGCCAATCTCTGCCTTTATTGCACAATCCAGGCTTAACTGCGCAGGCCCGAAGAGTCCCCGCTTCGCTTGCCATGGCCCGTCTGCGCCTGCGTCGCCTCGGTTCAGGGGTCTCTTACCGGTCCGTTGGGTGACCTCAAGACCCTTGGCGGGCCTCTGCGCATGATCTTCTTCGTTGGCCTTTGTTACAGGGAGGAGGTGGGGGGCAAGTCTGGCTCAAACACCAGGCGAAAATCCATCTTCTGGACAGCAGTTCTTGTCCTCGGGTCTGAGAGGCCTTTGTAATGCAATTCATCTCAGGTGCTGGGGGCAAGTTTGGCTCAGGAAGCAGGTAGAGTCCCTACAGCACCTGTAGCCCCCAGGTCGGAGAGACCTGCACAACACAGTTCCTTGCTTCAGGCCTCTCTCCAAATCATTGTCCAGTTCTTTCTCTCAGTCCATTCTGTTCTCCAGGTCCCTGATGGCCATGTTCAGGCAGAAACTGTTCTTCGGACCGACTCTCACACCACTCCGTGGCTGAGCATTGCTATCAGGAGCTTGTGGCAGTAACACAGTCCTCAAAGAGAGACAGAAAGGATAAGAGAGAGAAAAAGAAAAGGAAAAGAAAGAAATGGTTTATATCCACGCGTTCCGCTTGATATCAATGGTTTTGGGAATGTCTACATTGGAGGGCACGTTAAACAAATTGTGTGCATTAAGCACAGATGTCAAATGTGTCAAACGCTTTACCATTTTCCAATTTAAAACGAACAATACCGCGGACAGAACAAAACCTATCAAAACTAATACCAAGAGAACAACAATGGGATGACACAACTTGTTCAGGATGCCTGTAGCAGTAGGTGACCACCGGAAGAGCGTGTCTCACCGCTTATGTTCTGCGTCCTTTTCAATTCTTCTCAACACACGGTGAATTTCTTCAGGAAGAGTTATCTAGGTTTTCTGTCCCTTTACTCCAACTTCTTCTAAGATTTCAATCAAGTCCTGGTGTTGCAACAATTGCTTTACCAATGTGAGATTCATCCCAAGAGGTGTAGGCAATAATTCATGAATCAGTGTGTAATTAGATTGTATAAGTTGATGAGATATGACTGGTGCTAGGTAAGAAAAATCACATCCAGTAATTTTAACAAAATTACAGATACAAACATTTGAATGGTTTCTAATATTTACCACCACCATATCTACTAATATAGAATCACAAATAGTCCTCAAGCACACACAACCTTTGCCAATATACACTAATACCGTTTCTTGATTATTAGGGCGAACTTCAAAACGACAAACATTTTGCTCAGTGTCTAGACAAATGTCTTGAGCACTGATTGTATTACTTTCACAGATGAATCCTTGCTGCTCTCGCACAATACAAGATTCTAAATTTACAGTTTGCCACTTTTCGTCCACTTTTCGGGCCCATACTCTATGCTCGAAAGGAGAGAGTATAGTTCCGTTGTGGTTCAAACCTAATGCAATAATGGGGTAAATTATGTCTATTGTAGCATTGTGTATAGTTAACACAAAGGTTGTGGCCGTGTTTGTGATGGGGTCATAGGTAAAGTTTTCCAAGGTCCACCGGGATTGGAGTTCTCTCTCAAATTCAGTGGCGCTGTCCCAAACAATTTTCCGAATTTCGGTGGGAAAAGTGCCTTCTTCGCCTTCTCTTATGATCGAGGAGGCCACTGATTGCATCCACAGCTGTGCCTGAATACACCTGAGAGCTAAAGAAAGGTTATTTTGGACCACACCAAGTGCATCTCTTATCGTTTCATGGTCTTTCACATTAATTTTTTCCCACTTTGGTAACACTTTCGATAACAGCCATTGGTTAGTTCCCAAAGCCAACAGGGAAGAACGCAAGGGCAGTTGCAATTTCGCCAAATCACTAGTTGTAGTGGCCAATTTATTCATTAATATTTCTGAACCAATACCGTTTAAAACTCCCAATCCTGACCCCAACACGCCAGTTAGGTCTCTCTGTGTTCGTTTTTTATTAGGAATTCGCTTCCGCAGCTCAATTATACTATTGGTCATTTTAAAATTTAGGCCTTCAGATTTGATTCATGAATGATTAGCGTTATTCTCTGTGTCCCTCGGAGTTCTCCTGCAAAACAGAAAACAAACAGGGCTCGCCTCCTTGAGGCAAGAATAATTAAAATGATGTAATTATCCAGCGCGTGCAGCTTGTAGGTTTGGAAAAGTTCCAAACCATTCTCGCAATGGTTTCACAGTGTTTTCACCTGTAGCCCTGCCAAAAGCTTCAGCTTGGACTAATCCTGATGTTATTTCCACCCCCACCAGCACAAAAGGTTTACCCCCCGATTTCTTAAAGGGGCCAAGATAATCTACCTGCCAGGCATCCCACAAACCTTTACCCTCCCTTAAATGTAGAGGGTAGTCTTCTAAAGGGTGCCTTTCAAGCCATCTCCGACATTGCTCGCAGGCTAATATGCAGGTTTTACACGTTTCTCTGGTGACGGGCCAGCCTCGGGCCAGAGCTTCACGATACAAATCTTTAGCTCCGGTGTGTTTGCGTTTTACATGCAACCGTTCTAACAAGCCTTCCCAGTCCTCTGAAATTTGGTCCTTTGGCTGTTCTCCCTTTCCCGTTTTAATGTACGGGTGCTCCTTTCTTGAAGTGGCAACAGGAATATGGGTAGAGAGGGGTGGATTTTTAACTTCAATCTCACAGATTCCTCTTGACTTTTCTTCTAGGATTTTTACAGGACCATATTTCCTGTTATAATCAACCAGTTCTTGTGCCACTTCTCCCCATGTCCACAGCTTTATTCCTTTCTGATCTGAACTTAGACTTGGTCTGTAAAGAAATCACTTGGTCCACTCCACTCTGTAAATTAGCCCCAATTATCACGAGCCCAGTCTTCTCCGGGTACAGAGGGTCGAGCTCCATACTTTGCTAAAAGTGTGTAGAGCGAGTCCCAATCTTTTACTAACCAAGAATCTTGACTATCAGCCCTTTCAGTCATTCTTATTAGGAAGGGAACACACCCACTACAGGAAGGCACGACTTAGTTACACAAAGCTACAGCAACTGCTGCGTCACCCTTCTCTTTCCTGAGCGGTTGAAGAGGCCAAAATCTGCTACGGGAAGGCTCAACTTAGGTACACAAAAACCACAAATTTGCCCCTTCACTATCCCGAGCAGACAATTCTCATCGCCATGAGAACAGCACCCCTTTTGCGCTTTGAGATCTTTTGGTCTGATTTCAAGAGACAGAGCCCTCAACTCGAGTTCGGAGTGCTTTACGCCAAGGCGTGTGTGGTGTGCGGGAAATCTGAATCGCTCCCCTTGCTTTCTGAACAACTGTCACTGATAACAGCGTAGGCTGATAACAGTGCAGCGCCAGGTGAGGCTGAACCGAAATGTCCTTCCCCTGATACAGACCAGACACTACATGCACCTCTCTCTCTCTCAAAATCCTGTCCGTGACGCCAATTTAATGTCACGGTCCATTCGGTGATGGACTTGTGATGGTTCGTTTACCTTGATCTCGAGGCGCAAAATTAAGGCAACCAAAATGCCAAGGGGTTATAATTCAATCAAGCAGTGTTGCTTTATTAATTTGCCCGTAAAGCGGCACACGATAGAAAGAGAGTAGAGGAAAAGGGAAAGGTAAAAAGAAAAGGCAGAAAATGAGGCTGGGTTTACCACCGAACGAGCTCCAAAGGCGTCCCTCTGGTCTCCAGTCCCGTGACGAGAGTCCTGCCGGTCCTCCGTCATGATTCAGGATCCTCCGGTGGGGAGATATCCATGATGTCCCATCAGGAATTGTCTTTTATGCTTCTTCACCCCTGCTTCACTCCCATAGGTCGAGGCCAATCTCTGCCTTTATTGCGCAATCCAGGCTTAACTGCGCAGGCCCGAAGAGTCCCCGCTTTGCTTGCCAGGGCCCGTCTGTGCCTGCGTCGCCTCGGTTCAGGGGTCTCTTACCGGTCCGTTGGGCGACCTCAAGACCCTTGGCGGGCCTCTGCGCATGCTCTTCTTCGTTGGCCTTTGTTACAGGGAGGAGGTGGGGGGCAAGTCTGGCTCAAACACCAGGCGAAAATCCATCTTCTGGACAGCAGTTCTTGTCCTCGGGTCGGAGAGGCCTTTGTAACGCAATTCGTCTCAGGTGCTGGGGGCAAGTTTGGCTCAGGAAGCAGGCAGAGTCCATACAGCACCTGTAGCCCCCAGGTCGGAGAGACCTGCACAACACAATTCCTTGCTTCAGGCCTCTCTCCAAATCATTGTCCAGTTCTTTCTCTCAGTCCATTCTGTTCTCCAAGTCCCTGATGGCCATGTTCAGGCAGAAACTGTTCTTCGGACCAACTCTCCCACTTACTAAAGGCCAAACTAAAGAGGAGGTAACAAGAAGTTTTCCCTGTGGGCTGTGAGCCCAGCCTTTCTAATTATATGATCCCTCGAAATCTAGAAGAAGTTGGCTTACCGTCCAAAGAGACCTGCCCGTTGGGGACTAGGGCACTTTCTATTCTTACTTTTTGGTTAGCTGCCGGTTTTGCCTCTCTGTCTGCCAGCTCGTTCCCTTTTTCCAATTGCGAGCTCACTTTCTGGTGTGCCTTGATATGCATGATTGCCACCTTCTTAGGAAGTTGAACTGCTTCCGATAACTTCAGTATCTCATTTGCATGTCTGATATGTTTGCCTTGAGAGTTCTAGAGGCCTCTTTCTTTCCAAATTGCTCCGTGCGCATGCACGACCCCGAAAGCATACCTCGAGTCAGTATAGATGTTCACCATTTTACCTTGAGCTAGTTGCAGGGCACGAATAAGGGCGATTATTTCTGCCTTTTGTGCAGAAGTACTTCGAGGTGGAAGTCCAGATTCCATCACTTCATGGCTATAGCAGAAGCAGCATGCCTTTCAGCGTTCAGGATACAGCTGCTTGCGTCCATCAAGCAGTTCTCAGTGTTTTCCATAGGACTGTCCTTTAGATCTTCCACAGAATCACACAGAATGTTAGGGATTGGAAGGGACCTCGAAAGATCATCTAGTCCAATCCGCCTGCCAGGGCAGGAACACCTCGGTGAGGTTACACAGGAAGGCGTCCAGGCGGGTTTTGAATGTCTCCAGAGAAGGAGAATCCACAACCTCCCTGGGCAGCCTGTTCCAATGTTCCGTCACCCTCACTGAGAAGAAGTTTCTTCTCAAATTTCAGTGGAACCTCTTGTGTTCCAGCTTGAACCCATTACCCCTTGTCTTACTGTTGGTTGTCACCGAGAAGAGCCTGGCTCCATCCTCGTGACACCCACCCTTTATATATTTCTAAACATTGATGAGGTCACCCCTCAGTCTCCTCTTCTCCAAGCTAAAGAGACCCAGCTCCCTCAGCCTTTCCTCATAAGGGAGATGCTCCACTCCCTTCAGCATTTTCGTTGCCCTGCGCTGGACTCTCTCCAGCAGTTCCCTGTCCTTCTTGAACTGAGGGGGCCAGAACTGGACACAATATTCCAGATGAGGTCTCACCAGGGTAGAGTAGAGGGGAAGGAGAACCTCTCTCGACCTACTAACCACCTCCCTTCTAATACACCCCAGGATGCCATTGGCCTTCTTGGCCACAAGGGCCCAGTGCTGGCTCATGGTCATCCTGCTGTCCACCAGGACCCCCAGGTCCCTTTCCCCTACGCTGCTCTCTTGTAGGTCATTCCCCAACCTGTACTGGAACCTGGGGTTGTTCCTGCCCAGATGCAAGACTCTACATTTTCCCTTGTTATATTTCATTATATTTTTCCCCGCCCAACTCTCTAGCCTGTCCAGATCTCGCTGGATGGCAGCACAGCCCTCTGGCGTGTCAGCCACTCCTCCCAGCTTGGTGTCATCAGCAAACTTGCTGATAATACACTCAGTTCCCTCATCCAAGTCATTGATGAATATATTGAATAGTATTGGTCCCAGAACTGACCCTTGAGGCACTCCACTAGATACAGGCCTCCAACCAGACTCTGCCCCATTGATCATGACTCTCTGGCTTCTCTCCTTCAGCCAGTTTGCAGTCCACCTCACCACCCGATCATCCAGTCCACACTTCCTCAGTTTTGCCGTGAGGATGCTGTGGGAGACTGTGTCAAATGCTTTGCTGAAGTCAAGGTAGACCACATCCACTGCTCTGCCATCGTCAATCCACCTTGTTACGTCTTCCTAAAAGGCTATGAGGTTGGTCAAACACGACCTCCCCTTGGTGAAGCCATGTTGACTGTCCCTGATGACCCTCTTATCCTTGATATGTCTTAAGATGGCACCAAGGATAAGGTGTTCCATCACTTTCCCAGGGATGGAGCTGAGGCTGACCGGTCTAGAGTTGCCCGGGTCCTCCTTCTTGCCCTTTTTGAAGACCGGAGTGACATTTGCTTTCCTCCAGTCCTCAGGCACCTCTCCCGTTTCCCAAGACTTGGCAAAGATGATGGAGAGCGGTCCAGCAATGACTTCAGCCAGCTCCCTCAGCACCCGCGGCTGCATCCCATCTGGACCCATGGATTTATGGATGTCCAGATTGCTTAACTGGTCCCTAACCCAGTCCTCATCAACTGAGGCAAACTCCTCCATTGCCCTGCCTTCCTCTGGGGCCTCAAGGGTACGGGGCTCCTCAGGACAGCCTCCGGCAGAGTAGACAGAGACAAAGAAGGCATTCAGTAATTCTGCCTTCTCTGTATCTTCTGTCACCAGGGCACCCACCCCAATCATCAGTGGGCCTACATTGCCTGATCTGCTCGACTGGAGTATGTTGCTTCGATGGTCTCCCGGCAATCATGATGAACTGATTCTCCAATGTTTCCCCTAAGGAAAAAAGCTGGGTTGACAATGTTAATGACGATGATTTCTACATCATTCTGTATAGCCTGATATTTCAGAAGCCTTGGTGGGGAAAGCCAATGTCCCCCTTTTGCTTCTAGCACTGTAAGCAAAAAGAAATGGTTTACTCACATCTGGGAGTCCTAAAGGAGGGACTGACACGAAAGCCTTAGCAAGTTCTTCAAAGGCTCGTGTAGCTTCTTTATTGTCCTTCAGAAAAGTAATGACGATCATGTTGAAAACAAAGAATCAGTGTGGTGAGGCTGTAGAGTGGCCCTTGGCTTGTCCTACAAGCAAGCACTGAATGCGGATTCTTGCAGGTGTAGTGGAGCAGCCAGCAGCATCTCTGAGTAAAGCGCTGGGGGATGGGGTCCTGTGTGCTGGGGACAGCTTCCCTTGCCAATCTCTGCTCCCTCCTCCTTCAAGCAGGGGCTGCCCCACACCGGGCACAGCCAGTCCCAGCCGGGCCCGCAGGTGGGTGTCTCCGTGGCGACCGCCCGGGCTCTGTGATGCGGGCGCCTCGTCTTAGCCAGAGGCCATTGTGACATGGGGGTGCGCGCAGTGACCGTGGGGGTATATAAGGAGCAAGAGCCCTGGGGTGCTCACTCCCAGGAGAGCAGCTTCTCAGGAGGCAGCAGCTTCTCAGGAGGCAGCGGCTTCTCAGGAGGCAGCATCTTCTCAGGAGGCAGCGGCTTCTCAGGAAGCAGCAGCTTTTCAGGAGGCAGCAGCTTCTCAAGAGGCAGCAGCTTCTCAAGAGGCAGCGGCTTCTCAGGAGGCAGCAGCTGTTCAGAAGCAGCGGCTTCTCAGGAGGCAGCGGCTTCTTAGGAGGCAGCAGCTTCTTAGGAGGCAGCAGCTTCTTAGGAGGCAGCATCTCCCCTGGGTGCCCGTGTCAGCTCTGCGACAGACGAGGCTCAAGATGCCCATGGACAAGGAGGCCAACGCCCACTCCCAGCCCTTCCGGCTGCCGGCCTTGCTCAATAGGCCACAGGTGAGGGACGGGGCAGGAGGGAGAGGCCGGTGGTGGGACGGGGCCGCACGCAGCAGCCACGAGGCTGGGGATGCCGCCTCCATCCCATGTGTCCTCCTCCTCCTCCTGCCCACAGGTCAGCCACAGCCTGGGCCAGCAGACCACGCACACTTCCTGGGTCAACCCCTCGGTCCAGGAGCGCTTCCAGGACCACCATGAAGGTCCCCAGGAGGGGTCTGGCTGGCACCGCAGCACCAACACAGCGGCAGCACTAGAGGCAGAGTGCCCGGCACCTGCCCCACAGGGCCCCACAGCCGACGACGCGGCTCTGTGGGACGCAGCCCAGCGCATCGTCAGTGAGGCCGTGCGCAGGGCTGTGGCTGTGATCCAGGGACCTGGCGAGCAGCCTGGGGAACAGCAGGAGCTGGCCCAACGTGCGGAATTGGAAGAGGAGAACAGCAAAGAGGGGTGCCAGGGTGAAGACTACAGCATCCACAGCATCTGGGTCAACCCCTTGGTCCAGGAGCACCTCCAGGATGCCCCTGCAGAACCCCAGGAGGGCTCTGGCTTGCCCAGCTGCAGTGACACTGAGGCGGCAGCAGAGGCAGAGAGCCCAGCACCTGCCCAGCACAGCCCCACAGAGGACGATGTGGCTGTGTGGGACACTGTGGAGTACCTCGTCAGCGAGGCCGCGCACAGGGCTCTGGCTGTGATCCCGGGACCTGGCCAGCAAGTGGTGGAACAGCAGGAGCTGGCCCAGCGCTTGGATGTGGCAATGGCAGCACCAACAGCCACAGGACTTGACGCCACCGAGTCTCCCTTGGCTGGAGAGCCTGAGGGAGAGGCCAGCACAGCCCTTCTCGTCCCAGCTGAACCCACCGAAGGAGAAAACACGGTTTCTCCAATGTCTGGAGGCCATCAAGGAGAGCCCAGCACAGCCATCGTCTGCCCGGCAGCAAACGAGGAGGAAGTGGCTTCTTGGTTGCCTCAAGAGCCTCCGGCAGACGCTGGCACACTCCAGCTTGCCCCAGCAGCGGACGACGAAGGACATGCAGCGGCTTCTCCTGTGGCTCCGGATCCTCAGCAGCAGGTGAGCTGGTGGTGCACGGCCGGCAGCGGGCATCCCGAGTCGCCGGAGGCCGGCGCGGTGCCTGGGCTGTGTGCGGCAGGGAGATGCCCGGTGCTCCCCGTGCCATGGCACCCACATCCCCTCCATCCCCTGTGCTCTTGCTGTCTCCATGCAGGTGGCCTCCCAGCACACAGGTGACACACAGTCGTGCTCCAGCTGCAGGGACGCGCCCGAGGATGAGCAAGGTACGTCCCCAAGTTGAGCACCATCCCAGTGAGGGCTGGGCTGTCCCGGCTGTCCCAGCCAGCGGCACCCGGGCCAGGCCTGTGGCACTGCGTGCACAGGGGGCCACTCCCCAGCCACCCCTCCCTGAGGGAAGCCCTCGGTGGCAGGGGCAGGCGGGGGCTGTCGGTCGCCCGCCCTGCCCCTCGCCTACAGCTCTCCTACCCCCACAGGCATCACCACCCGCCCGCACGCCCCGGCTCGACGGCCTTCCCGCTTCAGGAGGGCGCTCCGGGCTCTGCGCAGGGCTTTCCGCTGTAGCTGCATAGCGGGACAGCAAGAGGAGTAGAGCCCGGCTGCCAGCGCCGCGCGGCTCCCTGGAGATGCGGCTGGTCCTGAGCCTGCGCAGCGTCCAGAGGGAGCGGCTCAGGGTGGCACGCGAGGGATGGGTGCGTGGACGGCGACCGCGGCGTTCACCTGCCCTGAGGACATGGTGCTGCCAGCCTCTGCTCGGCCTTGGATGCTTTTTACAAAGTAATAAAGCCAATAAAAAATGACACTTTTCCCCCCGTGCTCATCAGTTCCTGGTCCACCTCGGGACAAAGACGGGTGCAGGCAATCTCTGTCCTCGGGGTGTCCCGGCATTGGTTGCGGGAAGCCCTGGGCTGGTGCTGCCACAAGCCGGCAGTCTGGCTGCATCCCCCTTCAAGCTCCCTTCCCACCAGCCTGTCTCCAGTTCAAGTCAAGGACTTTGAACATTGCACATCTATTGCCAACTTGGCCTGGTTGACCTAATCCCTGCACCATACGGCATCACCTTGGTTTCACAAGGAACCTCCCCACTGCGGTGGTGTTTCGGAGCACCTACATGAGCTGATACAGGCGAGACCCTGCGCACATACACGTGGTGCCAGGATGGGGTCCCTCGCTTCCGCCGAGGTTCTCCCAAGTCAGGAAGAGCCGGCTTCTCGCTCCCTTGCTGGAAATCTGAGCCCTCATCCATCTCTGCGCAAGGCTCTGATGCACAAGGCTTCCAGCGTCACGAGAGCAGGTTCAGGCCTGAGACACCGGGGACAAGGGCCACAAACAGTGCTGCTCTTCAGAAGAAATCCACCCACGCAGAGCTTCATCTCAGACGCGAGTTCCTCCGCCCCGGGTTTCTGGGGCCTAAAAATAGAGGGAGGCTCAGGTATAAACCCAGTTAGCCAAGAGCCTGTGTGGCCCATTGCAGCCCAGCCACGGCTGTCTGTGGCTGCTGCATGGCCTGGGCAGCAGCCTTCGCAGCATCCTCCTCTTCCCCAGCACCCCGGCGCACTGCACAGAGCCAGAGCTAATTGCAGTCACTAGGGCAGCACCGGGCAGCAGCAGCATGTCTCTTCTCTGCATCCAGCTGCCGAGTTGCCCTGCGGGGAATTTCAGCTGGGGAAGGGCGGAGTCGAATCGCCATCGGCCGGGGGCTCAGGACAGAGCACGGCACCGCCACGTCCCCGGAGCGGAGCCCTTCTTTACCCGGCTTGGACTGGGGTATTCCTCCTGCTCACAGTGCGGTCCTTCTCCGGGATAAGGTGATGCCAGCACTTTGAGGGCAAGTCGAACTTCATGACGAAATGGGCATGAAACAGCCTCACTTCATGAAAAGCAAAAGGAGTAAAATTGACACGGAACAAAGCCAGTAACTTACCACAGCTGTCCAAGCTGCGCTCATCACGTGTGAGGCAACCGGCAACACGTTCTGCTGCTGCGGGGCTGTGCCACAACAAGTCAGTTGGGGTGCTGGCCGGAAAGGTAGTCATGTACATCTCGAGATACCCAAATCGTTTTGTGGGAAGCATCTGTTCCCTCAGCTGGATTGGGAACACTTTTGACACACGGTATTTGCTGGGCCCCAAATCACAGCTGCGTTGACTCCTATAAGCCCCCCACTTCCAATGCAACAGGTGCCCAGTTCAAGGTGACGGCACAGCAAGGTGTTCTTCTCTTTAATCTGCTGCACATGTTCTCTGCGAAATCGACACTTCCTTCCTAGGAGCGATCTGGCTCTTAACGTAGGCTCCAAACCCATTGGCCTTGTGCTGAGGTTTGATTGCGAGGTGACAATAAAACCCTGACAGATGTATTGTCAACCCTCTCTCTCCCCGCTTGCCCCTTCAGCCCCTCCCTCTCCCTGCTTCCCACTATTGACAGGCGATTGGGAGGGAAAGAAGGTCGGAGAGAAGAGAGTTGGAAAACTGAAAGATGCTTTACTAATGCTACTAATAAAAATAGAGAAAAGAATACCAAATAGACCAAACCGATCTTGAAAGTCCCGGCAACTGCTCCGGCAGATGCAGGGCCGGCACCCGAAGTCCTGGACGGCACTCTGCAGCCAGCCGCAACTGGGTTCAGTCTGTCACTAGGCCTTGGTTTGCAGGGACAGCTCGCAAGGTCCTCTCCCAATGTGGGCCATAGGGAAAAGGGACGAGATCCTCGTGATCTCCCACTTTTATATGAAGTATCACGTGAATGGGATGCAATACTTGGTCGGTCAGTTGCAGTTCAGCTCCTGCTTGCACATCTCCCGAGATGCATCATTATCAATGATCTTGCATACCATCGCTATGGCTACCAAAACATGTAGCTAGCTTTCAGGAAAGCACAGTTTGTACGAAGACTTTAGCCGACAGAAAAATTCACTGAAAGAGAAACATGTTTTTTAACAAAACCAGGACACCTTGTTGACAGTAGTTTGCCAACAGTAATTTGCCAACGGGAGGAGTTCTTGCTAAATTAACAGCAAAAGACATGCTGAAAAATGCAAGGGAGCAATCAGGGAGGGCTACAGTCGTGCTCGGGAGCTGTCTCCGTGCACGAAGGTTTTTGTGTCTCGCTGTGTAGTGGCCAGAGAGTTGGTCCGATGGCACTGAAGAGCTCCAGGAGACATCCATCGGTTTGCTTCTTTTCTACACCGAGCTTTAAAGGCTGCTTTTGATAGGAAAATGTGAGGAAAACATAACGTTCCTCCAAGAAGACCTCGGGTAAGTCATTTCCCCAAATTCAAACTTCTTTTCCCAGGGAGGCTGAATTTCCTCCATAGCAATCAAATGATCAGGTTTTGCACACAAGAGTTGGTGTGGTTCTAAGCATCTTTATTTTGTGTATGCTGCCTTAAAGAAGGAGAGTGTTCTGCCTTTTGCAATGGCGTCATTTTCTACCTCAAGGATCAAGTTGTGGCAGGAATCGTATTCTGGAACACCTTCAACAGGATGCCTGTTGCTGGGAGGGTCAGTGCAGGAGTGGTGTGCTGAGCAGTGAGTCTTGCTTACATTGGGGATTTTCTTGTGGAAAAATCAATATCTGCCAGTTTAAAATGAGGAAAAAGAAATGGAGATGCTCTGGGTGTGTTGGTACGATACTTGCAAGAAACTTCTAGGTTGGTTGTGCCTTAGTCATTAGCAGTGCGGGTCAGAGTGGCTTCCAATGTGATTCTAAAGAAGTGCTGTTTTTTCTTCAGCTTTCAGACTCTTTTTTCCCTCATTTTTGGTGCATATTTTCTTCTAGCTCTCTAAAAAGCACTGAATTGAGGCGTGGAAATGACTTCACAACCTTGAGATTGTAAAGAAGGTGTGTTTATTGAAAGTGCTGGACACACGGCTAAATCATTCCACCTAAGACTTGTGTAAATTTCCAGTAGCTGTGAGCTTGGTGAAATGCTGTAAAGTGTTACATATCCACGAAAGTTCTAGGAACACCTATGCATATCCATAACCTGTCCCCCAGAAGGCAGTTCTTATTACAATGACTTCCGGGAAATCATTTCCACAGCCTCCACCTCCGGCCCCTCCTGGTTGCGCCTGCGCAGTGATGGTGAACCGAGGTCTTCTTCGCTGTAAACTTTCACCTCTGGCCTGGTGTGCTGAGTTGGCTGGGACTCAAACTGATGAGTTGGTTAGAACTGGCAGATCTCCTGTCCTGGGCCCAAGTTTCTCTTATCTAGTTGACCCAAGGATGCAGCTAGGGTTTTTTTATCTTTGCAAGGCCTGTCAAGTCGTCAGCGAGCTCCCGTTTCTCATACAAGAAGTTACACAAAGCTGAGCGAGGCTAGGCAATTGTGATGTGGCTTAAGGGTTAGCTCTAGTTCTCCAAGTGTTAGTTCTTGAAGTGTTAGTTAGTTAATCCCCTCTATCGATCCCCCTTTTTCTAAGAGGTTAGTAAATTCTTGTACTAATGTGATGATTCTTTATCTATGTTTTCTCTGAGCACAGCTAAGAAGGCTACTTCTACCTGAGAAAACCCATCGCTGTCCTTCAAAGGACAAACAGATTTTTAATGTTCAACGAAACATTTGAGTTACTATCACAACAAACAAATGTCTAATGCAAAAGTCAGCCTCCCGGTGTTTGTCTGCTGCACTGCTGAGCTCTTTTGGGGCAGCCGGCGAGCACATGGCTGGTGCTCCGGCAGAAATGGCATGTTTGAGGCTGCCATGGGAGCTTGCATTCTTCGGTGTGGTGAGCCCGCTCACTGCAGTTGTAGCATTTGTCTTTTCTTTTGGGTTTCTTCGTGCCAATGTCATAAGTGCCACCCGGGCCGGTCGACCAGAAGGACCAAAAGGACCAAAAGGTCACCCAGAAGGTCCAGAAGGACCAAAACATGTCAAGGCGGACATCATCTCATCTCTTTGATAGAATTTCAGAAAGGTTTAGGCCACCAGATTAAGGTGAGGAAGTTGATGAGGCCTTCTACGGGCAGCTGAGAGCGGCCTCACAGTCACAGGCTCTCGTTGTTATAGGGGATTTTAACTACCCTGATATTTGCTGGAAGGACTACTCAGCAAGCCGGCCACAGTCTAGGGGGCTCCTCCAGTGCATTGATGATAACTTTCTGATGCAAATGGTGGAGGAGCGGACTAGGAGAGGTGCGCTGCTGGATCTCGTCCTCACTAACAAGGAGGGTCTGGTTGAAGCAGTAAAGGTGGAGGGCTGCCTTGGTTGCAGCGACCATGAGATGGTGGAGTTCAGAATCTCATGTGGCGGGAGACGAATAGCAAGCAGAATTGCAACTCTGGACTTCAGCAGGGCCAACTTTGGCCTTTTCAAACAATTGCTGGGGGAAATCCTGTGGGCAAGGCTGCTTGAAGCTAAAGGGGCCCAAGACAGTTGGTTAACACTCAGGTAGTGCTTCTACCAAGCTCAAGATCAGAGCATCCCGACACATAGGAAGTCAAGGAGGGGAGCCAGGAGACCTGTGTGGTTTCCAGGTTGCACCTGGGTTACCTTTCATGGTGCTTTGCAGGCTTTCTTCACTCGGGAATGATGGATCCGGGCGTTCTGTTCTTTAGCAGTGAAGGATGTCGGGACGACTTGAAATGGACCTTCCTATTGTGCTTCCAAAGTCTTTTCTGCAAGAGACTTCACATGCACATAATCTCCCGGTTGGATGTTACGTACTGGCCCATCCAAACCCCTACTCCGAGTCCAAACACATTTCCCGATTTTGTTCAGTTTTATACCCCATAGCAGAGGTCCCCTACGGGCTATATAGTTGCCAGCCTATTCCCAAGTGCTGACTGACTTGCCGTATAACTTTTGAAATAAAAGATGGCCCTCTATGAGAGGAGATAACAGCCAGAACTCCAAACCCTGGTATTATTTCTTGTACTAGTGTTCTAGTCACCTCCTGCACTTTTTCTGTTCTCGTGGAGAATGCTTCTGGCCAACCTGAAAAGGTATCAGATAGTACCAATAAATATTGGTACCCCAGTTTTCCTGGGAGTTCTGAAAAATCTCTTTGTCATTGTTGCCCAGGTGCATTTCCTTTCCCAATTTGACCCATTTCTGGCTCGGCTGTCTTCTTAGGATTAGTCTGCAGGCAAAGATCGCATTGCTGTGTCCCCCGTCTTATGGTAGTATACAAATTTCTCGCTATTCTTTTCTGATCAAATGTTTATATAGTGCTTCTGCTCCCCAATGGCCCTTTCTGTGCTCTTCCCTTACTGTCACGGTCCATTCGGTGATGGACTCGTGATGGTTCGTTTACCTTGATCTCGAGGCGCAAAATTAAGGCAACCAAAATGCCAAGGGGTTATAATTCAATCAAGCAGTGTTGCTTTATTAATTTGCCCGTAAAGCGGCACGCGATAGAAAGAGAGTAGAGGAAAAGGGAAAGGTAAAAAGAAAAGGCGGAAAATGAGGCTGGGTTTACCACCGAACGAGCTCCAAAGGCGTCCCTCTGGTCTCCGATCCCGTGACGAGAGTCCTGCCGGTCCTCCGACATGATTCAGGGTCCTCCAGTGGGGAGATCTCCATGATGTCCCGTCAGGAGTTGTCTTTTATGCTTCTTCACCCCCGTCACTCCCATAGGTCGAGGCCAATCTCTGCCTTTATTGCACAATCCAGGCTTAACTGCGCAGGCCCGAAGAGTCCCCGCTTCGCTTCCCAGGGCCCGTCTGCGCCTGCGTCGCCTCGGTTCAGGGGTCTCTTACCGGTCCGTTGGGTGACCTCAAGACCCTTGGCGGGCCTCTGCGCATGCTCTTCTTCGTTGGCCTTTGTTACAGGGAGGAGGTGGGGGGCAAGTCTGGCTCAAACACCAGGCGAAAATCCATCTTCTGGACAGCAGTTCTTGTCCTCGGGTCTGAGAGGCCTTTGTAATGCAATTCATCTCAGGTGCTGGGGGCAAGTTTGGCTCAGGAAGCAGGTAGAGTCCCTACAGCACCTGTAGCCCCCAGGTCGGAGAGACCTGCACAACACAGTTCCTTGCTTCAGGCCTCTCTCCAAATCATTGTCCAGTTCTTTCTCTCAGTCCATTCTGTTCTCCAGGTCCCTGATGGCCATGTTCAGGCAGAAACTGTTCTTCGGACCGACTCTCACACCACCCCGTGGCTGAGCATTGCTATCAGGAGCTTGTGGCAGTAACACAGTCCTCAAAGGGAGACAGAAAGGATAAGAGAGAGAAAAAGAAAAGGAAAAGAAAGAAATGGTTTATATCCACGCGTTCCGCTTGATATCAATGGTTTTGGGAATGTCTACATTGGAGGGCACGTTAAACAAATTGTGTGCATTAAGCACAGATGTCAAATGTGTCAAACGCTTTACCATTTTCCAATTTAAAACGAACAATACCGCGGACAGAACAAAACCTATCAAAACTAATACCAAGAGAACAACAATGGGATGACACAACTTGTTCAGGATGCCTGTAGCAGTAGGTGACCACCGGAAGAGCGTGTCCCACCACTTATGTTCTGCGTCCTTTTCAATTCTTCTCAACACACGGTGAATTTCTTCAGGAACAGTTATCAAGGTTTTCTGTCCATTTACTCCAACTTCTTCTAAGATTTCAATCAAGTCCTGGTGTTGCAACAATTGCTTTACCAATGTGAGATTCATCCCAAGAGGTGTAGGCAATAATTCATGAATCAGTGTGTAATTAGATTCTATAAGTTGATGAGATATGACTGGTGCTAGGTAAGAAAAATCACATCCAGTAATTTTAACAAAATTACAGATACAAACATTTGAATGGTTTCTAATATTTACCATCACCATATCTACTAATATAGAATCACAAATAGTCCTCAAGCACACACAACCTTTGCCAATATACACTAATACCGTTTCTTGATTATTAGGGCGAACTTCAAAATGACAAACATTTTGCTCAGTGTCTAGACAAATGTCTTGAGCACTGATTGTATTACTTTCACAGATGAATCCTTGCTGCTCTCGCACAATACAAGATTCTAAATTTACAGTTTGCCACTTTTCGTCCACTTTTCGGGCCCATACTCTATGCTCGAAAGGATAGAGTATAGTTCCGTTGTGGTTCAAACCTAATGCAATAATGGGGTAAATTATGTCTATTGTAGCATTGTGTATAGTTAACACAAAGGTTGTGGCCGTGTTTGTGATGGGGTCATAGGTAAAGTTTACCAAAGTCCACCAGGATTGGAGTTCTCTCTCAAATTCAGTGGCGCTGTCCCAAACAATTTTCCGAATTTCGGTGGGAAAAGTGCCTTCTTCGCCTTCTCTTATGATCGAGGAGGCCACTGATTGCATCCACAGCTGTGCCTGAATACACCTGAGAGCTAAAGAAAGGTTATTTTGGGCCACACCAAGTGCATCTATTATCGTTTCATGGTCTTTCACATTAATTTTTTCCCACTTTGGTAACACTTTTGATAACAGCCATTGGTTAGTTCCCAAAGCCAATAGGGAAGAACGCAAGGGCAGTTGCAATTTCGCCAAATCACTAGTTGTAGTGGCCAATTTATTCATTAATATTTCTGAACCAATACCATTTAAAACTCCCAATCCTGACCCCAACACACCAGTTAGGTCTCTCTGTGTTCGCTTTTTATTAGGAATTCGCTTCCGCAGCTCAATTATGCTATTGGTCATTTTAAAATTTAGGCCTTCAGATTTGATTCATGAATGATTCGCGTTATTCTCTGTGTCCCTCGGAGTTCTCCTGCAAAACAGAAAACAAACAGGGCTCGCCTCCTTGAGGCAAGAATAATTAAAATGATGTAATTATCCAGCGCGTGCAGCTTGTAGGTTTGGAAAAGTTCCAAACCATTCTCACAATGGTTTCACAGTGTTTTCACCTGTAGCCCTGCCAAAAGCTTCAGCTTGGACTAATCCTGATGTTATTTCCACCCCCACCAGCACAAAACGTTTACCCCCCGATTTCTTAAAGGGGCCAAGATAATCTACCTGCCAGGCATCCCACAAACCTTTACCCTCCCTTAAATGTAGAGGGTAGTCTTCTAAAGGGTGCCTTTCAAGCCATCTCCGACATTGCTCGCAGGCTGATATGCAGGTTTTACACATTTCTCTGGTGACGGGCCAGCCTCGGGCCAGAGCTTCACGATACAAATCTTTAGCTGTGGTGTGTTTGCGTTTTACATGCAACCATTCTAACAAGCCTTCCCAATCCTCTGAAATTTGGTCCTTTGGCTGTTCTCCCTTTCCCGTTTTAATGTACGGGCGCTCCTTTCTTGAAGTGGCAACAGGAATATCGGTAGGGAGGGGTGGATTTTTAACTTCAATCTGACAGATTCCTCTTGACTTTTCTTCTAGGATTTTTACAGGACCATATTTCCTGTTATAATCAATCAGTTCTTGTGCCACTTCTCCCCATGTCCACACCTTTTTGGTATTCGGTTGGTTTGGGGAAGTCGGGGCAGGGGTAAAGGGGGAGTCAATGCTGGTATTAGCTCCATCCCTTTGGTCCCTACTCCTGTTATTTTGGGTTCTAATTACACTTTCTAACCTATCCACTGGATTGATCAGTGCAACTGTTCTTTGAAGGTTAATCCCAGTAGGTTTAAGTGATTCTGGGAGTCCCCTTATTAAAGGAGTCATCATGTCTGGATTAACTGGCAACATCGTTGGGGATTCACATTCGAGAATCAATTTTCTTTCATGTATCATTTGTAAGCAAGCTGCTTTGTGTACACTTTCTAGCAATTGATCAGGTGTGCCAGTGATTGCTAGGGGTTCTCCCTTATCTAGGGGGTTTAACCCTCCAGCCCAATAAGCAGCTCGCTGGGTTAGGGACCATGGAGCACGTCTGTCACCAGTTGTTAAGAAAACTCTGTGCCCCCAGTAACCATTTGCTTCTTGCTCAGTTAACTGAATTTGGTCCCCCCCGGTAAGAGATACGCGCCATACGTACTCTGTTTCAGATTCTCTAGGGAGACGACTATACTCCTTTTTTAGTTTAGCTAGTTTGGTGGCAGTGTAAGGAGTTTGCCTCGTTGTAATGTGAGGGTCAGTATCCTGCTCATTTGCATAAAAATATTCTGTTTTCACCAAGGGTCTTATGGGTGGATATTCTCCATGACATTTTCTCATCTCTAATTCTTTCAGAGGGTACATTTGAGCTACTTGTCGGACACTTTTCTCCTCCAGCTCCCGCTCCTGCAGCGCCCTTGTGTTTTTTAAACACTCCTCTTTTAGAGTAGCTTTTAATGAGCAGTTTTCTTCCCTCTCTTTTTCTAATTGTTCAAAACAATTTTCTAATTGTTGCTCTAAACTGGAGGTAGTTTTTTGCAAAACTTGCACCAGATTTTCAAAGGATTCTACAATTTTACTCGCATTACTCCGTCGCTTAAAGCAATCTTCAATAGCTGCTACGAGACTAGCTCTAAGTACAGCACACACCAACGGCTTTATTCCTTTCTGATCTGAACTTAGACTTGGTCTGTAAAGAAATCACTTGGTCCACTCCACTCTGTAAATTAGCCCCAATTATCACGAGCCCAGTCTTCTCCGGGTACAGAGGGTCGAGCTCCATACTTTGCTAAAAGTGTGTAGAGCGAGTCCCAATCTTTTACTAACCAAGAATCTTGACTATCAGCCCTTTCAGTCATTCTTATTATGAAGGGAACACACCCACTACAGGAAGGCACAACTTAGTTACACAAAGCTACAGCAACTGCTGCGTCACCCTTCTCTTTCCTGAGCGGTTGAAGAGGCCAAAATCTGCTACGGGAAGGCTCAACTTAGGTACACAAAAACCACAAATTTGCCCCTTCACTACCCGAGCAGACAATTCTCATCGCCATGAGAACAGCACCCCTTTTGCGCTTTGAGATCTTTTGGTCTGATTTCAAGAGACAGAGCCCTCAACTCGAGTTCGGAGTGCTTTACGCCAAGGCGTGTGTGGTGTGCGGGAAATCTGAATCTCTCCCCTTGCTTTCTGAACAACTGTCACTGATAACAGCGTAGGCTGATAACAGTGCAGCGCCAGGTGCGGCTGAACCGATATGTCCTTCCCCTGATACAGACCAGACACTACCTGCACCCCTCTATCTCTCAAAATTCTGTCCGTGACGCCAATTTAATCACAGAATCACAGAATCACAGAATGTTAGGGATTGGAAGGGACCTCGAAAGATCATCTAGTCCAATCCCCCTGCCAGAGCAGGAACCCCTAGGTGAGGTTACACAGGAAGGCGTCCAGGCGGGTTTTGAATGTCTCCAGAGAAGGAGAATCCACAACCCCCCTGGGCAGCCTGTTCCAGTGTTCTGTCACCCTCACTGAGAAGAAGTTTCTTCTCACATTTAAGTGGAACCTCTTGTGTTCCAGCTTGAACCCATTACCCCTTGTCTTACTGTTGGTTGTCACCGAGAAGAGCCTGGCTCCATCCTCGTGACACCCACCCTTTATATATTTCTAAACATTAATGAGGTCACCCCTCAGTCTCCTCTTCTCCAAGCTAAAGAGACCCAGCTCCCTCAGCCTTTCCTCATAAGGGAGATGCTCCACTCCCTTCATCATCTTTGTGGCCCTGCGCTGGACTCTCTCCAGCAGTTCCCTGTCCTTCTTGAACTGAGGGGCCCAGAACTGGACACAATATTCCAGATGAGGTCTCACCAGGGTAGAGTAGAGGGGAAGGAGAACCTCTCTCGACCTACTAACCACCCCCCTTCTAATACACCCCAGGATGCCATTGGCCTTCTTGGCCACAAGGGCACAGTGCTGGCTCATGGTCATCCTGCTGTCCACCAGGACCCCCAGGTCCCTTTCCCCTACACTGCTCTCTAATAGGTCATTCCCCAACCTGTACTGGAACCTGGGGTTGTTCCTGCCCAGATGCAAGACTCTACATTTCCCCTTGTTATATTGCATTAAATTTTTCCCCGCCCAATTCTCTAGCCTGTCCAGATCTCGCTGGATGGCAGCACAGCCTTCTGGCATGTCAGCCACTCCTCCCAGCTTGGTGTCATCAGCAAACTTACTGATAGTACACTCAATTCCCTCATCCAAGTCATTGATGAATATATTGAACAGTATTGGTCCCAGAACTGACCCTTGAGGCACTCCACTAGATACAGGCCTCCAACCAGACTCCGCCCCATTGATCACAACTCTCTGGCTTCTCTCCTTCAGCCAGTTTGCAGTCCACCTCACTACCCGATCATCCAGTCCACACTTCCTCAGTTTTGCCGTGAGGATGCTGTGGGAGACGGTGTCAAATGCTTTGCTGAAGTCAAGGTAGACCACATCCACTGCTCTGCCATCGTCAATCCACCTTGTTACGTCTTCATAAAAGGCTATGAGGTTGGTCAAACACGACTTCCCCTTGGTGAAGCCATGTTGACTGTCCCTGATGACCCTCTTATCCTTGATATGTCTTAAGATGGCACCAAGGATAAGGTGTTCCATCACTTTCCCAGGGATGGAGCTGAGGCTGACCGGTCTAGAGTTGCCCGGGTCCTCCTTCTTGCCCTTTTTGAAGACCGGAGTGACATTTGCTTTCCTCCAGTCCTCAGGCACCTCTCCCATTTCCCAAGACTTGGCAAAGATGATGGAGAGCGGTCCAGAAATGCCTTCAGCCAGCTCCCTCAGCACCCGCGGGTGCATCCCATCTGGACCCATGGATTTATGGATGTCCAGATTGCTTAATTGCTCCCTAACCCAGTCCTCATCAACTGAGGCAGACTCCTTCATTGCCCTGCCTTCCTCTGGGGCCTCAGGGGTACGGGGCTCCTCAGGACAGCCTCCGGCAGAGTAGACAGAGACAAAGAAGGCATTCAGTAATTCTGCCTTCTCTGTATCTTCTGTCACCAGGGCACCCACCCCGTTCATCAGTGGGCCTACATTGCCTCTGGTGTTAGTTTTATCTGCCATGTATTTGAAGAACCTCTTCCTGTTGTCCTTGACCCCTCTCGCCAGGTTTAACTCTAAGGAGGCCTTAGCTTTCCTAGTTGCCTCCCTACATCCTCTGACAACAGCCTTATATTCTTCCCAAGTGGCCAGCCCCTCCTTCCATGATTTGTAAACCCTCCTCTTCCACTTGAGTTTGCCCAGCAGTTCCCTGTTTAACCACGCAGGTCTCCTGGCTCCCTTCCTTGACTTCCTGCGCATCGGGATGCACTGATCTTGAGCTTAATGTCACGGTCCATTCGGTGATGGACTTGTGATGGTTCGTTATACCTTGATCTCGAGGTGCAAACTTAAGGCAACCAAAATGCCAAGCGGTTATAATTCAATCAAGCAGTGTTGCTTTATTAATTTGTTCGTAAAGCGGCACGCGATAGAAAGAGAGTAGAGGAAAAGGGAAAGGTAAAAAGAAAAGGCGGAAAATGAGGCTGGGTTTACCACCGAACGAGCTCCAAAGGCGTCCCTCTGGTCTCCAGTCCCGTGACGAGAGTCCTGCCGGTCCTCCGTCATGATTCAGGATCCTCCGGTGGGGAGATCTCCATGATGTCCCATCAGGAATTGTCTTTTATGCTTCTTCACCCCCCCTTCACTCCCATAGGTCGAGGCCAATCTCTGCCTTTATTGCGCAATCCAGGCTTAACTGCGCAGGCCCGAAGAGTCCCCGCTTTGCTTGCCAGGGCCCGTCTGTGCCTGTGTCGCCTCGGTTCAGGGGTCTCTTACCGGTCCGTTGGGCGACCTCAAGACCCTTGGCGGGCCTCTGCGCATGCTCTTCTTCGTTGGCCTTTGTTACAGGGAGGAGGTGGGGGGCAAGTCTGGCTCAAACACCAGGCGAAAATCCATCTTCTGGACAGCAGTTCTTGTCCTCGGGTCGGAGAGGCCTTTGTAACGCAATTCGTCTCAGGTGCTGGGGGCAAGTTTGGCTCAGGAAGCAGGCAGAGTCCATACAGCACCTGTAGCCCCCAGGTCGGAGAGACCTGCACAACACAATTCCTTGCTTCAGGCCTCTCTCCAAATCATTGTCCAGTTCTTTCTCTCAGTCCATTCTGTTCTCCAAGTCCCTGATGGCCATGTTCAGGCAGAAACTGTTCTTCGGACCGACTCTCCCACTTACTAAAGGCCAAACTAAAGAGGAGGTAACAAGAAGTTTTCCCTGTGGGCTGTGAGCCCAGCCTTTCTAATTATATGATCCCTCGAAATCTAGAAGAAGTTGGCTTACCGTCCAAAGAGACCTGCCCGTTGGGGACTAGGGCACTTTCTATTCTTACTTTTTGGTTAGCTGCCGGTTTTGCCTCTCTGTCCGCCAGCTCGTTCCCTTTTTCCGATTGCGAGCTCACTTTCTGGTGTGCCTTGATATGCATGATTGCCACCTTCTTAGGAAGTTGAACTGCTTCCGATAACTTCAGTATCTCATTTGCATGTCTGATATGTTTGCCTTGAGAGTTCTAGAGGCCTCTTTCTTTCCAAATTGCTCCGTGCGCATGCACGACCCCGAAAGCATACCTCGAGTCAGTATAGATGTTCACCATTTTACCTTGAGCTAGTTGCAGAGCACGAATAAGGGTGATTATTTCTGCCTTTTGTGCAGAAGTACTTCGAGGTGGAAGTCCAGATTCCATCACTTCATGGCTATAGCAGAAGCAGCATGCCTTTCAGCGTTCAGGATACAGCTGCTTGCGTCCATCAAGCAGTTCTCAGTGTTTTCCATAGGACTGTCCTTTAGATCTTCCACAGAATCACACAGAATGTTAGGGATTGGAAGGGACCTCGAAAGATCATCTAGTCCAATCCGCCTGCCAGGGCAGGAACACCTCGGTGAGGTTAAACAGGAAGGCGTCCAGGCGGGTTTTGAATGTCTCCAGAGAAGGAGAATCCACAACCTCCCTGGGCAGCCTGTTCCAGTGTTCCGTCACCCTCACTGAGAAGAAGTTTCTTCTCAAATTTAAGTGGAACCTCTTGTGTTCCAGCCTGAACCCATTACCCCTTGTCTTGCTGTTGGTTGTCACCGAGAAGAGCCTGGCTCCATCCTCGTGACACCCACCCTTTATATATTTCTAAACATTGATGAGGTCACCCCTCAGTCTCCTCTTCTCCAAGCTAAAGAGACCCAGCTCCCTCAGCCTTTCCTCATAAGGGAGATGCTCCACTCCCTTCATCATCTTTGTGGCCCTGCGCTGGACTCTCTCCAGCAGTTCCCTATCCTTCTTGAACTGAGGGGGCCAGAACTGGACACAATATTCCAGATGAGGTCTCACCAGGGTAGAGTAGAGGGGAAGGAGAACCTCTCTCGACCTACTAACCACTCCCCTTCTAATACACCCCAGGATGCCATTGGCCTTCTTGGCCACAAGGGCCCAGTGCTGGCTCATGGTCATCCTGCTGTCCACCAGGACCCCCAGGTCCCTTTCCCCTATGCTGCTCTCTTGTAGGTCATTCCCCAACCTGTACTGGAACCTGGGGTTGTTCCTGCCCAGATGCAAGACTCTACATTTTCCCTTGTTATATTTCATTAAATTTTTCCCCGCCCAACTCTCTAGCCTGTCCAGATCTCGCTGGATGGCAGCACAGCCCTCTGGTTTGTCAGCCACTCCTCCCAGCTTGGTGTCATCAGCAAACTTGCTGATAATACACTCAGTTCCCTCATCCAAGTCATTGATGAATATATTGAATAGTATTGGTCCCAGAACTGACCCTTGAGGCACTCCACTAGATACAGGCCTCCAACCAGACTCTGCCCCATTGATCATGACTCTCTGGCTTCTCTCCTTCAGCCAGTTTGCAGTCCACCTCACCACCCGATCATCCAGTCCACACTTCCTCAGTTTTGCCGTGAGGATGCTGTGGGAGACTGTGTCAAATGCTTTGCTGAAGTCAAGGTAGACCACATCCACTGCTCTGCCATCGTCAATCCACCTTGTTACGTCTTCCTAAAAGGCTATGAGGTTGGTCAAACACGACTTCCCCTTGGTGAAGCCATGTTGACTGTCCCTGATGACCCTCTTATCCTTGATATGTCTTAAGATGGCACCAAGGATAAGGTGTTCCATCACTTTCCCAGGGATGGAGGTGAGGCTGACCGGTCTAGAGTTGCCCGGGTCCTCCTTCTTGCCCTTTTTGAAGACCGGAGTGACATTTGCTTTCCTCCAGTCCTCAGGCACCTCTCCCGTTTCCCAAGACTTGGCAAAGATGATGGAGAGCGGTCCAGCAATGACTTCAGCCAGCTCCCTCAGCACCCGCGGCTGCATCCCATCTGGACCCATGGATTTATGGATGTCCAGATTGCTTAACTGGTCCCTAACCCAGTCCTCATCAACTGAGGCAAACTCCTCCATTGCCCTGCCTTCCTCTGGGGCCTCAGGGGTACGGGGCTCCTCAGGACAGCCTCCGGCAGAGTAGACAGAGACAAAGAAGGCATTCAGTAATTCTGCCTTCTCTGTATCTTCTGTCACCAGGGCACCCACCCCATTCATCAGTGGGCCTACATTGCCTGATCTGCTCGACTGGAGTATGTTGCTTCGATGGTCTCCCGGCAATCATGATGAACTGATTCTCCAATGTTTCCACTAAGGAAAGAAGCTGGGTTGACAATGTTAGTGACGATGATTTCTACATCATTCTGTATAGCCTGATATTTCAGAAGCCTTGGTGGGGAAAGCCAATGTCCCCCTTTTGCTTCTAGCACTGTAAGCAAAAAGAAATGGTTTACTCACATCTGGGAGTCCTAAAGGAGGGACTGACACGAAAGCCTTAGCAAGTTCTTCAAAGGCTCGTGTAGCTTCTTTATTGTCCTTCAGAAAAGTAATGACGATCATGTTGAAAACAAAGAATCAGTGTGGTGAGGCTGTAGAGTGGCCCTTGGCTTGTCCTACAAGCAAGCACTGAATGCGGATTCTTACAGGTGTAGTGGAGCAGCCAGCAGCATCTCTGAGTAAAGCGCTGGGGGATGGGGTCCTGTGTGCTGGGGACAGCTTCCCTTGCCAATCTCTGCTCCCTCCTCCTTCAAGCAGGGGCTGCCCCACGCCGGGCACAGCCAGTCCCAGCCGGGCCCGCAGGTGGGTGTCTCCGTGGCGACCGCCCGGGCTCTGTGATGCGGGCGCCTCGTCTTAGCCAGAGGCCATTGTGACATGGGGGTGCGCGCAGTGACCGTGGGGGTATATAAGGAGCAAGAGCCCTGGGGTGCTCACTCCCAGGAGAGCAGCTTCTCAGGAGGCAGCAGCTTCTCAGGAGGCAGCAGCTTCTCAAGAGGCAGCAACTTCTCAGGAGGCAGCAGCTTCTCAGGAGGCAGCGGCTTCTCAGGAAGCAGCAGCTTTTCAGGAGGCAGCAGCTTCTCAAGAGGCAGCAGCTTCTGAAGAGGCAGCAGCTTCTCAAGAAGCAGCAACTTCTCAGAAAGCAGCAGCTTCTCAGGAGGCAGCGGCTTCTCAGGAGGCAGCAGCTGTTCAGAAGCAGCGGCCTCTCAGGAGGCAGCGGCTTCTTAGGAGGCAGCAGCTGTTCAGAAGCAGCGGCATCTCAGGAGGCAGCAGCTTCTTAGGAGGCAGCAGCTTCTTAGGAGTCAGCATCTCCCCTGGGTGCCCGTGTCAGCTCTGCGACAGACGAGGCTCAAGATGCCCATGGACAAGGAGGCCAACGCCCACTCCCAGCCCTTCCGGCTGCCGGCCTTGCTCAATAGGCCACAGGTGAGGAACGGGGCAGGAGGGAGAGGCCGGTGGTGGGACGGGGCCGCACGCAGCAGCCACGAGGCTGGGGATGCCGCCTCCATCCCATGTGTCCTCCTCCTCCTCCTGCCCACAGGTCAGCCACAGCCTGGGCCAGCAGACCACGCACACTTCCTGGGTCAACCCCTCGGTCCAGGAGCGCTTCCAGGACCACCATGAAGGTCCCCAGGAGGGGTCTGGCTGGCACCGCAGCACCAACACAGCGGCAGCACTAGAGGCAGAGTGCCCGGCACCTGCCCCACAGGGCCCCACAGTCGACGACGCGGCTCTGTGGGACGCAGCCCAGCGCATCGTCAGTGAGGCCGTGCGCAGGGCTGTGGCTGTGATCCAGGGACCTGGCGAGCAGCCTGGGGAACAGCAGGAGCTGGCCCAACGTGCAGAATTGGAAGAGGAGAACAGCAAAGAGGGGTGCCAGGGTGACGACTACAGCATCCACAGCATCTGGGTCAACCCCTTGGTCCAGGAGCACCTCCAGGATGCCCCTGCAGAACCCCAGGAGGGCTCTGGCTTGCCCAGCCGCACGGACACTGAGGCGGCAGCAGAGGCAGAGAGCCCAGCACCTGCCCAGCACAGCCCCACAGAGGACGATGTGGCTGTGTGGGACACTGTGGAGTACCTCGTCAGTGAGGCCACGCGCAGGGCTCTGGCTGTGATCCCGGGACCTGGCCAGCAAGCGGTGGAACAGCAGGAGCTGGCCCAGCGCTTGGATGTGGCAATGGCAGCACCAACAGCCACAGGACTTGACGCCACCGAGTCTCCCTTGGCTGGAGAGCCTGAGGGAGAGGCCAGCACAGCCCTTCTCGTCCCAGCTGAACCCACCGAAGGAGAAAACACGGTTTCTCCAATGTCTGGAGGCCATCAAGGAAAGCCCAGCACAGCCATCGTCTGCCCGGCAGCAAACGAGGAGGAAGTGGCTTCTTGGTTGCCTCAACAGCCTCCGGCAGACGCTGGCCCACTCCACCTTGCCCCAGCAGCGGACGACGAAGGACATGCAGCGGCTTCTCCTGTGGCTCCGGATCCTCAGCAGCAGGTGAGCTGGTGGTGCACGGCCGGCAGCGGGCATCCCGAGTCGCCGGAGGCCGGCGCGGTGCCTGGGCTGTGTGCGGCAGGGAGATGCCCGGTGCTCCCCGTGCCATGGCACCCACATCCCCTCCATCCCCTGTGCTCTTGCTGTCTCCATGCAGGTGGCCTCCCAGCACACAGGTGACACACAGTCGTGCTCCAGCTGCAGGGACGCGCCCGAGGATGAGCAAGGTACGTCCCCAAGTTGAGCACCATCCCAATGAGGGCTGGGCTGTCCCGGCTGTCCCAGCCAGCGGCACCCGGGCCAGGCCTGTGGCACTGCATGCACAGGGGGCCACTCCCCAGCCACCCCTCCCTGAGGGAAGCCCTCGGTGGCGGGGGCAGGCAGGGGCTGTCGGTCGCCCGCCCTACCCCTCGCCTACAGCTCTCCTACCCCCACAGGCATCACCACCCGCCCGCACGCCCCGGCTCGACGGCCTTCCCGCTTCAGGAGGGCGCTCCGGGCTCTGCGCAGGGCTTTCCGCTGTAGCTGCATAGCGGGACAGCAAGAGGAGTAGAGCCCGTCTGCCAGCGCCGCGCGGCTCCCTGGAGATGCGGCTGGTCCTGAGCCTGCGCAGCGTCCAGAGGGAGTGGCTCAGGGTGGCACGCGAGGGACGGGTGCGTGGACGGCGACCGCGGCGTTCACCTGCCCTGAGGACATGGTGCTGCCAGCCTCTGCTCAGCCTTGGATGCTTTTTACAAAGTAACAAAGCCAATAAAAAATGACACTTTTCCCCCCGTGCTCATCAGTTCCTGGTCCACCTCGGGACAAAGACGGGTGCAGGCAATCTCTGTCCTCAGGGTGTCCCGGCATTGGTTGCGGGAAGCCCTGGGCTGGTGCTGCCACAAGCCGGCAGTCTGGCTGCATCCCCCTTCAAGCTCCCTTCCCACCCGCCTGTCTCCAGTTCAAGTCAAGGACTTTGAACATTGCACATCTATTGCCAACTTGGCCTGGTTGACCTAATCCCTGCACCATACGGCATCACCTTGGTTTCACAAGGAACCTCCCCACTGCGGGGGTGTTTCGGAGCACCTACATGAGCTGATACAGACGAGACCCTGCGCACACACACGTGGTGCCGGGATGGGGTCCCTCGCTTCCGCCGAGGTTCTCCCAAGTCAGGAAGAGCTGGCTTCTCGCTCCCTTGCTGGAAATCTGAGCCCTCATCCATCTCTGCACAAGGCTCTGATGCACAAGGCTTCCAGCATCACGAGAGCAGGTTCAGGCCTGAGACACCGGGGACAAGGGCCACAAACAGTGCTGCTCTTCAGAAGAAATCCACCCACGCAGAGCTTCATCTCAGACGCGAGTTCCTCCGCCCCAGGTTTCTGGGGCCTAAAAATAGAGGGAGGCTCAGGTATAAAGCCAGTTAGCCAAGAGCCTGTGTGGCCCATTGCAGACCAGCCACAGCTGTCTGTGGCTGCTGCATGGCCTGGGCAGCAGCCTTCGCAGCATCCTCCTCTTCCCCAGCACCCCGGCGCACTGCACAGAGTCAGAGCTAATTGCAGTCACTAGGGCAGCACCGGGCAGCAGCAGCATGTCTCTTCTCTGCATCCAGCTGCCGAGTTGCCCTGCGGGGAATTTCAGCTGGGGAAGGGCGGAGTCGAATCGCCATCGGCCGGGGGCTCAGGACGGAGCACGGCACCGCCACGTCCCCGGAGCGGAGCCCTTCTTTACCCGGCTTGGACTGGGGTATTCCTCCTGCTCACAGTGCGGTCCTTCTCCGGGATAAGGCGATGCCAGCACTTTGAGGGCAAGTCGAACTTCATGACGAAATGGGCATGAAACAGCCTCACTTCATGAAAAGCAAAAGGAGTAAAATTGACACGGAAAAAAGCCAGTAACTTACCACAGCTGTCCAAGCTGCGCTCATCACGTGTGAGGCGAACCAGCAACACGTTCTGCTGCTGCGGGGCTGTGCCACAACAAGTCAGTTGGGGTGGTGGCCGGAAAGGTAGTCATGCACATCTCGAGATACCCAAATCATTTTGTGGGAAGCATCTGTTTCCTCAGCTGGATTGGGAACACTTTTGACAGACGGTATTTGCTGGGCCCCAAATCACAGCTGCGTTGACTCCTATAAGCCCCCCACTTCCAATGCAACAGGTGCCCAGTTCAAGGTGACGGCACAGCAATGTGTTCTTCTCTTTAATCTGCTTCACATATTCTCTGTGAAATCGACACTTCCTTCCTAGGAGCAATCTGGCTCTTAACGTAGGGTCCGAACCCATTGGCCTTGTGTTGAGGTTTGATTGCGAGGTGACAATAAAACCCTGACAGATGTATTGTCAACCCTCTCTCTCCCCGCTTGCCCCTTCAGCCCCTCCCTCTCCCCGCTTCCCACTATTGACAGGCGATTGGGAGGGAAAGAAGGCCGGAGAGAAGAGAGTTGGAAAAATGAAAGATGTTTTACTAATGCTACTAATAAAAATAGAGAAAAGAATACCAAATAGACCAAACCGATCTTCAAAGTCCCGGCAACTGCTCCGGTAGATGCAGGGCCGGCACCCGAAGTCCTGGACGGCACTCTGCAGCCAGCCGCAACTGGATTCAGTCTGTCACTAGGCCTTGGTTTGCAGGGACAGCTCGCAAGGTCCTCTCCCAATGTGGGCCATAAGGAAAAGGGACGAGATCCTCGTGATCTCCCACTTTTATATGAAGTATCACGTGAATGGGATGCAATACTTGGTCGGTCAGTTGCAGTTCAGCTCCTGCTTGCACATCTCCCGAGATGCATCATTATCAATGATCTTGCATACCATCGCTATGGCTACCAAAACATGTAGCTAGCTTTCAGGAAAGCACAGTTTGTACGAAGACTTTAGCCGACAGAAAAATTCACTGAAAGAGAAATACGTTTTTTAACAAAACCAGGACACCTTGTTGACAGTAGTTTGCCAAGAGTAATTTGCCAACGGGAGGAGTTCTTGCTAAATTAACAGCAAAAGACATGCTGAAGAATGCAACGGAGCAATCAGGGAGGGCTACAGTCATGCTCGGGAGCTGTCTCCGTGCACGAAGTTTTTTGTGTCTCGCTGTGTAGTGGCCAGAGAGTTGGTCCGATGGCACTGAAGAGCTCCAGGAGACATCCATCGGTTTGCTTCTTTTCTACACCGAGCTTTAAAGGCTGCTTTTGATAGTAAAATGTGAGGAAAACATAACGTTCCTCCAAGAAGACCTCGGGTAAGTCATTTCCCCAAATTCAAACTTCTTTTCCCAGGGAGGCTGAATTTCCTCCATAGCAATCAAATGATCAGGTTTTGCACACAAGAGTTGGTGTGGTTCTAAGCATCTTTATTTTGTGCCTGCTGCCTTAAAGAAGGAGAGTGTTCTGCCTTTTGCTTTTGCCGCTGGAAGTCAGGAATGATCAGCGCTGTGCTTCATGTTAGGATCGTTTCATTCTCGTCTTCTTGAAAGTTACTTTTGCCGGACGCAACTCAGAGAAAAACGCCTCAGTCTCTTACAGGGCCCTGCTCTTGAGTCCGCTCTCAACATCACAGGCAAAGAGCTGCTGCTGCTTTTCTGCACTGGATGTTTGACATCTCTTTTCTTTAGGGACAAGATCTCTTCCATCAAGAGACTGAAACAGAAGCAGAAGCACCAGAAGCTGACATTTCTCCAAGTTTTCCCCCAGTGCCTCGAGTCCCAAAGAGAAGAGAAGAGAAGAGAAGAGAACGGCAATGGTGTCATTTTCTACCTCAGGGATCAAGTTGTGGCAGGAATCGTATTATGGAACACCTTCAACAGGATGGCTGTTGCTGGCAAGGTCAGTGCAGGACTGGTGTGCTGAGCAGTGAGTCTTGCTTACGTTGGGGATTTTCTTGTGGAAAAATCAATATCTGCCAGTTTAAAATGAGGAAAAAGAAATGGAGATGCTCTGGGTGTGTTGGTACGATACTTGCAAGAAACTTCTACGTTGGTTGTGCCTTAGTCATTAGCAGTGCGGGTCAGAGTGGCTTCCAATGTGATTCTAAAGAAGTGCTGTTTTTTCCTCAGCTTTCAGACTTTTTTTTCCCTCATTTTTGGTGCATATTTTCTTCTAGCTCTCTAAAAAGCACTGAATTGAGGCGTGGAAATGACTTCACAACCTTGAGATTGTAAAGAAGGTGTGTTTATTGAAAGTGCTGGACACACGGCTAAATAATTCCACCTAAGACTTGTGTAAATTTCCAGTAGCTGTGAGCTTGGTGAAATGCTGTAAAGTGTTACATATCCACGAAAGTTCTAGGAACACCTATGCATATCCATAACCTGTCCCCCAGAAGGCGGTTCTTATTACAATGACTTCCGGGAAATCATTTCCACAGCCTCCACCTCCGGCCCCTCCTGGTTGCGCCTGCGCAGTGATAGTGAACCGGGGTCTTCTTCGCTGTACACTTTTACCTCTGGCCTGGTGTGCTGAGTTGGCTGGGACTCAAACTGATGAGTTGGTTAGAACTGGCAGATCTCCTGTCCTGGGCCCAAGTTTCTCTTATCTAGTTGACCCAAGGATGCAGCTAGGGTTTTTTTATCTTTGCAAGGCCTGTCAAGTCGTCAGCGAGCTCCCGTTTCTCATACAAGAAGTTACACAAAGCTGAGCAAGGCTAGGCAACTGTGATGTGGGTTAAGGGTTAGCTCTAGTTCTCCAAGTGTTAGTTCTTGAAGTGTTAGTTAGTTAATCCCCTCTATCGATCCCCCTTTTTCGAAGAGGTTAGTAAATTCTTGTACTAATGTGATGATTCTTTATCTATGTTTTCTCTGAGCACAGCTAAGAAGGCTACTTCTACCTGAGAAAACCCATCGCTGTCCTTCAAAGGACAAACAGATTTTTAATGTTCAACGAAACATTTGAGTTACTATCACAACAAACAAATGTCTAATGCAAAAGTCAGCCTCCCGGTGTTTGTCTGCTGCGCTGCTGCGCTGCTGAGCTCTTTTGGGGCAGCTGGCGAGCACATGGCTGGTGCTCCGGCAGAAATGGCATGCTTGAGGCTGCCATGGGAGCTTGCATTCTTCAGCGTGGTGAGCCCGCTCACTGCAGTGGTAGCAATTGTCTTTTCTTTTGGGTTTCTTCGTGCCAATGTCATAAGTGCCACCCGGGCCGGTCGACCAGAAGGACCAAAAGGACCAAAAGGTCACCCAGAAGGTCCAGAAGGACCAAAACATGTCAAGGCGGACATCATCTCATCTCTTCGATAGATTTTCAGAAAGGTTTAGGCCACCAGATTAAGGTGAGGAAGTTGATGAGGACTTCTACGGGCAGCTGAGAGCGGCCTCACAGCCACAGGCTCTCGTTGTTATAGGGGATTTCAACTACCCTGATATTTGCTGGAAGGACTACTCAGCAAGCCGGCCACAGTCTAGGAGGCTCCTCCAGTGCATTGATGATAACTTTCTGATGCAAATGGTGGAGGAGCGGACTAGGAGAGGTGCGCTGCTGGATCTCGTCCTCACTAACAAGGAGGGTCTGGTTGAAGCAGTAAAGGTGGAGGGCTGCCTTGGTTGCCGCGACCATGAGATGGTGGAGTTCAGAATCTCATGTGGCGGGAGACGAATAGCAAGCAGAATTGCAACCCTGGACTTCAGCAGGGCCAACTTTGGCCTTTTCAAACAATTGTTGGGGGAAATCCCGTGGGCAAGGCTGCTTGAAGATAAAGGGGCCCAAGACAGTTGGTTAACACTCAGGGACTGCTTCTACCAAGCTCAAGATCAGAGCATCCCGACACATAGGAAGTCAAGGAGGGGAGCCAGGAGACCTGTGTGGTTTCCAGGTTGCACCTGGGTTACCTTTCATGGTGCTTTGCAGGCTTTCTTCACTCGGGAATGATGGATCCGGGCGTTCTGTTCTTCAGCAGTGAAGGATGTCGGGACGACTTGAAATGGACCTTCCTATTGTGCTTCCAAAGTCTTTTCTGCAAGAGACTTCACATGCACATAATCTCCCGGTTGGATGTTACGTACTGGCCCATCCAAACCCCTACTCCGAGTCCAAACACATTTCCCGATTTTGTTCAGTTTTATACCCCATAGCAGAGGTCCCCTATGGGGTATATAGTTGCCAGCCTATTCCCAAGTGCTGACTGACTTGCTGTATAACTTTTGAAATAAAAGATGGCCCTCTATGAGAGGAGATAACAGCCAGAACTCCAAACCCTGGTATTATTTCTTGTACTAGTGTTCTAGTCACCTCCTGCGCTTTTTCTGTTCTCGTGGAGAATGCTTCTGGCCAACCTGAAAAGGTATCAGATAGTACCAATAAATATTGGTACCCCAGTTTTCCTGGGAGTTCTGAAAAATCTCTTTGTCATTGTTGCCCAGGTGCATTTCCTTTCCCAATTTGACCCATTTCTGGCTCGGCTGTCTTCTTAGGATTAGTCTGCAGGCAAAGATCGCATTGCTGTGTCCCCCGTCTTATGGTAGTATACAAATTTCTCGCTATTCTTTTCTGATCAAATGTTTATATAGTGCTTCTGCACCCCAATGGCCCTTTCTGTGCTCTTCCCTTACTGTCACGGTCCATTCGGTGATGGACTCGTGATGGTTCATTTACCTTGATCTCGAGGCGCAAAATTAAGGCAACCAAAATGCCAAGGGGTTATAATTCAATCAAGCAGTGTTGCTTTATTAATTTGCCCATAAAGCGGCACGCGATAGAAAGAGAGTAGAGGAAAAGGGAAAGGTAAAAAGAAAAGGCGGAAAATGAGGCTGGGTTTACCACCGAACGAGCTCCAAAGGCGTCCCTCTGGTCTCCAGTCCCGTGACGAGAGTCCTGCCGGTCCTCCGTCATGATTCAGGGTCCTCCGGTGGGGAGATCTCCATGATGTCCCGTCAGGAGTTGTCTTTTATGCTTCTTTACCCCCATCACTCCCATAGGTCGAGGCCAATCTCTGCCTTTATTGCACAATTCAGGCTTAACCTTGCAGGCCCGAAGAGTCCCCGCTTCGCTTGCCAGGGCCCGTCTGCGCCTGTGTCGCCTCGGTTCAGGGGTCTCTTACCGGTCCGTTGGGTGACCTCAAGACCCTTGGCGGGCCTCTGCGCATGCTCTTCTTCGTTGGCCTTTGTTACAGGGAGGAGGTGGGGGGCAAGTCTGGCTCAAACACCAGGCGAAAATCCATCTTCCGGACAGCAGTTCTTGTCCTCGGGTCGGAGAGGCCTTTGTAACGCAATTCATCTCAGGTGCTGGGGGCAAGTTTGGCTCAGGAAGCAGGTAGAGTCCATACAGCACCTGTAGCCCCCAGGTCGGAGAGACCTGCACAACACAATTCCTTGCTTCAGGCCTCTCTCCAAATCATTGTCCAGTTCTTTCTCTCAGTCCATTCTCTTCTCCAAGTCCCCGATGATCATGTTCAGGCAGAAACTGTTCTTCGGACCGACTCTCATACCACCCCGTGGCTGAGCATTGCTATCAGGAGCTTGTGGCAGTAACACAGTCCTCAAAGAGAGACAGAAAGGACAAGAGAGAGAAAAAGAAAAGGAAAAGAAAGAAATGGTTTATATCCACGCATTCCGCTTGATATCAATGGTTTTGGGAATGTCTACATTGGAGGGCATGTTAAACAAATTGTGTGCATTAAGCACAGATGTCAAATGTGTCAAACGCTTTACCATTTTCCAATTTAAAACGAACAATACCACGGACAGAACAAAACCTATCAAAACTAATACCAAGAGAACAACAATGGGATGACACAACTTGTTCAGGATGCCTGTAGAAGTAGGTGACCACCGGAAGAGCGTGTCTCACCGCTTATGTTCTGCGTCCTTTTCAATTCTTCTCAACACACGGTGAATTTCTTCAGGAAGAGTTATCTAGGTTTTCTGTCCATTTACTCCAACTTCTTCTAAGATTTCAATCAAGTCTTGGTGTTGCAACAATTGCTTTACCAATGTGAGATTCATCCCAAGAGGTGTAGGCAATAATTCATGAATCAGTGTGTAATTAGATTGTATAAGTTGATGAGATATGACTGGTGCTAGGTAAGAAAAATCACATCCAGTAATTTTAACAAAATTACAAATACAAAAATTTGAATGGTTTCTAATATTTACCATCACCATATCTACTAATATAGAATCACAAATAGTCCTCAAGCACACACAACCTTTGCCAATATACACTAATACCGTTTCTTGATTATTAGGGCGAACTTCAAAATGACAAACATTTTGCTCAGTGTCTAGACAAATGTCTTGAGCACTGATTGTATTACTTTCACAGATGAATCCTTGCTGCTCTCGCACAATACAAGATTCTAAATTTACAGTTTGCCACTTTTCGTCCACTTTTCGGGCCCATACTCTATGCTCGAAAGGAGAGAGTATAGTTCCGTTGTGGTTCAAACCTAATGCAATAATGGGGTAAATTATGTCTATTGTAGCATTGTGTATAGTTAACACAAAGGTTGTGGCCGTGTTTGTGATGGGGTCATAGGTAAAGTTTACCAAGGTCCACCAGGATTGGAGTTCTCTCTCAAATTCAGTGGCGCTGTCCCAAACAATTTTCCGAATTTCGGTGGGAAAAGTGCCTTCTTCGCCTTCTCTTATGATCGAGGAGGCCACTGATTGCATCCACAGCTGTGCCTGAATACACCTGAGAGCTAAAGAAAGGTTATTTTGGACCACACCAAGTGCATCTATTATCGTTTCATGGTCTTTCACATTAATTTTTTCCCACTTTGGTAACACTTTCGATAACAGCCATTGGTTAGTTCCCAAAGCCAACAGGGAAGAACGCAAGGGCAGTTGCAATTTCGCCAAATCACTAGTTGTAGTGGCCAATTTATTCATTAATATTTCTGAACCAATACCGTTTAAAACTCCCAATCCTGACCCCAACACGCCAGTTAGGTCTCTCTGTGTTCGTTTTTTATTAGGAATTCGCTTCCGCAGCTCAATTATGCTATTGGTCATTTTAAAATTTAGGCCTTCAGATTTGATTCATGAATGATTCGCGTTATTCTCTGTGTCCCTCGGAGTTCTCCTGCAAAACAGAAAACAAACAGGGCTCGCCTCCTTGAGGCAAGAATAATTAAAATGATGTAATTATCCAGCGCATGCAGCTTGTAGGTTTGGAAAAGTTCCAAACCATTCTCGCAATGGTTTCACAGTGTTTTCACCTGTAGCCCTGCCAAAAGCTTCAGCTTGGACTAATCCTGATGTTATTTCCACCCCCACCAGCACAAAACGTTTACCCCCCGATTTCTTAAAGGGGCCAAGATAATCTACCTGCCAGGCATCCCACAAACCTTTACCCTCCCTTAAATGCAGAGGGTAGTCTTCTAAAGGGTGCCTTTCAAGCCATCTCCGACATTGCTCGCAGGCTAATATGCAGGTTTTACACGTTTCTCTGGTGACGGGCCAGCCTCGGGCCAGAGCTTCACGATACAAATCTTTAGCTCCGGTGTGTTTGCGTTTTACATGCAACCGTTCTAACAAGCCTTCCCAGTCCTCTGAAATTTGGTCCTTTGGCTGTTCTCCCTTTCCCGTTTTAATGTACGGGTGCTCCTTTCTTGAAGTGGCAACAGGAATATGGGTAGAGAGGGGTGGATTTTTAACTTCAATCTCACAGATTCCTCTTGACTTTTCTTCTAGGATTTTTACAGGACCATATTTCCTGTTATAATCAACCAGTTCTTGTGCCACTTCTCCCCATGTCCACAGCTTTATTCCTTTCTGATCTGAACTTAGACTTGGTCTGTAAAGAAATCACTTGGTCCACTCCACTCTGTAAATTAGCCCCAATTATCACGAGCCCAGTCTTCTCCGGGTACAGAGGGTCGAGCTCCATACTTTGCTAAAAGTGTGTAGAGCGAGTCCCAATCTTTTACTAACCAAGAATCTTGACTATCAGCCCTTTCAGTCATTCTTATTATGAAGGGAACACACCCACTACAGGAAGGCACGACTTAGTTACACAAAGCTACAGCAACTGCTGCGTCACCCTTCTCTTTCCTGAGCGGTTGAAGAGGCCAAAATCTGCTACGGGAAGGCTCAACTTAGGTACACAAAAACCGCAAATTTGCCCCTTCACTATCCCGAGCAGACAATTCTCATCGCCATGAGAACAGCACCCCTTTTGCGCTTTGAGATCTTTTGGTCTGATTTCAAGAGACAGAGCCCTCAACTCGAGTTCGGAGTACTTTACGCCAAGGCGTGTGTGGTGTGCGGGAAATCTGAATCGCTCCCCTTGCTTTCTGAACAACTGTCACTGATAACAGCGTAGGCTGATAACAGTGCAGGGCCAGGTGAGGCTGAACCGAAATGTCCTTCCCCTGATACAGACCAGACACTACGTGCACCCCTCTCTCTCTCAAAATCCTGTCCGTGACGCCAATTTAATGTCACGGTCCATTCGATGATGGACTTGTGATGGTTCGTTTACCTTGATCTCGAGGCGCAAAATTAAGGCAACCAAAATGCCAAGGGGTTATAATTCAATCAAGCAGTGTTGCTTTATTAATTTGCCCGTAAAGCGGCACGCGATAGAAAGAGAGTAGAGGAAAAGGGAAAGGTAAAAAGAAAAGGCAGAAAATGAGGCTGGGTTTACCACCGAACGAGCTCCAAAGGCGTCCCTCTGGTCTCCAGTCCCGTGACGAGAGTCCTGCCGGTCCTCCGTCATGATTCAGGATCCTCCGGTGGGGAGATCTCCATGATGTCCCATCAGGAATTGTCTTTTATGCTTCTTCACCCCTGCTTCACTCCCATAGGTCGAGGCCAATCTCTGCCTTTATTGCGCAATCCAGGCTTAACTGCGCAGGCCCAAAGAGTCCCCGCTTTGCTTGCCAGGGCCCGTCTGTGCCTGCGTCGCCTCTGTTCAGGGGTCTCTTACCGGTCCGTTGGGCGACCTCAAGACCCTTGGCGGGCCTCTGCGCATGCTCTTCTTCGTTGGCCTTTGTTACAGGGAGGAGGTGGGGGGCAAGTCTGGCTCAAACACCAGGCGAAAATCCATCTTCTGGACAGCAGTTCTTGTCCTCGGGTCGGAGAGGCCTTTGTAACGCAATTCGTCTCAGGTGCTGGGGGCAAGTTTGGCTCAGGAAGCAGGCAGAGTCCATACAGCACCTGTAGCCCCCAGGTCGGAGAGACCTGCACAACACAATTCCTTGCTTCAGGCCTCTCTCCAAATCATTGTCCAGTTCTTTCTCTCAGTCCATTCTGTTCTCCAAGTCCCTGATGGCCATGTTCAGGCAGAAACTGTTCTTCGGACCAACTCTCCCACTTACTAAAGGCCAAACTAAAGAGGAGGTAACAAGAAGTTTTCCCTGTGGGCTGTGAGCCCAGCCTTTCTAATTATATGATCCCTCGAAATCTAGAAGAAGTTGGCTTACCGTCCAAAGAGACCTGCCCGTTGGGGACTAGGGCACTTTCTATTCTTACTTTTTGGTTAGCTGCTGGTTTTGCCTCTCTGTCCGCCAGCTCGTTCCCTTTTTCCAATTGCGAGCTCACTTTCTGGTGTGCCTTGATATGCATGATTGCCACCTTCTTAGGAAGTTGAACTGCTTCCGATAACTTCAGTATCTCATTTGCATGTCTGATATGTTTGCCTTGAGAGTTCTAGAGGCCTCTTTCTTTCCAAATTGCTCCGTGCGCATGCACGACCCCGAAAGCATACCTCGAGTCAGTATAGATGTTCACCATTTTACCTTGAGCTAGTTGCAGAGCACGAATAAGGGTGATTATTTCTGCCTTTTGTGCAGAAGTACTTCGAGGTGGAAGTCCAGATTCCATCACTTCATGGCTATAGCAGAAGCAGCATGCCTTTCAGCGTTCAGGATACAGCTGCTTGCGTCCATCAAGCAGTTCTCAGTGTTTTCCATAGGACTGTCCTTTAGATCTTCCACAGATTCACACAGAATGTTAGGGATTGGAAGGGACCTCGAAAGATCATCTAGTCCAATCCGCCTGCCAGGGCAGGAACACCTCGGTGAGGTTACATAGGAAGGCGTCCAGGCGGGTTTTGAATGTCTCCAGAGAAGGAGAATCCACAACCCCCCTGGGCAGCCTGTTCCAATGTTCCGTCACCCTCACTGAGAAGAAGTTTCTTCTCAAATTTCAGTGGAACCTCTTGTGTTCCAGCTTGAACCCATTACCCCTTGTCTTACTGTTGGTTGTCACCGAGAAGAGCCTGGCTCCATCCTCGTGACACCCACCCTTTATATATTTCTAAACATTGATGAGGTCACCCCTCAGTCTCCTCTTCTCCAAGCTAAAGAGACCCAGCTCCCTCAGCCTTTCCTCATAAGGGAGATGCTCCACTCCCTTCATCATCTTTGTGGCCCTGCGCTGGACTCTCTCCAGCAGTTCCCTATCCTTCTTGAACTGAGGGGGCCAGAACTGGACACAATATTCCAGATGAGGTCTCACCAGGGTAGAGTAGAGGGGAAGGAGAACCTCTCTCGACCTACTAACCACCTCCCTTCTAATACACCCCAGGATGCCATTGGCCTTCTTGGCCACAAGGGCCCAGTGCTGGCTCGTGGTCATCCTGCTGTCCACCAGGACCCCCAGGTCCCTTTCCCCTACGCTGCTCTCTTGTAGGTCATTCCCCAACCTGTACTGGACCCTGGGGTTGTTCCTGCCCAGATGCAAGACTCTACATTTTCCCTTGTTATATTGCATTAAATTTTTCCCCGCCCAACTCTCTAGCCTGTCCAGATCTCGCTGGATGGCAGCACAGCCCTCTGGCGTGTCAGCCACTCCTCCCAGCTTGGTGTCATCAGCAAACTTGCTGATAATACACTCAGTTCCCTCATCCAAGTCATTGATGAATATATTGAATAGTATTGGTCCCAGAACTGACCCTTGAGGCACTCCACTAGATACAGGCCTCCAACCAGACTCTGCCCCATTGATCATGACTCTCTGGCTTCTCTCCTTCAGCCAGTTTGCAGTCCACCTCACCACCCGATCATCCAGTCCACACTTCCTCAGTTTTGCCGTGAGGATGCTGTGGGAGACGGTGTCAAATGCTTTGCTGAAGTCAAGGTAGACCACATCCACTGCTCTGCCATCGTCAATCCACCTTGTTACGTCTTCATAAAAGGCTATGAGGTTGGTCAAACACGACTTCCCCTTGGTGAAGCCATGTTGACTGTCCCTGATGACCCTCTTATCCTTGATATGTCTTAAGATGGCACCAAGGATAAGGTGTTCCATCACTTTCCCAGGGATGGAGCTGAGGCTGACCGGTCTAGAGTTGCCCGGGTCCTCCTTCTTGCCCTTTTTGAAGACCGGAGTGACATTTGCTTTCCTCCAGTCCTCAGGCACCTCTCCCGTTTCCCAAGACTTGGCAAAGATGATGGAGAGCGGTCCAGCAATGACTTCAGCCACCTCCCTCAGCACCCGCGGCTGCATCCCATCTGGACCCATGGATTTATGGATGTCCAGATTGCTTAACTGGTCCCTAACCCAGTCCTCATCAACTGAGGCAAACTCCTCCATTGCCCTGCCTTCCTCTGGGGCCTCAAGGGTACGGGGCTCCTCAGGACAGCCTCCGGCAGAGTAGACAGAGACAAAGAAGGCATTCAGTAATTCTGCCTTCTCTGTATCTTCTGTCACCAGGGCACCCACCCCATTCATCAGTGGGCCTACATTGCCTGATCTGCTCGACTGGAGTATGTTGCTTCGATGGTCTCCCGGCAATCATGATGAACTCATTCTCCAATGTTTCCACTAAGGAAAAAAGCTGGGTTGACAATGTTAATGACGATGATTTCTACATCATTCTGTATAGCCTGATATTTCAGAAGCCTTGGTGGGGAAAGCCAATGTCCCCCTTTTGCTTCTAGCACTGTAAGCAAAAAGAAATGGTTTACTCACATCTGGGAGTCCTAAAGGAGGGACTGACACGAAAGCCTTAGCAAGTTCTTCAAAGGCTCGTGTAGCTTCTTTATTGTCCTTCAGAAAAGTAATGACGATCATGTTGAAAACAAAGAATCAGTGTGGTGAGGCTGTAGAGTGGCCCTTGGCTTGTCCTACAAGCAAGCACTGAATGCGGATTCTTGCAGGTGTAGTGGAGCAGCCAGCAGCATCTCTGAGTAAAGCGCTGGGGGATGGGGTCCTGTGTGCTGGGGACAGCTTCCCTTGCCAATCTCTGCTCCCTCCTCCTTCAAGCAGGGGCTGCCCCACGCCGGGCACAGCCAGTCCCAGCCGGGCCCGCAGGTGGGTGTCTCCGTGGCGACCGCCCGGGCTCTGTGATGCGGGCGCCTCGTCTTAGCCAGAGGCCATTGTGACATGGGGGTGCGCGCAGTGACCGTGGGGGTATATAAGGAGCAAGAGCCCTGGGGTGCTCACTCCCAGGAGAGCAGCTTCTCAGGAGGCAGCAGCTTCTCAGGAGGCAGCGGCTTCTCAGGAGGCAGCATCTTCTCAGGAGGCAGCGGCTTCTCAGGAAGCAGCAGCTTTTCAGGAGGCAGCAGCTTCTCAAGAGGCAGCAGCTTCTCAAGAAGCAGTAACTTCTCAGAAAGCAGCAGCTTCTCAGGAGGCAGCGGCTTCTCAGGAGGCAGCGGCTTCTTAGGAGGCAGCAGCTTCTTAGGAGGCAGCAGCTTCTTAGGAGGCAGCATCTCCCCTGGGTGCCCGTGTCAGCTCTGCGACAGACGAGGCTCAAGATGCCCATGGACAAGGAGGCCAACGCCCACTCCCAGCCCTTCCGGCTGCCGGCCTTGCTCAATAGGCCACAGGTGAGGGACGGGGCAGGAGGGAGAGGCCGGTGGTGGGACGGGGCCGCACGCAGCAGCCGCGAGGCTGGGGATGCCGCCTCCATCCCATGTGTCCTCCTCCTCCTCCTGCCCACAGGTCAGCCACAGCCTGGGCCAGCAGACCACGCACACTTCCTGGGTCAACCCCTCGGTCCAGGAGCGCTTCCAGGACCACCATGAAGGTCCCCAGGAGGGGTCTGGCTGGCACCGCAGCACCAACACAGCGGCAGCACTAGAGGCAGAGTGCCCAGCACCTGCCCCACAGGGCCCCACAGCCGACGACGCGGCTCTGTGGGACGCAGCCCAGCGCATCGTCAGTGAGGCCGTGCGCAGGGCTGTGGCTGTGATCCAGGGACCTGGCGAGCAGCCTGGGGAACAGCAGGAGCTGGCCCAACGTGCGGAATTGGAAGAGGAGAACAGCAAAGAGGGGTGCCAGGGTGAAGACTACAGCATCCACAGCATCTGGGTCAACCCCTTGGTCCAGGAGCACCTCCAGGATGCCCCTGCAGAACCCCAGGAGGGCTCTGGCTTGCCCAGCTGCAGTGACACTGAGGCGGCAGCAGAGGCAGAGAGCCCAGCACCTGCCCAGCACAGCCCCACAGAGGACGATGTGGCTGTGTGGGACACTGTGGAGTACCTCGTCAGCGAGGCCGCGCAGAGGGCTCTGGCTGTGATCCCGGGACCTGGCCAGCAAGTGGTGGAACAGCAGGAGCTGGCCCAGCGCTTGGATGTGGCAATGGCAGCACCAACAGCCACAGGACTTGACGCCACCGAGTCTCCCTTGGCTGGAGAGCCTGAGGGAGAGGCCAGCACAGCCCTTCTCGTCCCAGCTGAACCCAGCGAAGGAGAAAACACGGTTTCTCCAATGTCTGGAGGCCATCAAGGAGAGCCCAGCACAGCCATCGTCTGCCCGGCAGCAAACGAGGAGGAAGTGGCTTCTTGGTTGCCTCAACAGCCTCCGGCAGACGCTGGCACACTCCACCTTGCCCCAGCAGCGGACGACGAAGGACATGCAGCGGCTTCTCCCGTGGCTCCGGATCCTCAGCAGCAGGTGAGCTGGTGGTGCACTGCCGGCAGCGGGCATCCCGAGTCGCCGGAGGCCGGCGCGGTGCCTGGGCTGTGTGCGGCAGGGAGATGCCCGGTGCTCCCCGTGCCATGGCACCCACATCCCCTCCATCCCCTGTGCTCTTGCTGTGTCCATGCAGGTGGCCTCCCAGCACACAGGTGACACACAGTCGTGCTCCAGCTGCAGGGACGCGCCCGAGGATGAGCAAGGTACGTCCCCAAGTTGAGCACCATCCCAGTGAGGGCTGGGCTGTCCCGGCTGTCCCAGCCAGCGGCACCCGGGCCAGGCCTGTGGCACTGCGTGCACAGGGGGCCACTCCCCAGCCACCCCTCCCTGAGGGAAGCCCTCGGTGGCGGGGGCAGGCAGGGGCTGTCGGTCGCCCGCCCTGCCCCTCGCCTACAGCTCTCCTACCCCCACAGGCATCACCACCCGCCCGCACGCCCCGGCTCGACGGCCTTCCCGCTTCAGGAGGGCGCTCCGGGCTCTGCACAGGGCTTTCCGCTGTAGCTGCATAGCGGGACAGCAAGAGGAGTAGAGCCCGGCTGCCAGCGCCGCGCGGCTCCCTGGAGATGCGGCTGGTCCTGAGCCTGCGCAGCGTCCAGAGGGAGCGGCTCAGGGTGGCACGCGAGGGATGGGTGCGTGGACGGCGACCGCGGCGTTCACCTGCCCTGAGGACATGGTGCTGCCAGCCTCTGCTCAGCCTTGGATGCTTTTTACAAAGTAATAAAGCCACTAAAAAATGACACTTTTCCCCCCGTGCTCATCAGTTCCTGGTCCACCTCGGGACAAAGACGGGTGCAGGCAATCTCTGTCCTCAGGGTGTCCCGGCATTGGTTGCGGGAAGCCCTGGGCTGGTGCTGCCACAAGCCGGCAGTCTGGCTGCATCCCCCTTCAAGCTCCCTTCCCACCCGCCTGTCTCCAGTTCAAGTCTAGGACTTTGAACATTGCACATCTATTGCCAACTTGGCCTGGTTGACCTAATCCCTGCACCATACGGCATCAGCTTTGTTTCACAAGGAACCTCCCCATTGCAGGGGTGTTTCGGAGCACCTACATGAGCTGATACAGGCGAGACCCTGCGCACACACACGTGGTGCCGGGATGGGGTCCCTCGCTTCCGCCGAGGTTCTCCCAAGTCAGGAAGAGCCGGCTTCTCGCTCCCTTGCTGGAAATCTGAGCCCTCATCCATCTCTGCGCAAGGCTCTGATGCACAAGGCTTCCAGCATCACGAGAGCAGGTTCAGGCCTGAGACACCGGGGACAAGGGCCACAAACAGTGCTGCTCTTCAGAAGAAATCCACCCACGCAGAACTACATCTCAGATGCGAGTTCCTCCGCCCCAGGTTTCTGGGGCCTAAAAATAGAGGGAGGCTCAGGTATAAAGCCAGTTAGCCAAGAGCCTGTGTGGCCCATTGCAGCCCAGCCACGGCTGTCTGTGGCTGCTGCATGGCCTGGGCAGCAGCCTTCGCAGCATCCTCCTCTTCCCCAGCACCCCGGCGCACTGCACAGAGCCAGAGCTAATTGCAGTCACTAGGGCAGCACCGGGCAGCAGCAGCATGTCTCTTCTCTGCATCCAGCTGCTGAGTTGCCCTGCGGGGAATTTCAGCTGGGGAAGGGCGGAGTCGAATCGCCATCGGCCGGGGGCTCAGGACGGAGCACGGCACCGCCACGTCCCCGGAGCGGAGCCCTTCTTTACCCGGCTTGGACTGGAGTATTCCTCCTGCTCACAGTGCGGTCCTTCTCCGGGATAAGGTGATGCCAGCACTTTGAGGGCAAGTCAAACTTCATGACGAAATGGGCATGAAACAGCCTCACTTCATGAAAAGCAAAAGGAGTAAAATTGACACGGAACAAAGCCAGTAACTTACCACAGCTGTCCAAGCTGCGCTCATCACGTGTGAGGAGACCGGCAACACGTTCTGCTGCTGCGGGGCTCTGCCACAACAAGTCAGTTGGGGTGCTGGCCGGAAAGGTAGTCATGTACATCTCGAGATACCCAAATCGTTTTGTGGGAAGCATGAGTTTCCTCAGCTGGATTGGGAACACTTTTGACACACGGTATTTGCTGGGCCCCAAATCACAGCTGCGTTGACTCCTATAAGCCCCCCACTTGCAATGCAACAGGCGCCCAGTTCAAGGTGATGGCACAGCAAGGTGTTCTTCTCTTTAATCTGCTTCACATGTTCTCTGCGAAATCGACACTTCCTTCCTAGGAGCGATCTGGCTCTTAACGTAGGGTCCGAACCCATTGGCCTTGTGTTGAGGTTTGATTGCGAGGTGACAATAAAACCCTGACAGATGTATTGTCAACCCTCTCTCTCCCCGCTTGCCCCTTCAGCCCCTCCCTCTCCCCGCTTCCCACTATTGACAGGCGATGGGGAGGGAAAGAAGATCAGAGAGAAGAGAGTTGGAAAAATGAAAGATGTTTTACTAATGCTACTAATAAAAATAGAGAAAAGAATACCAAATAGACCAAACCGATCTTCAAAGTCCCGGCAACTGCTCCGGCAGATGCAGGGCCGGCACCCGAAGTCCTGGACGGCACTCTGCAGCCAGCCGCAACTGGGTTCAGTCTGTCACTAGGCCTTGGTTTGCAGGGACAGCTCGCAAGGTCCTCTCCCAATGTGGGCCATAGGGAAAAGGGACGAGATCCTCGTGATCTCCCACTTTTATATGAAGTATCACGTGAATGGGATGCAATACTTGGTCGGTCAGTTGCAGTTCAGCTCCTGCTTGCACATCTCCCGAGATGCATCATTATCAATGATCTTGCATACCATCGCTATGGCTACCAAAACATGTAGCTAGCTTTCAGGAAAGCACAGTTTGTACGAAGACTTTAGCCGACAGAAAAATTCACTGAAAGAGAAACATGTTTTTTAAGAAAACCAGGACACCTTGTTGACAGTAGTTTGCCAACAGTAATTTGCCAACGGGAGGAGTTCTTGCTAAATTAACAGCAAAAGACATGCTGAAAAATGCAAGGGAGCAATCAGGGAGGGCTACAGTCGTGCTCGGGAGCTGTCTCCGTGCACGAAGGTTTTTGTGTCTCGCTGTGTAGTGGCCAGAGAGTTGTTCCGATGGCACTGAAGAGCTCCAGGAGACATCAATCGGTTTGCTTCTTTTCTACACCCAGCTTTAAAGGCTGCTTTTGATAGGAAAATGTGAGGAAAACATAACGTTCCTCCAAGAAGACCTCGGGTAAGTCATTTCCCCAAATTCAAACTTCTTTTCCCAGGGAGGCTGAATTTCCTCCATAGCAATCAAATGATCAGGTTTTGCACACAAGAGTTGGTGTGGTTCTAAGCATCTTTATTTTGTGTATGCTGCCTTAAAGAAGGAGAGTGTTCTGCCTTTTGCAATGGCGTCATTTTCTACCTCAGGGATCAAGTTGTGGCAGGAATCGTATTCTGGAACACCTTCAACAGGATGCCTGTTGCTGGGAGGGTCAGTGCAGGAGTGGTGTGCTGAGCAGTGAGTCTTGCTTACATTGGGGATTTTCTTGTGGAAAAATCAATATCTGCCAGTTTAAAATGAGGAAAAAGAAATGGAGATGCTCTGGGTGTGTTGGTACGATACTTGCAAGAAACTTCTACGTTGGTTGTGCCTTAGTCATTAGCAGTGCGGGTCAGAGTGGCTTCCAATGTGATTCTAAAGAAGTGCTGTTTTTTCTTCAGCTTTCAGACTCTTTTTTCCCTCATTTTTGGTGCATATTTTCTTCTAGCTCTCTAAAAAGCATTGAATTGAGGCGTGGAAATGACTTCACAACCTTGAGATTGTAAAGAAGGTGTGTTTATTGAAAGTGCTGGACACACGGCTAAATAATTCCACCTAAGACTTGTGTAAATTTCCAGTAGCTGTGAGCTTGGTGAAATGCTGTAAAGTGTTACATATCCACGAAAGTTCTAGGAACACCTATGCATATCCATAACCTGTACCCCAGAAGGCAGTTCTTATTACAATGACTTCCGGGAAATCATTTCCACAGCCTCCACCTCCGGCCCCTCCTGGTTGCGCCTGCGCAGTGATGGTGAACCGGGGTCTTCTTCGCTGTACACTTTTACCTCTGGCCTGGTGTGCTGAGTTGGCTGGGACTCAAACTGATGAGTTGGTTAGAACTGGCAGATCTCCTGTCCTGGGCCCAAGTTTCTCTTATCTAGTTGACCCAAGGATGCAGCTAGGGTTTTTTTATCTTTGCAAGGCCTGTCAAGTCGTCAGCGAGCTCCCGTTTCTCATACAAGAAGTTACACAAAGCTGAGCAAGGCTAGGCAATTGTGATGTGGGTTAAGGGTTAGCTCTAGTTCTCCAAGTGTTAGTTCTTGAAGTGTTAGTTAGTTAATCCCCTCTATCGATCCCCCTTTTTCGAAGAGGTTAGTAAATTCTTGTACTAATGTGATGATTCTTTATCTATGTTTTCTCTGAGCACAGCTAAGAAGGCTACTTCTACCTGAGAAAACCCATCGCTGTCCTTCAAAGGACAAACAGATTTTTAATGTTCAACGAAACATTTGAGTTACTATCACAACAAACAAATGTCTAATGCAAAAGTCAGCCTCCCGGTGTTTGTCTGCTGCGCTGCTGAGCTCTTTTGGGGCAGCCGGCGAGCACATGGCTGGTGCTCCGGCAGAAATGGCATGTTTGAGGCTGCCATGGGAGCTTGCATTCTTCGGCGTGGTGAGCCCGCTCACTGCAGTTGTAGCATTTGTCTTTTCTTTTGGGTTTCTTCGTGCCAATGTCATAAGTGCCACCCGGGCCGGTCGACCAGAAGGACCAAAAGGACCAAAAGGTCACCCAGAAGGTCCAGAAGGACCAAAACATGTCAAGGCGGACATCATCTCATCTCTTTGATAGAATTTCAGAAAGGTTTAGGCCACCAGATTAAGGTGAGGAAGTTAATGAGGCCTTCTACGGGCAGCTGAGAGCGGCCTCACAGTCACAGGCTCTCGTTGTTATAGGGGATTTTAACTACCCTGATATTTGCTGGAAGGACTACTCAGCAAGCCGGCCACAGTCTAGGGGGCTCCTCCAGTGCATTGATGATAACTTTCTGATGCAAATGGTGGAGGAGCGGACTAGGAGAGGTGCGCTGCTGGATCTCGTCCTCACTAACAAGGAGGGTCTGGTTGAAGCAGTAAAGGTGGAGGGCTGCCTTGGTTGCAGCGACCATGAGATGGTGGAGTTCAGAATCTCATGTGGCGGGAGACGAATAGCAAGCAGAATTGCAACTCTGGACTTCAGCAGGGCCAACTTTGGCCTTTTCAAACAATTGCTGGGGGAAATCCCGTGGGCAAGGCTGCTTGAAGCTAAAGGGGCCCAAGACAGTTGGTTAACACTCAGGGAGTGCTTCTACCAAGCTCAAGATCAGAGCATCCCGACACATAGGAAGTCAAGGAGGGGAGCCAGGAGACCTGTGTGGTTTCCACGTTGCACCTGGGTTACCTTTCATGGTGCTTTGCAGGCTTTCTTCACTCGGGAATGATGGATCCGGGCGTTCTGTTCTTCAGCAGTGAAGGATGTCGGGACGACTTGAAATGGACCTTCCTATTGTGCTTCCAAAGTCTTTTCTGCAAGAGACTTCACATGCACATAATCTCCCGGTTGGATGTTACGTACTGGCCCATCCAAACCCCTACTCTGAGTCCAAACACATTTCCCGATTTTGTTCAGTTTTATACCCCATAGCAGAGGTCCCCTATGGGGTATATAGTTGCCAGCCTATTCCCAAGTGCTGACTGACTTGCCGTATAACTTTTGAAATAAAAGATGGCCCTCTATGAGAGGAGATAACAGCCAGAACTCCAAACCCTGGTATTATTTCTTGTACTAGTGTTCTAGTCACCTCCTGCACTTTTTCTGTTCTCGTGGAGAATGCTTCTGGCCAACCCGAAAAGGTATCAGATAGTACCAATAAATATTGGTACCCCAGTTTTCCTGGGAGTTCTGAAAAATCTCTTTGTCATTGTTGCCCAGGTGCATTTCCTTTCCCAATTTGACCCATTTCTGGCTCGGCTGTCTTCTTAGGATTAGTCTGCAGGCAAAGATCGCATTGCTGTGTCCCCCGTCTTATGGTAGTATACAAATTTCTCGCTATTCTTTTCTGATCAAATGTTTATATAGTGCTTCTGCTCCCCAATGGCCCTTTCTGTGCTCTTCCCTTACTGTCACGGTCCATTCGGTGATGGACTCGTGATGGTTCGTTTACCTTGATCTCGAGGCGCAAAATTAAGGCAACCAAAATGCCAAGGGGTTATAATTCAATCAAGCAGTGTTGCTTTATTAATTTGCCCGTAAAGCGGCACGCGATAGAAAGAGAGTAGAGGAAAAGGGAAAGGTAAAAAGAAAAGGCGGAAAATGAGGCTGGGTTTACCACCGAACGAGCTCCAAAGGCGTCCCTCTGGTCTCCGATCCCGTGACGAGAGTCCTGCCGGTCCTCCGACATGATTCAGGGTCCTCCGGTGGGGAGATCTCCATGATGTCCCGTCAGGAGTTGTCTTTTATGCTTCTTCACCCCCGTCACTCCCATAGGTCGAGGCCAATCTCTGCCTTTATTGCACAATCCAGGCTTAACTGCGCAGGCCCAAAGAGTCCCCGCTTCGCTTGCCAGGGCCCGTCTGCGCCTGCGTCGCCTCGGTTCAGGGGTCTCTTACCGGTCCGTTGGGTGACCTCAAGACCCTTGGCGGGCCTCTGCGCATGATCTTCTTCGTTGGCCTTTGTTACAGGGAGGAGGTGGGGGGCAAGTCTGGCTCAAACACCAGGCGAAAATCCATCTTCTGGACAGCAGTTCTTGTCCTCGGGTCGGAGAGGCCTTTGTAATGCAATTCATCTCAGGTGCTGGGGGCAAGTTTGGCTCAGGAAGCAGGTAGAGTCCCTTCAGCACCTGTAGCCCCCAGGTCGGAGAGACCTGCACAACACAGTACTTGCTTCAGGCCTCTCTCCAAATCATTGTCCAGTTCTTTCTCTCAGTCCATTCTGTTCTCCAGGTCCCTGATGGCCATGTTCAGGCAGAAACTGTTCTTCGGACCGACTCTCACACGACCCCGTGGCTGAGCATTGCTATCAGGAGCTTGTGGCAGTAACACAGTCCTCAAAGGGAGACAGAAAGGATAAGAGAGAGAAAAAGAAAAGGAAAAGAAAGAAATGGTTTATATCCACGCGTTCCGCTTGATATCAATGGTTTTGGGAATGTCTACATTGGAGGGCACGTTAAACAAATTGTGTGCATTAAGCACAGATGTCAAATGTGTCAAATGCTTTACCATTTTCCAATTTAAAACGAACAATACCGCGGACAGAACAAAACCTATCAAAACTAATACCAAGAGAACAACAATGGGATGACACAACTTGTTCAGGATGCCTGTAGCAGTAGGTGACCACCCGAAGAGCGTGTCTCACCGCTTATGTTCTGCGTCCTTTTCAATTCTTCTCAACACACGGTGAATTTCTTCAGGAAGAGTTATCTAGGTTTTCTGTCCATTTACTCCAACTTCTTCTAAGATTTCAATCAAGTCCTGGTGTTGCAACAATTGCTTTACCAATGTGAGATTCATCCCAAGAGGTGTAGGCAATAATTCATGAATCAGTGTGTAATTAGATTGTATAAGTTGATGAGATATGACTGGTGCTAGGTAAGAAAAATCACATCCAGTAATTTTAACAAAATTACAAATACAAACATTTGAATGGTTTCTAATATTTACCACCACCATATCTACTAATATAGAATCACAAATAGTCCTCAAGCACACACAACCTTTGCCAATATACACTAATACCGTTTCTTGATTATTAGGGCGAACTTCAAAATGACAAACATTTTGCTCAGTGTCTAGACAAATGTCTTGAGCACTGATTGTATTACTTTCACAGATGAATCCTTGCTGCTCTTGCACAATACAAGATTCTAAATTTACAGTTTGCCACTTCTCGTCCACTTTTCGGGCCCATACTCTATGCTCGAAAGGAGAGAGTATAGTTCCGTTGTGGTTCAAACCTAATGCAATAATGGGGTAAATTATGTCTATTGTAGCATTGTGTATAGTTAACACAAAGGTTGTGGCCGTGTTTGTGATGGGGTCATAGGTAAAGTTTACCAAGGTCCACCAGGATTGGAGTTCTCTCTCAAATTCAGTGGCGCTGTCCCAAACAATTTTCCGAATTTCGGTGGGAAAAGTGCCTTCTTCGCCTTCTCTTATGATCGAGGAGGCCACTGATTGCATCCACAGCTGTGCCTGAATACACCTGAGAGCTAAAGAAAGGTTATTTTGGACCACACCAAGTGCATCTCTTATCGTTTCATGGTCTTTCACATTAATTTTTTCCCACTTTGGTAACACTTTCGATAACAGCCATTGGTTAGTTCCCAAAGCCAACAGGGAAGAACGCAAGGGCAGTTGCAATTTCGCCAAATCACTAGTTGTAGTGGCCAATTTATTCATTAATATTTCTGAACCAATACCGTTTAAAATTCCCAATCCTGACCCCAACACGCCAGTTAGGTCTCTCTGTGTTCGTTTTTTATTAGGAATTCGCTTCCGCAGCTCAATTATACTATTGGTCATTTTAAAATTTAGGCCTTCAGATTTGATTCATGAATGATTAGCGTTATTCTCTGTGTCCCTCGGAGTTCTCCTGCAAAACAGAAAACAAACAGGGCTCGCCTCCTTGAGGCAAGAATAATTAAAATGATGTAATTATCCAGCGCGTGCAGCTTGTAGGTTTGGAAAAGTTCCAAACCATTCTCACAATGGTTTCACAGTGTTTTCACCTGTAGCCCTGCCAAAAGCTTCAGCTTGGACTAATCCTGATGTTATTTCCACCCCCACCAGCACAAAAGGTTTACCCCCGATTTCTTAAAGGGGCCAAGATAATCTACCTGCCAGGCATCCCACAAACCTTTACCCTCCCTTAAATGCAGAGGGTAGTCTTCTAAAGGGTGCCTTTCAAGCCATCTCCGACATTGCTCGCAGGCTAATATGCAGGTTTTACACGTTTCTCTGGTGACGGGCCAGCCTCGGGCCAGAGCTTCACGATACAAATCTTTAGCTCCGGTGTGTTTGCGTTTTACATGCAACTGTTCTAACAAGCCTTCCCAGTCCTCTGAAATTTGGTCCTTTGGCTGTTCTCCCTTTCCCGTTTTAATGTACGGGTGCTCCTTTCTTGAAGTGGCAACAGGAATATGGGTAGAGAGGGGTGGATTTTTAACTTCAATCTCACAGATTCCTCTTGACTTTTCTTCTAGGATTTTTACAGGACCATATTTCCTGTTATAATCAACCAGTTCTTGTGCCACTTCTCCCCATGTCCACAGCTTTATTCCTTTCTGATCTGAACTTAGACTTGGTCTGTAAAGAAATCACTTGGTCCACTCCACTCTGTAAATTAGCCCCAATTATCACGAGTCCAGTCTTCTCCGGGTACAGAGGGTCGAGCTCCATACTTTGCTAAAAGTGTGTAGAGCGAGTCCCAATATTTTACTAACCAAGAATCTTGACTATCAGCCCTTTCAGTCATTCTTATTATGAAGGGAACACACCCACTACAGGAAGGCACGACTTAGTTACACAAAGCTACAGCAACTGCTGCGTCACCCTTCTCTTTCCTGAGCGGTTGAAGAGGCCAAAATCTGCTACGGGAAGGCTCAACTTAGGTACACAAAAACCACAAATTTGCCCCTTCACTATCCCGAGCAGACAATTCTCATCGCCATGAGAACAGCACCCCTTTTGCGCTTTGAGATCTTTTGGTCTGATTTCAAGAGACAGAGCCCTCAACTCGAGTTCGGAGTGCTTTACGCCAAGGCGTGTGTGGTGTGCGGGAAATCTGAATCGCTCCCCTTGCTTTCTGAACAACTGTCACTGATAACAGCGTAGGCTGATAACAGTGCAGGGCCAGGTGAGGCTGAACCGAAATGTCCTTCCCCTGATACAGACCAGACACTACATGCACCCCTCTCTCTCTCAAAATCCTGTCCGTGACGCCAATTTAATGTCACGGTCCATTCGATGATGGACTTGTGATGGTTCGTTTACCTTGATCTCGAGGCGCAAAATTAAGGCAACCAAAATGCCAAGGGGTTATAATTCAATCAAGCAGTGTTGCTTTATTAATTTGCCCGTAAAGCGGCACGCGATAGAAAGAGAGTAGAGGAAAAGGGAAAGGTAAAAAGAAAAGGCAGAAAATGAGGCTGGGTTTACCACCGAACGAGCTCCAAAGGCGTCCCTCTGGTCTCCAGTCCCGTGACGAGAGTCCTGCCGGTCCTCCGTCATGATTCAGGATCCTCCGGTGGGGAGATCTCCATGATGTCCCATCAGGAATTGTCTTTTATGCTTCTTCACCCCTGCTTCACTCCCATAGGTCGAGGCCAATCTCTGCCTTTATTGCGCAATCCAGGCTTAACTGCGCAGGCCCAAAGAGTCCCCGCTTTGCTTGCCAGGGCCCATCTGTGCCTGCGTCGCCTCTGTTCAGGGGTCTCTTACCGGTCCGTTGGGTGACCTCAAGACCCTTGGCGGGCCTCTGCGCATGCTCTTCTTCGTTGGCCTTTGTTACAGGGAGGAGGTGGGGGGCAAGTCTGGCTCAAACACCAGGCGAAAATCCATCTTCTGGACAGCAGTTCTTGTCCTCGGGTCGGAGAGGCCTTTGTAACGCAATTCGTCTCAGGTGCTGGGGGCAAGTTTGGCTCAGGAAGCAGGCAGAGTCCATACAGCACCTGTAGCCCCCAGGTCGGAGAGACCTGCACAACACAATTCCTTGCTTCAGGCCTCTCTCCAAATCATTGTCCAGTTCTTTCTCTCAGTCCATTCTGTTCTCCAAGTCCCTGATGGCCATGTTCAGGCAGAAACTGTTCTTCGGACCAACTCTCCCACTTACTAAAGGCCAAACTAAAGAGGAGGTAACAAGAAGTTTTCCCTGTGGGCTGTGAGCCCAGCCTTTCTAATTATATGATCCCTCGAAATCTAGAAGAAGTTGGCTTACCGTCCAAAGAGACCTGCCCGTTGGGGACTAGGGCACTTTCTATTCTTACTTTTTGGTTAGCTGCTGGTTTTGCCTCTCTGTCCGCCAGCTCGTTCCCTTTTTCCGATTGCGAGCTCACTTTCTGGTGTGCCTTGATATGCATGATTGCCACCTTCTTAGGAAGTTGAACTGCTTCCGATAACTTCAGTATCTCATTTGCATGTCTGATATGTTTGCCTTGAGAGTTCTAGAGGCCTCTTTCTTTCCAAATTGCTCCGTGCGCATGCACGACCCCGAAAGCATACCTCGAGTCAGTATAGATGTTCACCATTTTACCTTGAGCTAGTTGCAGAGCACGAATAAGGGTGATTATTTCTGCCTTTTGTGCAGAAGTACTTTGAGGTGGAAGTCCAGATTCCATCACTTCATGGCTATAGCAGAAGCAGCATGCCTTTCAGCGTTCAGGATACAGCTGCTTGCGTCCATCAAGCAGTTCTCAGTGTTTTCCATAGGACTGTCCTTTAGATCTTCCACAGAATCACACAGAATGTTAGGGATTGGAAGGGACCTCGAAAGATCATCTAGTCCAATCCGCCTGCCAGGGCAGGAACACCTCGGTGAGGTTACACAGGAAGGCGTCCAGGCGGGTTTTGAATGTCTCCAGAGAAGGAGAATCCACAACCTCCCTGGGCAGCCTGTTCCAATGTTCCGTCACCCTCACTGAGAAGAAGTTTCTTCTCAAATTTAAGTGGAACCTCTTGTGTTCCAGCTTGAACCCATTACCCCTTGTCTTACTGTTGGTTGTCACCGAGAAGAGCCTGGCTCCATCCTCGTGACACCCACCCTTTATATATTTCTAAACATTGATGAGGTCACCCCTCAGTCTCCTCTTCTCCAAGCTAAAGAGACCCAGCTCCCTCAGCCTTTCCTCATAAGGGAGATGCTCCACTCCCTTCATCATCTTTGTGGCCCTGCGCTGGACTCTCTCCAGCAGTTCCCTATCCTTCTTGAACTGAGGGGGCCAGAACTGGACACAATATTCCAGATGAGGTCTCACCAGGGTAGAGTAGAGGGGAAGGAGAACCTCTCTCGACCTACTAACCACCTCCCTTCTAATACACCCCAGGATGCCATTGGCCGCCTTGGCCACAAGGGCCCAGTGCTGGCTCGTGGTCATCCTGCTGTCCACCAGGACCCCCAGGTCCCTTTCCCCTACGCTGCTCTCTTGTAGGTCATTCCCCAACCTGTACTGGACCCTGGGGTTGTTCCTGCCCAGATGCAAGACTCTACATTTTCCCTTGTTATATTGCATTAAATTTTTCCCCGCCCAACTCTCTAGCCTGTCCAGATCTCGCTGGATGGCAGCACAGCCCTCTGGCGTGTCAGCCACTCCTCCCAGCTTGGTGTCATCAGCAAACTTGCTGATAATACACTCAGTTCCCTCATCCAAGTCATTGATGAATATATTGAATAGTATTGGTCCCAGAACTGACCCTTGAGGCACTCCACTAGATACAGGCCTCCAACCAGACTCTGCCCCATTGATCATGACTCTCTGGCTTCTCTCCTTCAGCCAGTTTGCAGTCCACCTCACCACCCGATCATCCAGTCCACACTTCCTCAGTTTTGCCATGAGGATGCTGTGGGAGACTGTGTCAAATGCTTTGCTGAAGTCAAGGTAGACCACATCCACTGCTCTGCCATCGTCAATCCACCTTGTTACGTCTTCCTAAAAGGCTATGAGGTTGGTCAAACACGACTTCCCCTTGGTGAAGCCATGTTGACTGTCCCTGATGACCCTCTTATCCTTGATATGTCTTAAGATGGCACCAAGGATAAGGTGTTCCATCACTTTCCCAGGGATGGAGCTGAGGCTGACCGGTCTAGAGTTGCCCGGGTCCTCCTTCTTGCCCTTTTTGAAGACCGGAGTGACATTTGCTTTCCTCCAGTCCTCAGGCACCTCTCCCGTTTCCCAAGACTTGGCAAAGATGATGGAGAGCGGTCCAGCAATGACTTCAGCCACCTCCCTCAGCACCCGCGGCTGCATCCCATCTGGACCCATGGATTTATGGATGTCCAGATTGCTTAACTGGTCCCTAACCCAGTCCTCATCAACTGAGGCAAACTCCTCCATTGCCCTGCCTTCCTCTGGGGCCTCAAGGGTACGGGGCTCCTCAGGACAGCCTCCGGCAGAGTAGACAGAGACAAAGAAGGCATTCAGTAATTCTGCCTTCTCTGTATCTTCTGTCACCAGGGCACCCACCCCATTCATCAGTGGGCCTACATTGCCTGATCTGCTCGACTGGAGTATGTTGCTTCGATGGTCTCCCGGCAATCATGATGAACTCATTCTCCAATGTTTCCACTAAGGAAAAAAGCTGGGTTGACAATGTTAATGACGATGATTTCTACATCATTCTGTATAGCCTGATATTTCAGAAGCCTTGGTGGGGAAAGCCAATGTCCCCCTTTTGCTTCTAGCACTGTAAGCAAAAAGAAATGGTTTACTCACATCTGGGAGTCCTAAAGGAGGGACTGACACGAAAGCCTTAGCAAGTTCTTCAAAGGCTCGTGTAGCTTCTTTATTGTCCTTCAGAAAAGTAATGACGATCATGTTGAAAACAAAGAATCAGTGTGGTGAGGCTGTAGAGTGGCCCTTGGCTTGTCCTACAAGCAAGCACTGAATGCGGATTCTTGCAGGTGTAGTGGAGCAGCGAGCAGCATCTCTGAGTAAAGCGCTGGGGGATGGGGTCCTGTGTGCTGGGGACAGCTTCCCTTGCCAATCTCTGCTCCCTCCTCCTTCAAGCAGGGGCTGCCCCACGCCGGGCACAGCCAGTCCCAGCCGGGCCCGCAGGTGGGTGTCTCCGTGGCGACCGCCCGGGCTCTGTGATGCGGGCGCCTCGTCTTAGCCAGAGGCCATTGTGACATGGGGGTGCGCGCAGTGACCGTGGGGGTATATAAGGAGCAAGAGCCCTGGGGTGCTCACTCCCAGGAGAGCAGCTTCTCAGGAGGCAGCAGCTTCTCAGGAGGCAGCGGCTTCTCAGGAGGCAGCATCTTCTCAGGAGGCAGCGGCTTCTCAGGAAGCAGCAGCTTTTCAGGAGGCAGCAGCTTCTCAAGAGGCAGCAGCTTCTCAAGAAGCAGTAACTTCTCAGAAAGCAGCAGCTTCTCAGGAGGCAGCGGCTTCTCAGGAGGCAGCGGCTTCTTAGGAGGCAGCAGCTTCTTAGGAGGCAGCAGCTTCTTAGGAGGCAGCATCTCCCCTGGGTGCCCGTGTCAGCTCTGCGACAGACGAGGCTCAAGATGCCCATGGACAAGGAGGCCAACGCCCACTCCCAGCCCTTCCGGCTGCCGGCCTTGCTCAATAGGCCACAGGTGAGGGACGGGGCAGGAGGGAGAGGCCGGTGGTGGGACGGGGCCGCACGCAGCAGGCGCGAGGCTGGGGATGCCGCCTCCATCCCATGTGTCCTCCTCCTCCTCCTGCCCACAGGTCAGCCACAGCCTGGGCCAGCAGACCACGCACACTTCCTGGGTCAACCCCTCGGTCCAGGAGCGCTTCCAGGACCACCATGAAGGTCCCCAGGAGGGGTCTGGCTGGCCCCGCAGCACCAACACAGCGGCAGCACTAGAGGCAGAGTGCCCGGCACCTGCCCCACAGGGCCCCACAGCCGACGACGCGGCTCTGTGGGACGCAGCCCAGCGCATCGTCAGTGAGGCCGTGCGCAGGGCTGTGGCTGTGATCCAGGGAACTGGCGAGCAGCCTGGGGAACAGCAGGAGCTGGCCCAACGTGCGGAATTGGAAGAGGAGAACAGCAAAGAGGGGTGCCAGGGTGAAGACTACAGCATCCACAGCATCTGGGTCAACCCCTTGGTCCAGGAGCACCTCCAGGATGCCCCTGCAGAACCCCAGGAGGGCTCTGGCTTGCCCAGCTGCACGGACACTGAGGCGGCAGCAGAGGCAGAGAGCCCAGCACCTGCCCAGCACAGCCCCACAGAGGACGATGTGGCTGTGTGGGACACTGTGGAGTACCTCGTCAGCGAGGCCGCGCAGAGGGCTCTGGCTGTGATCCCGGGACCTGGCCAGCAAGCGGTGGAACAGCAGGAGCTGGCCCAGCGCTTGGATGTGGCAATGGCAGCACCAACAGCCACAGGACTTGACGCCACCGAGTCTCCCTTGGCTGGAGAGCCTGAGGGAGAGGCCAGCACAGCCCTTCTCGTCCCAGCTGAACACACCGAAGGAGAAAACACGGTTTCTCCAATGTCTGGAGGCCATCAAGGAAAGCCCAGCACAGCCATCGTCTGCCCGGCAGCAAACGAGGAGGAAGTGGCTTCTTGGTTGCCTCAACAGCCTCCGGCAGACGCTGGCACACTCCACCTTGCCCCAGCAGCGGACGACGAAGGACATGCAGCGGCTTCTCCTGTGGCTCCGGATCCTCAGCAGCAGGTGAGCTGGTGGTGCACTGCCGGCAGCGGGCATCCCGAGTCGCCGGAGGCCGGCGCGGTGCCTGGGCTGTGTGCGGCAGGGAGATGCCCGGTGCTCCCCGTGCCATGGCACCCACATCCCCTCCATCCCCTGTGCTCTTGCTGTCTCCATGCAGGTGGCCTCCCAGCACACAGGTGACACACAGTCGTGCTCCAGCTGCAGGGACGCGCCCGAGGATGAGCAAGGTATGTCCCCAAGTTGAGCACCATCCCAGTGAGGGCTGGGCTGTCCCGGCTGTCCCAGCCAGCGGCACCCGGGCCAGGCCTGTGGCACTGCGTGCACAGGGGGCCACTCCCCAGCCACCCCTCCCTGAGGGAAGCCCTCGGTGGCGGGGGCAGGCAGGGGCTGTCGGTCGCCCGCCCTGCCCCTCGCCTACAGCTCTCCTACCCCCACAGGCATCACCACCCGCCCGCACGCCCCGGCTCGACGGCCTTCCCGCTTCAGGAGGGCGCTCCGGGCTCTGCGCAGGGCTTTCCGCTGTAGCTGCGTAGCGGGACAGCAAGAGGAGTAGAGCCCGGCTGCCAGCGCCGCGCGGCTCCCTGGAGATGCGGCTGGTCCTGAGCCTGCGCAGCGTCCAGAGGGAGTGGCTCAGGGTGGCACGCGAGGGACGGGTGCGTGGACGGCGACCGCGGCGTTCACCTGCCCTGAGGAAATGGTGCTGCCAGCCTCTGCTCAGCCTTGGATGCTTTTTACAAAGTAATAAAGCCACTAAAAAATGACACTTTTCCCCCCGTGCTCATCAGTTCCTGGTCCACCTCGGGACAAAGATGGGTGCAGGCAATCTCTGTCCTCAGGGTGTCCCGGCATTGGTTGCGGGAAGCCCTGGGCTGGTGCTGCCACAAGCCGGCAGTCTGGCTGCATCCCCCTTCAAGCTCCCTTCCCACTCGCCTGTCTCCAGTTCAAGTCAAGGACTTTGAACATTGCACATCTATTGCCAACTTGGCCTGGTTGACCTAATCCCTGCACCATACGGCATCAGCTTCGTTTCACAAGGAACCTCCCCATTGCGGGGGTGTTTTGGAGCACCTACATGAGCTGATATAGAAAAGACCCTGCGCACACACACATGGTGCCGGGATGGGGTCCCTCGCTTCCGCCGAGGTTCTCCCAAGTCAGGAAGAGCTGGCTTCTCGCTCCCTTGCTGGAAATCTGAGCCCTCATCCATCTCTGCACAAGGCTCTGATGCACAAGGCTTCCAGCGTCACGAGAGCAGGTTCAGGCCTGAGACACCGGTGACAAGGGCCACAAACAGTGCTGCTCTTCAGAAGAAATCCACCCACGCAGAGCTTCATCTCAGACGCGAGTTCCTCCGCCCCGGGTTTCTGGGGCCTAAAAATAGAGGGAGGCTCAGGTATAAACCCAGTTAGCCAAGAGCCTGTGTGGCCCATTGCAGACCAGCCACGGCTGTCTGTGGCTGCTGCATGGCCTGGGCAGCAGCCTTCGCAGCATCCTCCTCTTCCCCAGCACCCCGGCGCACTGCACAGAGTCAGAGCTAATTGCAGTCACTAGGGCAGCACCGGCCAGCAGCAGCATGTCTCTTCTCTGCATCCAGCTGCCGAGTTGCCCTGCGGGGAATTTCAGCTGGGGAAGGGCGGAGTCGAATCGCCATCGGCCGGGGGCTCAGGACGGAGCACGGCACCGCCACGTCCCCGGAGCGGAGCCCTTCTTTACCCGGCTTGGACTGGGGTATTCCTCCTGCTCACAGTGCGGTCCTTCTCCGGGATAAGGTGATGCCAGCACTTTGAGGGCAAGTCAAACTTCATGACGAAATGGGCATGAAACAGCCTCACTTCATGAAAAGCAAAAGGAGTAAAATTGACACGGAACAAAGCCAGTAACTTACCACAGCTGTCCAAGCTGCGCTCATCACGCGTGAGGCGACTGGCAACACGTTCTGCTGCTGCGGGGCTGTGCCACAACAAGTCAGTTGGGGTGGTGGCCAGAAAGGTAGTCATGTACATCTCGAGATACCCAAATCGTTTTGTGGGAAGCATGAGTTTCCTCAGCTGGATTGGGAACACTTTTGACACACGGTATTTGCTGGGCCCCAAATCACAGCTGCGTTGACTCCTATAAGCCCCCCACTTGCAATGCAACAGGTGCCCAGTTCAAGGCGACGGCACAGCAATGTGTTCTTCTCTTTAATCTGCTGCACATGTTCTCTGCGAAATCGACACTTCCTTCCTAGGAGCAATCTGGCTCTTAACGTAGGGTCCGAACCCATTGGCCTTGTGTTGAGGTTTGATTGCGAGGTGACAATAAAACCCTGACAGATGTATTGTCAACCCTCTCTCTCCCCGCTTGCCCCTTCAGCCCCTCCCTCTCCCCGCTTCCCACTATTGACAGGCGATTGGGAGGGAAAGAAGGTCAGAGAGAAGAGAGTTGGAAAAATGAAAGATGTTTTACTAATGCTACTAATAAAAATAGAGAAAAGAATACCAAATAGACCAAACCGATCTTCAAAGTCCCGGCAACTGCTCCGGCAGATGCAGGGCCGGCACCCGAAGTCCTGGATGGCACTCTGCAGCCAGCCGCAACTGGGTTCAGTCTGTCACTAGGCCTTGGTTTGCAGGGACAGCTCGCAAGGTCCTCTCCCAATGTGGGCCATAAGGAAAAGGGACGAGATCCTCGTGATCTCCCACTTTTATATGAAGTATCACGTGAATGGGATGCAATACTTGGTCGGTCAGTTGCAGTTCAGCTCCTGCTTGCACATCTCCCGAGATGCATCATTATCAATGATCTTGCATACCATCGCTATGGCTACCAAAACATGTAGCTAGCTTTCAGGAAAGCACAGTTTGCACGAAGACTTTAGCCGACAGAAAAATTCACTGAAAGAGAAACATGTTTTTTAACAAAACCAGGACACCTTGTTGACAGTAGTTTGCCAAGAGTAATTTGCCAACGGGAGGAGTTCTTGCTAAATGAACAGCAAAAGACATGCTGAAAAATGCAACGGAGCAATCAGGGAGGGCTACAGTTGTGCTCGGGAGCTGTCTCCGTGCACGAAGGTTTTTGTGTCTCGCTGTGTAGTGGCCAGAGAGTTGGTCCGATGGCACTGAAGAGCTCCAGGAGACATCAATCGGTTTGCTTCTTTTCTACACCGAGCTTTAAAGGCTGCTTTTGATAGTAAAATGTGATGAAAACATAACGTTCCTCCAAGAAGACCTCGGGTAAGTCATTTCCCCAAATTCAAACTTCTTTTCCCAGGGAGGCTGAATTTCCTCCATAGCAATCAAATGACCAGGTTTTGCACACAAGAGTTGGTGTGGTTCTAAGCATCTTTATTTTGTGTATGCTGCCTTAAAGAAGGAGAGTGTTCTGCCTTTTGCTTTTGCCGCTGGAAGTCAGGAATGGTCAGCGCTGTGCTTCATGTTAGGATCGTTTCATTCTCGTCTTCTTGAAAGTTACTTTTGCCGGACGCAACTCAGAGAAAAACGCCTCGGTCACTTACAGGGCCCTGCTCTTGAGTCCGCTCTCAACATCACAGGCAAAGAGCTGCTGCTGCTTTTCTGCACTGGATGTTTGACATCTCTTTGCTTTTGGGACAAGATCTCTTCAATCAAGAGACTGAAACAGAAGCAGAAACACCAGAAGCTGACATTTCTCCAAGTTTTCCCCCAGTGCCTCGAGTCCCAAAGAGAAGAGAAGAGAAGGGAAGAGAACGGCAATGGTGTCATTTTCTACCTCAGGGATCAAGCTGTGGCAGGAATCGTATTATGGAACACCTTCAACAGGATGCCTGTTGCTGGCAAGGTCAGTGCAGGACTGGTGTGCTGAGCAGTGAGTCTTGCTTACTTACGTTGGGGATTTTCTTGTGGACAAATCAACATCTGCCAGTTTAAAATGAGGAAAAAGAAATGGAGATGCTCTGGGTGTGTTGGTACGATACTTGCAAGAAACTTCTACGTTGGTTGTGCCTTAGTCATTAGCAGTGCGGGTCAGAGTGGCTTCCAATGTGATTCTAAAGAAGTGCTGTTTTTTCTTCAGCTTTCAGACTCTTTTTTCCCTCATTTTTGGTGCATATTTTCTTCTAGCTCTCTAAAAAGCATTGAACTGAGGCGTGGAAATGACTTCACAACCTTGAGATTGTAAAGAAGGTGTGTTTATTGAAAGTGCTGGACACACGGCTAAATAATTCCACCTAAGACTTGTGTAAATTTCCAGTAGCTGTGAGCTTGGTGAAATGCTGTAAAGTGTTACATATCCACGAAAGTTCTAGGAACACCTATGCATATCCATAACCTGTACCCCAGAAGGCAGTTCTTATTACAATGACTTCCGGGAAATCATTTCCACAGCCTCCACCTCCGGCCCCTCCTGGTTGCGCCTGCGCAGTGATGGTGAACCGGGGTCTTCTTCGCTGTACACTTTTACCTCTGGCCTGGTGTGCTGAGTTGGCTGGGACTCAAACTGATGAGTTGGTTAGAACTGGCAGATCTCCTGTCCTGGGCCCAAGTTTCTCTTATCTAGTTGACCCAAGGATTCAGCTAGGGTTTTTTTATCTTTGCAAGGCCTGTCAAGTCGTCAGCGAGCTCCCGTTTCTCATACAAGAAGTTACACAAAGCTGAGCAAGGCTAGGCAATTGTGATGTGGGTTAAGGGTTAGCTCAAGTTCTCCAAGTGTTAGTTCTTGAAGTGTTAGTTAGTTAATCCCCTCTATCGATCCCCCTTTTTCGAAGAGGTTAGTAAATTCTTGTACTAATGTGATGATTCTTTATCTATGTTTTCTCTGAGCACAGCTAAGAAGGCTACTTCTACCTGAGAAAACCCATCGCTGTCCTTCGAAGGACAAACAGATTTTTAATGTTCAACGAAACATTTGAGTTACTATCTCAACAAACAAATGTCTAATGCAAAAGTCAGCCTCCCGGTGTTTGTCTGCTGCGCTGCTGCGCTGCTGAGCTCTTTTGGGGCAGCTGGCGAGCACATGGCTGGTGCTCCGGCAGAAATGGCATGTTTGAGGCTGCCATGGGAGCTTGCATTCTTCAGCGTGGTGAGCCCGCTCACTGCAGTGGTAGCATTTGTCTTTTCTTTTGGGTTTCTTCGTGCCAATGTCATAAGTGCCACCCGGGCCGGTCGACCAGAAGGACCAAAAGGACCAAAAGGTCACCCAGAAGGTCCAGAAGGACCAAAACATGTCAAGGCGGACATCATCTCATCTCTTTGATAGAATTTCAGAAAGGTTTAGGCCACCAGATTAAGGTGAGGAAGTTGATGAGGCCTTCTACGGGCAGCTGAGAGCGGCCTCACAGCCACAGGCTCTCGTCGTTATAGGGGATTTTAACTACCCTGATATTTGCTGGAAGGACTACTCAGCAAGCCGGCCACAGTCTAGGAGGCTCCTCCAGTGCATTGATGATAACTTTCTGATGCAAATGGTGGAGGAGCGGACTAGGAGAGGTGCGCTGCTGGATCTCGTCCTCACTAACAAGGAGGGTCTGGTTGAAGCAGTAAAGGTGGAGGGCTGCCTTGGTTGCAGCGACCATGAGATGGTGGAGTTCAGAATCTCATGTGGCGGGAGACGAATAGCAAGCAGAATTGCAACCCTGGACTTCAGCAGGGCCAACTTTGGCCTTTTCAAACAATTGCTGGGGGAAATCCCGTGGGCAAGGCTGCTTGAAGCTAAAGGGGCCCAAGACAGTTGGTTAACACTCAGGGAGTGCTTCTACCAAGCCCAAGATCAGAGCATCCCGACACATAGGAAGTCAAGGAGGGGAGCCAGGAGACCTGTGTGGTTTCCAGGTTGCACCTGGGTTACCTTTCATGGTGCTTTGCAGGCTTTCTTCACTCGGGAATGATGGATCCGGGCGTTCTGTTCTTCAGCAGTGAAGGATGTCGGGACGACTTGAAATGGACCTTCCTATTGTGCTTCCAAAGTCTTTTCTGCAAGAGACTTCACATGCACATAATCTCCCGGTTGGATGTTACGTACTGGCCCATCCAAACCCCTACTCCGAGTCCAAACACATTTCCCGATTTTGTTCAGTTTTATACCCCATAGCAGAGGTCCCCTACGGGGTATATAGTTGCCAGCCTATTCCCAAGTGCTGACTGACTTGCCGTATAACTTTTGAAATAAAAGATGGCCCTCTATGAGAGGAGATAACAGCCAGAACTCCAAACCCTGGTATTATTTCTTGTACTAGTGTTCTAGTCACCTCCCGCGCTTTTTCTGTTCTCGTGGAGAATGCTTCTGGCCAACCCGAAAAGGTATCAGATAGTACCAATAAATATTGGTACCCCAGTTTTCCTGGGAGTTCTGAAAAATCTCTTTGTCATTGTTGCCCAGGTGCATTTCCTTTCCCAATTTGACCCATTTCTGGCTCGGCTGTCTTCTTAGGATTAGTCTGCAGGCAAAGATCGCATTGCTGTGTCCCCCGTCTTATGGTAGTATACAAATTTCTCGCTATTCTTTTCTGATCAAATGTTTATATAGTGCTTCTGCACCCCAATGGCCCTTTCTGTGCTCTTCCCTTACTGTCACGGTCCATTCGGTGATGGACTCGTGATGGTTCGTTTACCTTGATCTCGAGGCGCAAAATTAAGGCAACCAAAATGCCAAGGGGTTATAATTCAATCAAGCAGTGTTGCTTTATTAATTTGCCCGTAAAGCGGCACGCGATAGAAAGAGAGTAGAGGAAAAGGGAAAGGTAAAAAGAAAAGGTGGAAAATGAGGCTGGGTTTACCACCGAACGAGCTCCAACGGTGTCCCTCTGGTCTTGGGTCCCATGACAAGAGTCCTGCCCGTCCTCCGTCACGATTCAGGGTCCTCCGGTGGGGAGATCTCCATGATGTCCCGTCAGGAGTTGTCTTTTATGCTTCTTCACCCCTGTCACTCCCATAGGTCGAGGCCAATCTCTGCCTTTATTGCGCAATCCAGGCTTAACTGCGCAGGCCCGAAGCGTCCCCGCTTCGCTTGCCAGGGCCCGTCTGCGCCTGCGTCGCCTCGGTTCAGGGGTCTCTTACCGGTCCGTTGGGTGACCTCAAGACCCTTGGCGGGCCTCTGCGCATGCTCGCCTTCGTTGGCCTTTGTTACAGGGAGGAGGTGGGGGGCAAGTCTGGCTCAAACACCAGGCGAAAATCCATCTTCTGGACAGCAGTTCTTGTCCTCGGGTCGGAGAGGCCTTTGTAACGCAATTCGTCTCAGGTGCTGGGGGCAAGTTTGGCTCAGGAAGCAGGTAGAGTCCCTACAGCACCTGTAGCCCCCAGGTCGGAGAGACCTGCACAACACAGTTCCTTGCTTCAGGCCTCTCTCCAAATCATTGTCCAGTTCTTTCTCTCAGTCCATTCTGTTCTCCAAGTCCCTGATGGCCATGTTCAGGCAGAAACTGTTCTTCGGACCGACTCTCACACCACCCCGTGGCTGAGCATTGCTATCAGGAGCTTGTGGCAGTAACACAGTCCTCAAAGAGAGACAGAAAGGATAAGAGAGAGAAAAAGAAAAGGAAAAGAAAAATGGTTTATATCCACGCGTTCCGCTTGATATCAATGGTTTTGGGAATGTCTACATTGGAGGGCACGTTAAACAAATTGTGTGCATTAAGCACAGATGTCAAATGTGTCAAACGCTTTACCATTTTCCAATTTAAAACGAACAATACCACGGACAGAACAAAACCTATCAAAACTAATACCAAGAGAACAACAATGGGATGACACAACTTGTTCAGGATGCCTGTAGCAGTAGGTGACCACCCGAAGAGCGTGTCTCACCGCTTATGTTCTGCGTCCTTTTCAATTCTTCTCAACACACGGTGAATATCTTCAGGAAGAGTTATCTAGGTTTTCTGTCCATTTACTCCAACTTCTTCTAAGATTTCAATCAAGTCCTGGTGTTGCAACAATTGCTTTACTAATGTGAGATTCATCCCAAGAGGTGTAGGCAATAATTCATGAATCAGTGTGCAATTAGATTGTATAAGTTGATGAGATATGACTGGTGCTAGGTAAGAAAAATCACATCCAGTAATTTTAACAAAATTACAAATACAAACATTTGAATGGTTTCTAATATTTACCATCACCATATCTACTAACATAGAATCACAAATAGTCCTGAAGCACACACAACCTTTGCCAATATACACTAATACCGTTTCTTGATTATTAGGGCGAACTTCAAAATGACAAACATTTTGCTCAGTGTCTAGACAAATGTCTTGAGCACTGATTGTATTACTTTCACAGATGAATCCTTGCTGCTCTTGCACAATACAAGATTCTAAATTTACAGTTTGCCACTTCTCGTCCACTTTTCGGGCCCATACTCTATGCTCGAAAGGAGAGAGTATAGTTCCGTTGTGGTTCAAACCTAATGCAATAATGGGGTAAATTATGTCTATTGTAGCATTGTGTATAGTTAACACAAAGGTTGTGGCCGTGTTTGTGATGGGGTCATAGGTAAAGTTTACCAAGGTCCACCAGGATTGGAGTTCTCTCTCAAATTCAGTGGCGCTGTCCCAAACAATTTTCCGAATTTCGGTGGGAAAAGTGCCTTCTTCGCCTTCTCTTATGATCGAGGAGGCCACTGATTGCATCCACAGCTGTGCCTGAATACACCTGAGAGCTAAAGAAAGGTTATTTTGGGCCACACCAAGTGCATCTATTATCGTATCATGGTCTTTCACATTAATTTTTTCCCACTTTGGTAACACTTTTGATAACAGCCATTGGTTAGTTCCCAAAGCCAATAGGGAAGAACGCAAGGGCAGTTGCAATTTCGCCAAATCACTAGTTGTAGTGGCCAATTTATTCATTAATATTTCTGAACCAATACCGTTTAAAACTCCCAATCCTGACCCCAACACGCCAGTTAGGTCTCTCTGTGTTCGTTTTTTATTAGGAATTCGCTTCCGCAGCTCAATTATGCTATTGGTCATTTTAAAATTTAGGCCTTCAGATTTGATTCATGAATGATTCGCGTTATTCTCTGTGTCCCTCGGAGTTCTCCTGCAAAACAGAAAACAAACAGGGCTCGCCTCCTTGAGGCAAGAATAATTAAAATGATGTAATTATCCAGCGGGTGCAGCTTGTAGGTTTGGAAAAGTTCCAAACCATTCTCTACAATGGTTTCACAGTGTTTTCACCTGTAGCCCTGCCAAAAGCTTCAGCTTGGACTAATCCTGATGTTATTTCCACCCCCACCAGCACAAAACGTTTACCCCCCGATTTCTTAAAGGGGCCAAGATAATCTACCTGCCAGGCATCCCACAAACCTTTACCCTCCCTTAAATGTAGAGGGTAGTCTTCTAAAGGGTGCCTTTCAAGCCGTCTCTGACATTGCTCGCAGGCTGATATGCAGGTTTACACATTTCTCTGGTGACGGGCCAGCCTCGGGCCAGAGCTTCACGATACAAATCTTTAGCTCCGGTGTGTTTGCGTTTTACATGCAACCATTCTAACAAGCCTTCCCAATCCTCTGAAATTTGGTCCTTTGGCTGTTCTCCCTTTCCCGTTTTAATGTACGGGCGCTCCTTTCTTGAAGTGGCAACAGGAATATCGGTAGGGAGGGGTGGATTTTTAACTTCAATCTGACGGATTCCTCTTGACTTTTCTTCTAGGATTTTTACAGGACCATATTTCCTGTTATTATCAACCAGTTCTTGTGCCACTTCTCTCCATGTCCACACCTTTTTGGTATTCGGTTGGTTTGGGGAAGTCGGGGCAGGGGTAAAGGGGGAGTCAATGCTGGTATTAGCTCCATCCCTTTGGTCCCCACTCCTGTTATTTTGGGTTCTAATTACACTTGCTAACCTATCCACTGGATTGATCAGTGCAACTGTTCTTTGAAAGTTAATCCCAGTAGGTTTAAGTGATTCTGGGAGTCCCCTTATTAAAGGAGTCATCATGTCTGGATTAACTGGCAACATCATTGGGGATTCACATTCGAGAATCAATTTTCTTTCATGTATCATTTGTAAGCAAGCTGCTTTGTGTACACTTTCTAGCAATTGATCAGGTGTGCCAGTGATTGCTAGGGGTTCTCCCCTATCTAGGGGGTTTAACTCTCCAGCCCAATAAGCAGCTCGCTGGGTTAGGGACCATGGAGCACGTCTGTCACCAGTTGTTAAGAAAACTCCATGCCCCCAGTAACCATTTGCTTCTTGCTCAGTTAACTGAATTTGGTCCCCCCCGGTAAGAGATACGCGCCATACGTACTCTGTTTCAGATTCTCTAGGGAGACGACTATACTCCTTTTTTAGTTTAGCTAGTTTGGTGGCAGTGTAAGGAGCTTGCCTCGTTGTAATGTGAGGGTCAGTATCCTGCTCATTTGCATAAAAATATTCTGTTTTCACCAAGGGTCTTATGGGTGGATATTCTTCATGACATTTTCTCATCTCTAATTCTTTCAGAGGGTACATTTGAGCTACTTGTCGGACACTTTTCTCCTCCAGCTCCTGCTCCTGCAGCGCCCTTGTGTTTTTTAAACACTCCTCTTTTAGAGTAGCTTTTAATGAGCGCTTTTCTTCCCTCTCTTTTTCTAATTGTTCAAAACAATTTTCTAATTGTTGCTCTAAACTGGAGGTAGTTTTTTGCAAAACTTGCACCAGATTTTAAAGGATTCTACAATTTTACTCGCATTACTTCGTCGCTTAAAGCAATCTTCAATAGCTGCTACGGGACTAGCTCTAAGTACAGCACACACAACGGCTTTATTCCTTTCTGATCTGAACTTAGACTTGGTCTGTAAAGAAATCACTTGGTCCACTCCACTCTGTAAATTAGCCCCAATTATCACGAGCCCAGCCTTCTCCGGGTACAGAGGGTCGAGCTCCATACTTTGCTAAAAGTGTGTAGAGCGAGTCCCAATCTTTTACTAACCAAGAATCTTGATTATCAGCCCTTTCAGTCATTCTTATTATGAAGGGAACACACCCACTATAGGAAGGCACGACTTAGTTACACAAAGCTACAGCAACTGCTGCGTCACCCTTCTCTTTCCTGAGCGGTTGAAGAGGCCAAAATCTGCTACAGGAAGGCTTAACTTAGGTACACAAAAACCACAAAATTGCCCCTTCACTATCCCGAGCAGACAATTCTCATCGCCATGAGAACAGCACCCCTTTTGCGCTTTGAGATCTTTTGGTCTGATTTCAAGAGACAGAGCCCTCAACTCGAGTTCGGAGTGCTTTACACCAAGGCGTGTGTGGTGTGCGGGAAATCTGAATCGCTCCCCTTGCTTTCTGAACAACTGTCACTGATAACACCATCGGCTGATAACAGTGCAGCGCCAGGTGCGGCTGAACCGAAACGTCCTTCCCCTGATACAGACCAGACACTACCTGCACCCCTCTATCTCTCAAAATCCTGTCCGTGACGCCAATTTAATTTCACGGTCCATTCGGTGATGGACTTGTCATGGTTCGTTTACCTTGATCTCGAGGCGCAAAATTAAGGCAACCAAAATGCCAAGGGGTTATAATTCAATCAAGCAGTGTTGCTTTATTAATTTGCTCGTAAAGCGGCACGCGATAGAAAGAGAGTAGAGGAAAAGGGAAAGGTAAAAAGAAAAGGCGGAAAATGAGGTTGGGTTTAAAACCGAATGAGCTCCAAAGGCGTCCCTCTGGTCTCCAGTCCCGTGACGAGAGTCCTGACGGTCCTCCGTCGTGATTCAGGATCCTCTGGTGGGGAGATCTCCATGATGTCCCATCAGGAATTGTCTTTTATGCTTCTTCACCCCCGTCACTCCCATAGGTCGAGGCCAATCTCTGCCTTTATTGCACAATCCAGGCTTAACTGCGCAGGCCCGAAGAGTCCCCGCTTTGCTTGCCAGGGCCCATCTGCATCTGCGTCGCCTCAGTTCAGGGGTCTCTTACCGGTCCGTTGGGCGACCTCAAGACCCTTGGCGGGCCTCTGCGCATGCTCTTCTTAGTTGGCCTTTGTTACAGGGAGGAGGTGGGGGGCAAGTCTGGCTCAAACACCAGGCGAAAATCCATCTTCTGGACAGCAGTTCTTGTCCTCGGGTCGGAGAGGCCTTTGTAACGCAATTCGTCTCAGGTGCTGGGGGCAAGTTTGGCTCAGGAAGCAGGTAGAGTCCATACAGCACCTGTAGCCCCCAGGTCGGAGAGACCTGCACAACACAATTCCTTGCTTCAGGCCTCTCTCCAAATCATTGTCCAGTTCTTTCTCTCAGTCCATTCTGTTCTCCAAGTCCCTGATGGCCATGTTCAGGCAGAAACTGTTCTTTGGACCAACTCTCCCACTTACTAAAGGCCAAACTAAAGAGGAGGTAACAAGAAGTTTTCCCTGTGGGCTGTGAGCCCAGCCTTTCTTATCATATGATCCCTCGAAATCTAGAAGAAGTTGGCTTACCGTCCAAAGAGACCTGCCCGTTGGGGACTAGGGCACTTTCTATTCTTACTTTTTGGTTAGCTGCCAGTTTTGCCTCTTTGTCCGCCAGCTCGTTCCCTTTTTCCAATTGTGAGCTCACTTTCTGGTGTGCCTTGATATGCATGATTGCCACCTTCTTAGGAAGTTGAACTGCTTCCAATAACTTCAGTATCTCATTTGCATGTTTGATATGTTTGCCTTGAGAGTCCTAGAGGCCTCTTTCTTTCCAAATTGCTCCGTGCGCATGCACGACCCCGAAAGCATACCTCGAGTCAGTATAGATGTTCACCATTTTACCTTGAGCTAGTTGCAGAGCACGAATAAGGGCGATTATTTCTGCCTTTTGTGCAGAAGTACTTTGAGGTGGAAGTCCAGATTCCATCACTTCATGGCTATAGCAGAAGCAGCATGCCTTTCAGCGTTCAGGATACAGCTGCTTGCGTCCATCAAGCAGTTCTTAGTGTTTTCCATAGGACTGTCCTTTAGATCTTACACAGAATCACACAGAATGTTAGGGATTGGAAGGGACCTCGAAAGATCATCTAGTCCAATCCGCCTGCCAGGGCAGGAACACCTAGGTGAGGTTACACAGGAAGGCGTCCAGGCGGGTTTTGAATATCTCCAGAGAAGGAGAATCCACAACCTCCCTGGGCAGCCTGTTCCAGTGTTCTGTCACCGTCACTGAGAAGAAGTTTCTTCTCAAATTTAAGTGGAACCTCTTGTGTTCCAGCTTGAACCCGTTACCCCTTGTCTTACTGTTGGTTGTCACCGAGAAGAGCCTGGCTCCATCCTCGTGACGCCCATCCTTTATATATTTCTAAACATTGATGAGGTCACCCCTCAGTCTCCTCTTCTCCAAGCTAAAGAGACCCAGCTCCCTCAGCCTTTCCTCATAAGGGAGATGCTCCACTCCCTTCATCATCTTTGTGGCCCTGCGCTGGACTCTCTCCAGCAGTTCCCTATCCTTCTTGAACTGAGGGGGCCAGAACTGGACACAATATTCCAGATGAGGTCTCACCAGGGTAGAGTAGAGGGGAAGGAGAACCTCTCTCGACCTACTAACCACCTCCCTTCTAATACACCCCAGGATGCCATTGGCCTTCTTGGCCACAAGGGCCCAGTGCTGGCTCATGGTCATCCTGCTGTCCACCAGGACCCCCAGGTCCCTTTCCCCTACGCTGCTCTCTTGTAGGTCATTCCCCAACCTGTACTGGAACCTGGGGTTGTTCCTGCCCAGATGCAAGACTCTACATTTTCCCTTGTTATATTTCATTAAATTTTTCCCCGCCCAACTCTCTAGCCTGTCCAGATCTCGCTGGATGGCAGCACAGCCCTCTGGTGTGTCAGCCGCTCCTCCCAGCTTGGTGTCATCAGCAAACTTGATGATAGTACACTCAGTTCCCTCATCCAAGTCATTGATGAATATATTGAATAGTATTGGTCCCAGAACTGACCCTTGAGGCACTCCACTAGATACAGGCCTCCAACCAGACTCTGCCCCATTGATCATGACTCTCTGGCTTCCCTCCTTCAGCCAGTTTGCAGTCCACCTCACTACCCGATCATCCAGTCCACGCTTCCTCAGTTTTGCCGTGAGGATGCTGTGGGAGACAGTGTCAAATGCTTTGCTGAAGTCAAGGTAGACCACATCCACTGCTCTGCCATCGTCAATCCACCTTGTTACGTCTTCCTAAAAGGCTATGAGGTTGGTCAAACATGACTTCCCCTTGGTGAAGCCATGTTGACTGTCCCTGATGACCCTCTTATCCTTGATATGTCTTAAGATGGCACCAAGGATAAGGTGTTCCATCACTTTCCCAGGGATGGAGGTGAGGCTGACTGGTCTAGAGTTGCCCGGGTCCTCCTTCTTGCCCTTTTTGAAGACCGGAGTGACATTTGCTTTCCTCCAGTCCTCAGGCACCTCTCCCGTTTCCCAAGACTTGGCAAAGATGATGGAGAGCGGTCCAGCAATGACTTCAGCCAGCTCCCTCAGCACCCGCGGCTGCATCCCATCTGGACCCATGGATTTATGGATGTCCAGATTGCTTAACTGGTCCCTAACCCAGTCCTCATCAACTGAGGCAAACTCCTCCATTGCCCTGCCTTCCTCTGGGGCCTCAAGGGTACGGGGCTCCTCAGGACAGCCTCCGGCAGAGTAGACAGAGACAAAGAAGGCATTCAGTAATTCTGCCTTCTCTGTATCTTCTGTCACCAGGGCACCCACCCCATTCATCAGTGGGCCTACATTGCCTGATCTGCTCGACTGGAGTATGTTGCTTCGATGGTCTCCCGGCAATCATGATGAACTCATTCTCCAATGTTTCCGCTAAGGAAAGAAGCTGGGTTGACAATGTTGATGACGATGATTTCTACATCATTCTGTATAGCCTGATATTTCAGAAGCCTTGGTGGGGAAAGCCAATGTCCCCCTTTTGCTTCTAGCACTGTAAGCAAAAAGAAATGGTTTACTCACATCTGGGAGTCCTAAAGGAGGTACTGACACGAAAGCCTTAGCAAGTTCTTCAAAGGCTCGTGTAGCTTCTTTATTCTCCTTCAGAAAAGTAATGACGATCATGTTGAAAACAAAGAATCAGTGTGGTGAGGCTGTAGAGTGGCCCTTGGCTTGTCCTACAAGCAAGCTCTGAATGCGGATTCTTGCAGGTGTAGTGGAGCAGCCAGCAGCATCTCTGAGTAAAGCGCTGGGGGATGGGGTCCTGTGTGCTGGGGACAGCTTCCCTTGCCAATGTCTGCTCCCTCCTCCTTCAAGCAGGGGCTGCCCCACGCCGGGCACAGCCAGTCCCAGCCGGGCCCGCAGGTGGGTGTCTCCGTGGCGACCGCCCGGGCTCTGTGATGCGGGCGCCTCGTCTTAGCCAGAGGCCATTGTGACATGGGGGTGCGCGCAGTGACCGTGGGGGTATATAAGGAGCAAGAGCCCTGGGGTGCTCACTCCCAGGAGAGCAGCTTCTCAGGAGGCAGCAGCTTCTCAAGAGACAGCAGCTTCTCAAGAGGCAGCAACTTCTCAGGAGGCAGCAGCTTCTCAGGAGGCAGCGGCTTCTCAGGAAGCAGCAGCTTTTCAGTAGGCAGCAGCATCTCAAGAGGCAGCAGCTTCTCAAGAAGTAGCAGCTTCTCAGGAGGCAGCGGCTTCTTAGGAGGCAGCAGCTGTTCAGAAGCAGCGGCTTCTCAGGAGGCAGCAGCTTCTCAGGAGGCAGCAGCTTCTTAGCAGGCAGCATCTCCCCTGGGTGCCCGTGTCAGCTCTGCGACAGACGAGGCTCAAGATGCCCATGGACAAGGAGGCCAACGCCCACTCCCAGCCCTTCCGGCTGCCGGCCTTGCTCAATAGGCCACAGGTGAGGGACGGGGCAGGAGGGAGAGGCCGGTGGTGGGACGGGGCCGCACGCAGCAGCCGCGAGGCCGGGGATGCCGCCTCCATCCCATGTGTCCTCCTCCTCCTCCTGCCCACAGGTCAGCCACAGCCTGGGCCAGCAGACCACACACACCACCTGGGTCAACCCCTCGGTCCAGGAGCGCTTCCAGGACCACCATGAAGGTCCCCAGGAGGGGTCTGGCTGGCACCGCAGCACCAACACAGCGGCAGCACTAGAGGCAGAGTGCCCGGCACCTGCCCCACAGGGCCCCACAGCCGACGACGCGGCTCTGTGGGACGCAGCCCAGCGCATCGTCAGTGAGGCCGTGCGCAGGGCTGTGGCTGTGATCCAGGGAACTGGCGAGCAGCCTGGGGAACAGCAGGAGCTGGCCCAACGTGCAGAATTGGAAGAGGAGAACAGCAAAGAGGGGTGCCAGGGCGAAGACTACAGCATCCACAGCATCTGGGTCAACCCCTTGGTCCAGGAGCACCTCCAGGATGCCCCTGCAGAACCCCAGGAGGGCTCTGGCTTGCCCAGCTGCATGGACACTGAGGCGGCAGCAGAGGCAGAGAGCCCAGCACCTGCCCAGCACAGCCCCACAGAGGACGATATGGCTGTGTGGGACACTGTGGAGTACCTCGTCAGTGAGGCCGCGCGCAGGGCTCTGGCTGTGATCCCGGGACCTGGCCAGCAAGCGGTGGATCAGCAGGAGCTGGCCCAGTGCTTGGATGTGGCAATGGCAGCACCAACAGCCGCAGGACTTGACGCCACCGAGTCTCCCTTGGCTGGAGAGCCTGAGGGAGAGGCCAGCACAGCCCTTCTCGTCCCAGCTGAACACACCGAAGGAGAAAACACGGTTTCTCCAATGTCTGGAGGCCATCAAGGAGAGCCCAGCACAGCCATCGTCTGCTCGGCAGCAAACGAGGAGGAAGTGGCTTCTTGGTTGCCTCAACAGCCTCCGGCAGACGCTGGCACACTCCACCTTGCCCCAGCAGCGGACGACGAAGGACATGCGGCGGCTTCTCCCGTGGCTCCGGATCCTCAGCAGCAGGTGAGCTGGTGGTGCACGGCCGGCAGCGGGCATCCCGAGTCGCCGGAGGCCGGCGCGGTGCCTGGGCTGTGTGCGGCAGGGAGATGCCTGGTGCTCCCTGTGCCATGGCACCCACATCCCCTCCATCCCCTGTGCTCTTGCTGTCTCCATGCAGGTGGCCTCCCAGCACACAGGTGACACACAGTCGTGCTCCAGCTGCAGGGACGCGCCCGAGGATGAGCAAGGTACGTCCCCAAGTTGAGCACCATCCCAGTGAGGGCTGGGCTGTCCCGGCTGTCCCAGCCAGCGGCACCCGGGCCAGGCCTGTGGCACTGCGTGCACAGGGGGCCACTCCCCAGCCACCCCTCCCTGAGGGAGCCCTGGGTGGCGGGGGCAGGCAGGGGCTGTCGGTCGCCCGCCCTACCCCTCGCCTACAGCTCTCCTACCCCCACAGGCATCACCACCCGCCCGCACGCCCCGGCTCGACGGCCTTCCCGCTTCAGGAGGGCGCTCCGGGCTCTGCGCAGGGCTTTCCGCTGTAGCTGCGTAGCGGGACAGCAAGAGGAGTAGAGCCCGGCTGCCAGCGCCACGCGGCTCCCTGGAGATGCGGCTGGTCCTGAGCCTGCGCAGCGTCCAGAGGGAGCGGCTCAGGGTGGCACGCGAGGGACGGGTGCGTGGACGGCGACCGCGGCGTTCACCTGCCCTGAGGACATGGTGCTGCCAGCCTCTGCTCGGCCTTGGATGCTTTTTACAAAGTAATAAAGCCAATAAAAAATGACACTTTTCCCCTCATGCTCATCAGTTCCTGGTCCACCTCGGGACAAAGACGGGTGCAGGCAATCTCTGTCCTCGGGGTGTCCCGGCATTGGTTGTGGGAAGCCCTGGGCTGGTGCTGCCACAAGCCGGCAGTCTGGCTGCATCGCCCTTCAAGCTCCCAGCTGAAATTGGTTCTGTCAGACATCGGTCAAACTCCTGTTGTCTTCTCAAAGAGGTGAGAACTGTAGCACAGCCACACTCACCCCAGTTCAAAGACTTTTCCATGTAAATCCAGTATAGGGTGACAACGTGTTGGGTGCTACAACCTACCTGATCATGGAGAAGAAATGCAAAAGATCTTCTGTCAGCAACGCAAGGAAGTCTCCAGTAAATGAGTAGGTTCCTATGGGGCACTGTAATTGCTTTGGCAGTCACTGACCAGGGAAAGCGGTAGGTGCCAACACTCCAGAGGGTCTTGGGCCAACTTCTTAACAGAGCTGCCTGATGGGCCAATAAGGGTAATGCTTACCAGGATCTGGTACTGGCAGACAAGGAAGAGCTGGTGAGGGTGTGAACATCAGTGGCCACCTTGGCTGACATGACCATGAAACAGTGGGGTCCCAGGCACCAGAGGGGAGGGAGGAAGGCCAGCAGTAGAGCACAGGCGGGTGGACTCCAGAGAAGATGACATTGACATACTTGGGGGGCTGATACTGTTGGTGCCATGGGAAGCAGCTCTGAAGGGTGAAGGAGCTCAGTAAATCTGACAGGTCTTACAAGACAGCCTGCTCTGAGCGCAAGAATGATCTCTCTGAGTACCCATGAAAAGAAGCATTTATCTTGTGAGGTTGCTCATCTTAACCGGCAAAAATGCAGCACACAGGAGATGGAAGCAGGGGAATCTGTAAGGAAGGAATCTAGAAGCCTTGTCCATGGATGTAGGGATGATGCCAAAGCTGCCCTGGACCTGATACCTGCAGAGAAGTGTGAGGGCAGCAAGATGAGCTGACTGCTTCATAAAATAATAGACAGAGTGAACACGGCCTGCTGCTGAAATTCCTAAGAGTATAATCAGACAGGACTGAGGTACTTCATGGCTTCTTTGCCTCCATCTTCACCAGCAAGGTCTCCCAGGCCTTTGTTCCTGAAGGCAGGAGCCTGGAGAACACCCGAGAGTGGATGGTGCTCAAGTCAGGGGTGACTTGAGCAAACTCAGACATCATTACAGAAAAGGAGATGGATCATTTGACCAGCTCCCTGAACACAAGTATTGCTATGCTGTGGCACCTGAGATTCTCAGGAATGCCAACCTCTTGACCCAGAGGAGTGTGACTCCTCTTGAGGTGTTCTGGCCAATCTCCTCACTCACGTGGTGATTTAGGCACCCACTTTTCTTACATATTCAGTCTTTATCAGGAGACGCTCCACATCAATATGAACTGGAGATTGCTGGGGCACCTGTTCTGCAAAGGGAGGGAAGGGCGAGCAAGGAAGGAAACAGAAGAAATTCTGCTTTATTGCTGTTTATTATGGAAATGCTCTCTGTTTGGCTACAGTCCTGAAATCTCTCTAATCATCCACACCCAATTTGAAGGCTTTAAGAAAACCTTGCACAGAGACTTGGCTTGTAAGGACATTTTAGATGTTAGTGAGACCTCTGCTGCCATGATCCTGAGCTGAAGCTACTGAAAGAATGAAAAAACCTCTAATGAAGTAAAAGACAGAAGCAAAAGCCAAGTTTTTGATGGTGTTTGGAGCCCCAGGAAGGGCCATCATTAGCACAGCTGTGAAGGAAACAAACAGTCCCTGTCTCTGGAGGGTGGTGAAGAAAAAACTTGGAGACCCTGGTTACAGGTGGTAAAGGCAATGTGGAGGTGGCTCTGATGCCATGTCAGCCCTTCATCTTCGTTTATCACTGGAATGGCCAAGCCCTGATCCCCAGGGCCTGGCAAAAGAGACCCTTTCTCTGTGGAGGACATAGTGTTGCTGTGATGCTGTGGATGTTGTGCACTTAGACTTCAGTAAAGACTTTGATACCATATCCCAGAGCATTCTCCTGGAGAAGCTGCAGCTCATGGCCTGGATGGGTGGACTCTGCGATGGATAAAGAACTGGCTGGACAGTCGGGCCCAAAGAGTTGTGGTGAATGGAGTAAAATCCAGTTGGCGGCCAGTCACGAGTGGTGTCCCCAGGGCTCAGTATTGGGGCCATTTCTGTTTAATCTCTTTATCGATGATCTGGATTAGAGCACTGAGTCCACCCTCAGCAAGTTTGCAGAGGACACCAAATTGGGTGGGAGTGTTGATCTGCTGGAGGGTAGGAAGGCCATACAGAAGGATCTGGACTGGCTGGATCGTTGGGCTGAGGCAAATTATATGAGGCAAATTATATTGCCCAGTCACTCCAACAGTATTGACAGGTTGTGTTCCTTTATAGTTGGAAGGAATTATCGTGCACTGAGAACCAGTGTCCACCAAAGCTTTGTGCTCCTGGGGGTGTGTTGTACCAGGCCATCATACCTGTACAGTCCAATAAGCTCTGTTATCCCTTTCCTCCACCTGGCCTGAGGCAGGGCCCCTCTAATTTCTGTTTTGCGCAGTCTCTGGGTGTGAATTAGAGGTTCCTTCAAGAGCATCAGAATCTGTTCTGCCCCTTCTGTAAAATGGAGCAGCCATTTTCCTAGGAGCTTTTCCTTTTAACTCACGTACTTGTTCTTGAAGTTCTGAGGTAGGTTTTCCATGCCACCTATTCATGTTTTCTCCCTGCTCACGTAGGAGGAACCACAGTGAACCTCTTTTTGTGGATTGCCTCTGTTCTCTCTCTTGAGATTGGAAGCACCTTCTCCTAACAGCTGAAACATAGGTTCGTACAAGTCATGAACGGTACGCGTCTTCTCTGAGTGCTTTGATTTCTTGCAACAGCTTTTCAAACTGATCATCGGATTTTTTACACAGTCTCTCCACAGCAGAGACACAAGCCCGTAGAGAACCAGCAAGACTGTCCTCAAAGTCTCGGAGCTGCTCAATTACATCAGAAATCCTTTGTCTACTACCAGCTGTCCAGATCATTGATGCCAATGACTTAGCATATGCAGGTGGTGCACTTTGTACAAATCTGCGCAACATAGGTCGTGTACAATCGATTCTGTCTGGGTCTGTCCCCTCTTGGCTGTTTGGCACAAAGTAGACGATCTCTCGCACAGCTAGGGACGAGATCCTCGTGATCCTCCACTTTTATATGAAGTATCATGTGAATGGGGTGGAAAACTTTAGCTGGTCAATTTTCAGTTCACCTCCTGCTTGCACATCTCGCGAGATGCATCATTATCAATGACCTTGCATTCCATTGCTATGTCTACCAAAACATGTATCTAACTTTCAGGAAAACTGCAGTAAGTAAGACGACTTTAGCTGACAGGGAAATTCACTAAAAGAGAAACTTGTTTTTTAACGACACCAGGACAAGATGGCACACACAGCTCAGGTCCTTCCTGTTTGTGCCCCAGGCTGGGGACATCAGTACCTGTCAGGGCTGCAGCACCTCAGCTGTGGCACATTTGGGATAAGAGCAGACTACCACCGAAGGCCCCCTTTTGTGTGGTCTTCTTGGGGCAGCGGGTCTGTGAGCTGGAGCCCTCCCCTTACACTGGAACGCCATCTAAGGAAACTTCCCGGGATTGGGAGCTCCTCAGCTCCTCGTTTGGGTGAGTGATAATTTACTGGATATATCCTTGAATAAGTCCTTGCCACAACAGGCGAGTGTTTGTTTCTTGTGGGCAAAACAGGGCAGAAGGCTCTGGTTTTGTTTCTTGTGAGTCCGTACATGCACGCTGTGGATCCTCATTATTCTTATTTTGCTGCACCCCAATAATCTCCTCAACTCATATACGAACCTGCATTTTATGTTATCAGAGTGCTAACTAATCGTATAAACCCTGTTTCTCGTCAGTTTACTGCCTGCACTTTTCCAGCCAGAATCAAGTCTGGTTTGGACCTTGTTGTCTGCCTAAGCTGACTTTGGGGTGCCTCCATGACACACCATGTCTCTGTAATTGCCACCAGATCATAATCTCCTGATGGAACAATGACATGATCATCCTGTACCCACCCAACACAGCACCCCAGTCATGAGAGCTGCCCCAACAGGCCTCAGTATTTATGCCTTCCAAATGGAATGAAGAGATCGTACACACAGCTCCAGCCCCTCCTGTTTGTGCCCCAGGCTGAGGACATCAGTACCTGTCTGGGCTGCAGCACCTCAGCTGTGGCACATTTGGGATAAGAGCAGACTCGCAAGAAGGAGACCTGCTATCAAGCCCCCAAGACCTCAGTTGTGCAAAGGCTTTGTTTCGGGGCAGAGACTTGCTGGAGTGGATGGCAGAAGAAATGAGGTGCCCACAAAGAGAACAAACTCTTCTCTCCCCAAAGCCAGAGAAAAACAGATCTGGGCTCTACAGTCTCTGCAGGAGAGGGGTTTGCTGTCTCTTGTGTCTCTGCTGCCCTGAGGGCCTGTGATTGAGGTGAAGCTGATCATAAGAAAGGAAGAGATGGTTGAAAATGGTCTTGGTGTGGCCATCCTGTGATTCAGGCACACTGTGAAGGTCATTGGCCTGATCCATGATTGTATCATCAAGGGGATGGTTAAACAATGGGGAACAGAAGGACCAGCAGAGTTTGAGAGTCAAGGAATATGTTTGGAGACCTTGGTGTGATGTGCTTTGTACTCGTGCACGGCCCAACATGTACTGGATAGTGATGGGACAGACCTTGCATCACTGCAGTGGCGGGATTCAGTCACTGGCCCAAAAGCCTCAAATCTATTGGAGTTGCCCTGAGCAGTGCCTGTCACACAGTTGGTCTGAATGGGGACAGGGTTCCTGTGTAGGACCTGTGCTGTCCATGTCAGGTGCATGCAGTTGTGCTGGACAGCCCTGGCACCTCCCATAGCACTACAGGCCTGTATTTGTAAATTAAATCATAACTCAGTTGCCCTGAATAAGGTTAGGCAATGAAAGGATGCCCATGAGACAACTGCCATATGTAGAAAATACAGCTGTTGGAGAACAGAGAAAGAGACACTTGGGTCTGTCTGTGCCACAGTACTCCATTTGGTCCGTTGAAATCCTCTATAGGTTGCCCTGGACATAAGAAATAGTCACAGTTGTCCTACATATGACCACCTTCTGTCATTTAAGTTGGCCAAAGGAATTTCCAACCAGCCTCCAAGAAGATGCTCCCAGGTGCTACCCTGTCTCTATGAACTGCTCCATTAGAGCTTGCAGTTATCTGCGTGCATCTTGGTCACCTCTGGAACCAAATATGTCACCCGGTGTCTGTGTCTGAACATGTTCCTCCTGCCCTCCATCTCCATTAATTAACAAGAGAACTGAGACGAGGAACTCCCGTGCAGGAGCCTATTTTGTGCACATCTGATCTGAGGAAAGACAAATCCCACCTCCTCTGGGTTTGTGGTGTGCATGGGATAGAGCTAGCTCCTCTTTTAGCTCGAAGGACTACAAACTCAGCATGAGAAGCCTCCATTGACTCAGATGAATCCCTTCCCTCTGAACAGGTAAAGGAGATTCCTCCCTGACATTGTCTGGTGTCCTATCTAATAATAAAACAAAAAGGGTGTTCTCAGAGCTAAAGCTGTCTCTGATTGAGAAAATCAACTGCTGGGAAGAAGTTTCTCTCCCCAGCTGAGAGTCAGAAAATAAGTAGTTACATCAGCCTGTTTCACAGCAGGTTCCCCTGGAGCCCCAGGGACACCTGGAGGGAGCCCAGAGGGGACAGAGAAAGTGCTGCCTTGGGCTGCTTCTCTGCTGCTGAGCTGGGCTGGGCTCCTGGGACAGAGGGAGCTCATGGCAAGCGGCAGAGCTGCAGAGAGACAGATGTGCCCAGGAGCAGCTCCTCTGCAACATGCAGCAGGGCTGAGGGCTCTGCCTGCAGCACCGTGGGAAGAGGAGCCAGAGAGAGAGAGGTTAAAGGCAATGTGGGGTGGTAGATTGATGAAGGCTCATTGAGAGATAAATCTCCACAGTTCTAGCATGGTAAGTCTCTGCATGTAGGACAATGCAGCTGCATTTCCTGGAGAGATCTTCAAAAGCTGAAACATTACATGACTGGTGGGACCTGTAAGAATGGCTCTCCTAGCTTTTCTGGAGCGGAGAAGGAGGACGTTCTCTGGAACTAGTGTTCCCTGCTGCAGCATCAGTGAGGAACATCATGAAAGCTGCTTTCTCCCAGGGATGGCTGCAGGGGTGTGAAGCTGGGTGAGCACGCAGGGGTGCCCAGGGCTGTCCTGCAGAGCAGTGTCCCTGCACACCAGGGCTGTGTGCTGGGGCAGGGACTCTGCCGCCTGCCAGGGTCAGTGCTCAGCCTGCCCGGGGAGATCCCAGCAACACTGAGGGGAGAAGCTGTGGATGGAAGGAGTGACCTCTAACAAGACAGGGTCCTTCTGCTCTCAAAAGGGTGCTGTCTGTGCTAGGGCACTTCTGACAGTTCCTTCCTCCTTCTGAGGACCTTCCATTTGAGACGAAGATCCAGGCAGGGGTTACCTGGAAAGGAAGGTTTTGCTTTAGCCGTCACTTCATGCTGTGGGGGTGTGAAGGGGAAAGGAGCAGCTAACTTTAGAGAAGTGACTGAGACTCTTGAACCATTAAGTGGTGTGATCATTAGGTCTGCTAGGAACACGATAAACTGCTGCATCTATCCCTCAGCCTACAGACAGCACCAGCATCAACTTTGCTGGCAACACCGCAGTTTGTCTGACATGCTCTTTACCACCTGCAAGCAGGGAGGTGTCCTTGGAAAATGCTCTCCCAGGGGGAGTATTCTGTCAGGCAGCACTGAACACATGGATGGTGGGATGGGATCCCTCAGAAATTACTGTGAGGAAAATGATGTGTGGACAGAGAAGCAGGTGGAAATAGTCCAGGAAGCAGAGAGGTGGGCAGGAAAGAAGACAATACAAAATGGTAAAGTCATGGAAATGGGAACCGGGAAAGCTCCCTGTCACCCCCTCCCATGCAGAGCCCTTCCTCCACACAAGCCCCCTGACCTCCTCTCTAACCCAGCCAAGTCTCTGCCCTCATGGCCGTGGGGCACAAGGCAGCAGCCGCCCCCTCTGCAGCCAGAGCTCCAGCAGAGGAGAGGTGCCTCTCTCCAGCCAGCGCCCATTTCCCTCTGCAGAGGACAGGGTGAGTGCAATGCCTCACAGCGTTCCTGGCTGGGAGGCTGCCTGCACGGCTGGTTATGGTGGCAACTTTCTCAAGTGTCTTTGTCTCTTTTCTTGCCTCCTTTGGCAGAAGGATTGTGGTGCTGCTCCTCCTTTTACCATCTGTCTGTGCTGCTCCTGTTAGTGCTCTTGGGCTCTGTGGGGTTGGGGGAGTTTCAGACACAAACCCTTCGAGCCTTGCTAGAAAAGGGTCTGCATGGCAGTGAGGAGCCCCAGCTCCCTTCTAATCTATGAGGCTCCAGGAGATGTGGGCTGTGGGCTTGGGAAGTGAAAGGCTATCCCCAGAGGAGATCCTGTCTGTAGGACACTTTGACCATTTCCCTGCAGTGTCCTGACAGGCTGTGCACTTGACACCAGACACCGCTGTCTCACAGCATCTTTGTGATCTGTAAGATGCCCATAAAGAAGCCCCAGAGGTGCTAAGACTGTGGAAATGGTGTTGAGCAGCTGTATGTGGGCGGCTGAAAGGTGCCCTGTGTGTCTTGCATAGATGGGGAGTGTGTTTTCCACCCTCAGGCACCCTGTAAAAGAGGGAGAAGTTTGGAGATCTGAGCCTTTAGTCCAGATATCTTTACCCTCAGCAGGGTCAGGTTTCTTTGAAGGACAACCTATGACTGTGATCATCCTCCAACTCAAGCACATCGGAGCAAAGAGCAGCTGGGAACAAGACTGACAGATAGCCCAGCTCCCCTCAGACTGCACTGAGTGACAGCAAACTTTTTTTGCCACTCGGGTCTCATGATAGAAATGCTGAGGATTTCTACCTCTGAAGAAGACTCCCCAAGTAGGACAGGACTATCTAAAAGAAAAAAAGGAGGAAAAAAAAATCATTTTCTACCTTGAAAAGTGCCTCCTAACTTTTCACTTGCTTTTCCTCCTTCACCAGTCCATCATGACCACAGGCAGAAAATATCCAACAGCAGCTCCATCACCCAGTTCCTTCTTCTGGAACTCACAGACACATGGGAGCTGCAGCTCCTGCACTTCTGGCTCTTCCTGGGCATCTACCTGGCTGCCCTCCTGGGCAATGGCCTCATCATCACCACCATAGCCTGTGACCAGCACCTCCACATCCACATGTGCTTCTTCCTCCTCAATCTCTCTGTTCTTGACCTTGGATCCCTTTCCACCATTCTCCCAAAAACCATGGCCAATTCCCTCTAGGACACCAGAGCTATTTCCTATGCAAGATGTGCTGTACAGGTCTTTTTCTGTCTGTTCCTGGTCACAGCAGAATATTCTCTCCTCACAGTCATGTGTTATGACTGCTATGTTGCCATCTGCAATCCCCTGCACTACAGGTCCCTCCCGGGCAGCAGAGCTTGTGTCCACGTGGCAGCAGCTGCCTGGGGCATTGGGTTTCTCCATGCTCTGCTGCACATGGACAATACATTTTCACTACCCCTGTGCAAGGTCAGTGCACTGAATCAGTTCTTCTGTGAAATCCCCCAGATCCTCAAGCTCTCCTGCTCACACTCCTACCTCAGGGATTTTGCACTACTTGTGGTTACTGTCTGTTTATTCTTCGTGTGTTTTGCGTTCATTGTGCTATCCTATGTGCAGATCTTCAGGGCCGTGCTGAGGATCCCCTCTGAGCAGGGATGGCACAAAGCCTTGTTCCACGTGCCTCCCCCACCTGGCTTTGGTCACCTTGTTTGTCAGCGCTGGCGTATTTACCTGCCTGAAGCCCCCAGCCCTCTGCTCTGCATCCCTGGACCTGGTGGTGTCATTTCTGTACTCGGTGGTGCCTCCAGCATTGAACCCCCTCATCTACAGCATGAGGAACCAGGAGCTCAAGGAATCCATTAGGAAAGGGATTTCATGGATGTTTGTCGATGTTGATAAATTTTCAATGACTCTACACAAATGTCTTCTAGTGTATCCCAATCAGGCCTGTACTCTATTGTTTTATCCTTTTTATTTTGTTAGCGTTACCTGTATTTTTATTTATGGTTATGATGTTCCTACATAAGCATTTGTATTCAGCTCACTGTCCTGAGAAATGAACCTAGTACAAATGGTTTTTGAACACCTGAAACCTGTATAAATTTTTTCTAGCATTGTTTCAGAACTGACTTTTTCATTGCCTCGCTGTAATAAAATGACATCTCCCCCTTGCAGTTCATCTAGATTTGGCTGTTGTTCCATAAGCTGATATCAACAACAAGCCCAGGAATTTCACCGCCAAAACAAGAAGAGTGAAAAGCTCATTGTCACGTTGGCACCTGTTACACAACAAGGGTTGGATTTAGGACACATCCCTTGTTGTCTGTTGACAGTGGAGATGGTGAATGGTCATTGAGATAGGGTCAGACTGCACTGTCCCAGTGCATGACGGGGCAGAGGACATCCTTCAGGGGAGGAATCAGGAGGTGCCCAGAGAGTCCATGAGATACACGTGGACCACGTGTGCCTGAGGTGGGCAGTGATTGGAGTCCACAGAGTGAGAGATCACCCAGGGTGGAGTCAACAAAAGGGAAAGCACTAAATCCAGGTATCTGCAGGGAAACAAGACAGGCCAGCCAAGTGTGGTGGTGGAGTTGCTCTTAATGTGACAGAGCAACTACAATGTATAGAGTACTGTCCAGGCGCAGATGAGGAGCGAATTGAGAGTCTGTGGGTGAGAATTAGGGGGCAGGCTGGCAGGGGTGACACTGTCGTGGGAGTCTATTACAGGCCACCAGATCGGAGTGAGGAAGTTGATGAGGCCTTCTACGGGCAGCTGAGAGCGGCCTCACAGTCACAGGCTCTCGTTGTTATAGGGGATTTTAACTACCCTGATGTTTGCTGGAAGGACTACTCAGCCAGCCAGCCTTAGTCTAGGGGGTTCCTCCAGTGCATTGATGATAACTTTCTGATGCAAATGGTGGAGGAGCCGACTAGGAGAGGTGCTCTGCTGGGTCTCGTCCTCACTAACAAGGAGGGTCTGGTTGAAGCAGTAAAGGTGGAGGGCTGCCTTGGGTGCAGTGACCATGAAATGGTGGAGCTCAGGATCTCATGTGGCAGGAGCAGAATAGCAAGCAGAATTGCAACCCTGGGCTTCAGCAGGGCCAACTTTGGCCTTTTCAAACAATTGCTGGGGGAAATCCCGTGGGCAAGGCTGCTTGAAGGTAAAGGGGCCCAAGATAGTTGGTTAACATTCAGGGACTGCTTCTACCAAGCTCAAGATCAGAACATCCCGACACGTAGGAAGTCAAGAAAGGGAGCTAGGAGACCTGCGTGGTTAAACAGGGAACTGCTGGGTAAGCTCAAGTGGAAGAGGAGGGTTTACAAATCATGGAAGGAGGGGCTGGCCACTTGGGAAGAATATAAGGCTGTTGTTAAAGGATGTAGGGAGGCAACTAGGAAATCTAAGGCCTCCTTAGAGTTCAAGCTGGCAAGAGGGGTCGAGGACAACAGGAAGAACTTCTTCAAATACATGGCAGATAAAACTAACACCAGAGGCAATGTAGGCCCACTGATGAATGGGGTGGGTGCCCTGGTGACAGAAGATACAGAGAAGGCAGAGTTACTGAATGCCTTCTTTGTCTCTGTCTACTCTGCCGGAGGCTGTCCTGAGGAGCCCCGTACCCTTGAGGCCCCAGAGGAATGCAGGGCAATGGAGGAGTCTGCCTTGGTTGATGAGGACTGTGTTAGGGAGCAATTAAGCAATCTGGACATCCATAAATCCATGGGTCCAAATGGGATTCACCTGCGGCTGCTGAGGAAGCTGGCTGAAGGCATTGCTGGACCGCTCTCCATCATCTTTGCTAAGTCTTAGGAAACGGGAGAGGTGCCTGAGGACTGGAGGAAAGCAAATGTCACTCCGGTCTTCAAAAAGGGCAAGAAGGAGGACCCAGGCAACTCTAGACCGGTCAGCCTCACCTCCATCCCTGGGAAAGTGATGGAACACCTTATCCTTGGTGCCATCTTAAGACATATCAAGGATAAGAGGGTCATCAGGGACAGTCAACATGGCTTCACCAAGGGGAAGTCATGCTTGACCAACCTCATAGCCTTTTATGAAGACATAACAAGGTGGCTTGATGATGGCAGAGCGGTGGATGTGGTCTACCTTGACTTCAGTAAAGCATTTGACACCGTCTCCCACAGCATCCTCACGGCTAAGCTGAGGAAGTGTGGACTGGATGATCAGGTAGTGAGGTGGACCGCAAACTGGCTGAAGGAAAGAAGCCAGAGAGTCATGGTCAATGGGGCAGAGTCTGGTTGGAGACCTGTATCTAGTGGAGTCCCTCAAGGGTCAGTACTGGGACCAGTATTATTCAATATATTCATCAATGACTTGGATAAGGGAATTGAGTGTACTGTCAGCAAGTTTGCTGATGACACCAAGCTGGGAGGAGTGGCTGACACACCAGAAGGCTGTGCTGCCATCCAGTGAGATCTGGACAGGCTGGAGAGTTGGGCAGGGAAAAATTTAATGCAATATAACAAGGGAAAATGTAGAGTCTTACGTGTGGGCAGGAACAACCCCAGGGTCCAGTGTAGGTCGGGGAATGACCTATTAGAGAGCAGTGTAGGGGAAAGGGACCTGGGGGTCCTGGTGGACAGCAGGATGACCATGAGCCAGCACTGGGCCCTTGTGGCCAGGAAGGCCAATGGCATCCTGGGGTGTATTAGAAGGGCGGTGGTTAGTAGGTGGAGAGAGGTTCTCCTTCCCCTCTACTCTGCCCTGGTGAGACCTCATCTGGAATATTGTGTCCAGTTCTGGGCCCCTCAGTTCAAGAAGGACAGGAAACTGCTGGAGAGAGTCCAGCGCAGGGCAACGAAAATGCTGAAGGGAGTGGAGCATCTCCCTTATGAGGAAAAGCTGAGGGAGCTGGGTCTCTTTAGCTTGGAGAAGAGGAGACTGAGGGGTGACCTCATTAATGCTTATAAATATATAAAGGGTGGGTGTCACGCAGATGGAGCCAGGCTCTTCTCAGTGACAACCAACAGTAAGACAAGGCGTAATGGGTTCAATCTGGAACACAAGAGGTTCCACTTAAATTTGAGAATAAACTTCTTCTCAGTGAGAGTGATGGAACACTGGAACAGGCTGCCCAGGGAGGTTGTGGAATCTCCTTCACTGGAGATATTCAAAACCCACCTGGATGCCTTCCTGTGTAACCTCACCGAGGTGTTCCTGCCCTGGCAGGCGGATTGGACTAGATGATCTTTTGAGGTTCCATCCAAACCCTAACATTCTGTGATTCTGTGAAACAAAGATGGACACAGCCAACTTGACACAGACCAGCTCCAACAGGCAACAGCACCTTCACAGCCACCACACCACCAGCAGCACTTACACAACCATGAGTAACACAACTGACCCTGTCCTGTTCTTCCTCTCAGACTGATCTGGTGTGAAGTTTGCACAAGTGGTCCATACATCCTGGGCAGAACTTACCTGCCGTCTCACACACTCCTACGGTCCCTCCAGTGTGGACCTGGGCTTTGGGTCTGCCCAGACTGAGAGATATTACTTACTTGGCCATTCCAACCCTGGGTCTCTCCATATCCTGGTTTCCTCCTCCTCCTTGCTATCATCACTTAGAATTGACCGGGAAAGAGTGTATGTGCCTTCATACCCAAACACACACATAATAGTGAGGCCACTCACACAGCAAATAGCCAGGAACAGAGTTTAATTAGTTTTGAAGTTTAACTCTGACAGGCAGCTCAGCACCACACAGTCTCTCACTGCCTCTCAGCAGGATGGGGTGGGGGATCAGAAACACGAAAGGAAACTGTGTTGAGATAAACACTGTTTAATAGGTAGAGCACATGCTGTGTGTAATCAAAGCAAAATAAGGAATCAGTTCGCTGCTTCTCATCGGCAGGTAGGTGTTCAGCCATCTCCAGGAAAGCCAGGCTCTATCACACATAATGGTTACTTGGGAAGATAAATGCCATCACTCCGAATGTCCCCCCTCACTTCCTCTTCTCCCAGTATTTATTGCTGAGTACAACATCATACGGAATGGAAGACCCATTTGGTCAGTTGAGGTCAGCTGTCCCAACTGTGTCTCTTCTCAATTTCTTGTGCATCCCCAGCCTACTCTCTGGTGGGGCAGCACGAGAAGCAGAAAAGGCCTTGACTCTGTGCAAGCACTGCTCAGCAATGGCTAAAATATTGTTTCCATCACAAATCTAAAACATAACCCTATACAAGTGACTATGAAGATAATTAACTCTACCCAAACTGAAACCAGTATAATAAGCAGGACAGACCACAGTGATCAGGCAGGGGGTTTGGCCAGACCAGCACTGATCAGCCACCTCCCCACAGGCAGCTGGTCCCTTGAATCCCCCTCCTCCCCACTTTTCCACAGGCTGCTTCTTCCATGATCCACCTTGATGCCTCCCTTTCCCTGCCCCAATCTCCTCCCCAATTCAGAACCACCGTCAGTTACTTTTTCCACAATGGTCTCAGGTTTTCTCCTTTTGTACTCAAATTTGATAGTCTGGATGCCATTGCCTAGGTCCTCTGGGACTTCAGTGACATCATTGATGGCTCCACCAGTTCAGATGCCCTGGGCACCTCTGCCCAGGCTCCACTTGCAGCTCCCAATGGCCTCTGGTCTCCTACAGGTTCTATGCTTATGGTTGGACAGTGGAGCTCTGCCTGCAATCCTGAGAAATTTCAAAAATTATGAGCACCTTTAAATCAACTTAAATGATTGAATTTGTTCAATAAAATGTCTGAGCTTTTCCCATAATTTCAAACTGAGAATTTTTCAGGATGTGTATTAACAATAGGAGATGAAATATTGATGTTTCCCTGTCCTTGCATCACCAGTACTCTCTCTCTTACTCTGTGTGTTTCATTTCCCTCACATTCCAGTTATTTCCTTCTGGCCTGATGAAATTCACCATGCTTTTTAATTGTGTTTATGTTTATAATTTCCTATCTATCTGCCCAAAATATTTCCTGTATAGTTCTCCCTTCTGGAAGGTGGACCTCATTGGAGCCAGCTTGGACTGGACATAGAGCTGAGGCATCTTTTTATCTTTTTGGTAAATCTTACCACCTTTTAATTTGTGTGTTCAAAAATAATAAAAACCTTTTTGTGCCTGTTTCAAGCCAGTTCTCTAAGGAGAGCAGGTGGAAATTAGTGGAAAGGGGCTTTAACATCCATTTGCGGACTTCAGTGGAGAAGTCCGATGTAAGAAAAAGTGATGTAAGTCTCAGATGTGTGGTGACAGAAATGGGGGGGTTGGGAGGTGAGGAACAAGGTTGCCCACACTGTGTCAGACCTCAAGGGACTGCTTTTCCAATCTGTCCAGACCTCCTTAGGAGACACTCTGGATCAATATCAATTAGAAAATACTGCTATCATCTCATCCATAAACTGAAAAATAATGAAAAAAGTCCTTAAATATGAAAATAAAAATTATTAAATGCTCCCAGATCTCTTCCTCTTTAACTAGACTCCTAAAACCTCTCTAATTAACTGTACAAGTCTTGAAGACTTTAAGAAAATCATGGTAGAGACACAGATCCTTAGGGCTTTCTCAACTTTTATGAACCCCATGGTGCATTTGGTGCTGAGGCCATGAACCTCAGATACTGAGAGGAGACTGAAAAAAACCTCTCAAGGACATAAACTCAGAAGCAAATGCCAAAGTATCTCACTGTGTTAATTGGCCCAACTGAGGGCAATTACCGACAAACTCTCCTTATGGACTTGTTAGAGCAGATACTTGGAGGCCATGACGGTAGGTAGGCAAAGGTAATGTACAAACAATTCTGATGCTGAGAAAAACTTTGGTTTGATTTATGAGGCAGAAAGGCCAAGCCCTCACCTCAGCCCCTGGGAAGGCAGATCCTGTCCCTCATGCGTGGCTCTTCCTGAGGCAGTGGGATGTGGGTTGTGATGCTGAGTGAAAGACAACAGCCTGACACCTCCCTGTGGGGCTGCAATGAGGCAATGAGGCCCTTGTTCCATGAGGACAACATGTAACCTCACAGGTCTAAGTGGCAGAGAACACTGCCATGGCCAAGTGGACAAAGATCTCTGTTCTGTGGGTGCCTTCCAGCCCTACCAGAGCCCTTGGCCATATTCACCACAGACTGTCTTACACTGTCCCACTCCTGTCTTCCCCGCAGGCTGCAGACATCCATCTCTCTTCCCCACCCTACTCTCACCCCAGCATTTCTGTACCTTCACTGATGTGTCTGCACCCTCCCTGGCTGTTCTGTGAAACACAAAGCCAGGGGTTGATCACAGACTCCCTCTGGGTGACCTCTTGCACCACAGTGCAGCCTTCAGGTGACATTTTTATCTGCTCATGCCCTGTCTCCACATTCCAAGCAGCACTTCGCAGCAGTTTTTCTCTCTCTTCTGTTGTTTCCTGTTACCAAGCAAAGCTCCATCATCTCAGAATCCATCCTTAAAGTATGCGACCCTGCCCATCAGCCTGCTTGTGGCCTATCAGCTGACCAGAAAGAAGTATCCTCACTGTGATCTTCCAAACCACATGTCTGCTATTGGCCTTTCAGCTTCTCAGACAAGACTAAAGACATGTGCCTGCTGCAGATAAAAGTAAAATGATTGTTGCCCTCCAAGCCCATGCACCTGCTTGTGGTCTTTCAGCTTCTCTGACTGTCAGGAGCAGCTACATGCCAGTCCTGCAAGGTGCCCCATGGCTACTCCAGAATAACTCTGCTCTGCCCCCAAGGGGTCAAACTGCTGCGTAGGGTAGGGAGAGGGGTTGACGGTGATGGGGGTTGAGCATGGGAATGAGATCTATGGGAGTTAGGTGTTCAATTTTGGGATTAGAGATTAGAGCTCACCCTTCAGGGTTAGGATTTAGACATCTGGTGTTCTGCTTAGGTGTGTGGTTGGTGTTAAGTGTATGGGCTAGCTTCGTGAGTTAGGTTTTTTTTAGGGTTGTGGTGAGGGCTAAGGTTAAGGCTGGTATTTTAAGGCTAGGGATACAGGGCAAGGATTAAAGTGAGTAAAACGATAAGAGTAAGAATAAGGGGTTATGGGTTTGGGATTTGGCTTAGAGGTACATTTTGAGGTTAGAGCTTAGAGTAGTGGATTACTGTCAGAGTGAGGACTAGCATTTAGGGGTAAGGTTAGAGTTTAAGATTACTGCTTAGAACCCAGGTAAGGGCCTAACATGAATGTTTTCACAGTCAGTGTCACAGCAGCATCACTGTCACCTGAAACCCTCAAAATCTTTCATCTCTGTTGACCAAACCATTCTTTTTCCCCCCAAATCTCCAATCTCTCTTGTCGCAGTTCCCCTTGACCTTCCCAAACCTGTCATCATTTTCAGACCATCTCTCTGATGACCTTCATGACCTCTGAGTATTTGCCTTCCCGCTGCTGGTCAGTCAGTTCCTGTGACAGAAGTGACCTCACAGCAGCATCCAAAGGGACACAATGAGCTGCTGTGCTGCTGAGGTCCCTGCTCAGCCCACCCAGCAACCCTGCACCACCCCTAAGGTCCCCTACCTCAGCTCACGCCTACCAACTCATGCTCCAGAAGAGCTTCCATAAGTCTTAAGAGACTTTTCCAGTCTCACATGGCGCTTCAGCTACCCCAGGGTATGTTTGAGGCAGTGGCCACCTCTGTGCAAACAACTGAATCAAGCCCTCAACATAGATTTTAGGAAATAGTTGAGCCCACTGCAGAAAAGATTTCTAAGGAATAGCTAAAAAAGTCTTCTTTTCCACCACTGCTAGTATTTTTAAACTAATTTTCATGAAACTTTTCATAGTTTGTTTTTTTGGGTTTTGGGATTTTTTTGTTTTTTGACAGCACCATGAGCAAGTGTCAGCAAGTTAATTAAACACTGTATCTCTCTGCGAATATTTTTATACAGCCATTTCCCCAAGTATGTTTCCCACCAATGGTTTGAGTTGAAAAACACTGCTCAGAGGATTTTCTCAATTTATATTGTCACATTTTATATCTCTACTTCTTTCCCTCTTTCTTTTATGCTTCCTCACCTGTTCTTTGAAGAGCTCTCCAAGGAAAAGATTAATTGCATTATGGAATACCACAGACTGGAAGAGACTCCTTTGCAAGGATCTTTGCAACAGTGTCTTTGACTGGATCAAGTGAGGCTCCCCTTACAACTGTTCTGCTGAGTGTGTTCAGCTGGCCTGTTGTCCTACACATCCTCTCTGGCATGCGCAAGCATCTTAAGTAATTAATGTTTACTCAATTTTGTTCAGTTTTGCAGCAGAAACTGCTATAGGGATCTCTGACACAGTCAGATTCTTCGCCCAGGATGTTAATAGCTACACATGCACAGGAAAAAGGCCCAGGCACAGCAGGATCTGCCTGTCTCCAGGACTGTCTGAAATCCCACCTGGAGAGGTAGGAATAATTCATAATAATTCAGGCCAATAGCTAATTTTGAAGCTGACTAATTTTTGCTTGTTTTGGAGGTGGTTGATATTGAAGGAGGTTGACTGAACTCAATCACTTGGTTTCAATTTGATCCATTGTCTCAGACCAGTGTCCTGTCTCTTATCATCCTCTGTGGATGATGAGATGGGAAAGTCCTTGGAGCATCCAGGGGACTAATCACTGAAGTGCTCCAGTTGCACACCAACACAGCTTTATTTCACTACCTCAAACCCACCATCTCTTCCTCTCCCCCTCCTCCCCTTGCATTTTGAATCATCCTGGTTTTGGAGTTGTCTGCTTTACTCCTTTCTATGTTTAAAAACAAATGTAAAGATGAAGGGAAAAACACCAGTCTTTATTGTATACGTGTGGGGTTTTTTGTGCTTCCTTCTGCTAGATGTGTAGTTTGATTTAAAAAGACTTACTAACTTCAGAAATCAGAGATTTGAGACTTTGCAACAGGTGCCTGTGAGAATTTGTTTTCCCAAGGCTCCCTCTATATTCAACGGAGACAGGAGAAAACTCTCAAGGCTGGGTCCTCCCAACCTATAACTGGCACGCAAAAGAAAAGTTACGAATCTCTTTGAGTCACTCTTCTCTTGCTCTGCGTTTAGGTCAGGACATTTCATACTAACAGCAAAGAGCAACTGTTTGGAAGCAACTGCATTTCAGTGCAGATGGATGTCAGACAAGACTGTGTGGAACCATAACAAATTTCAGTAATTATTTAGATTACTAGAGAAGACAAGTTATACTTGTTCCCTATTCCACCCTCCCTTCCCCTTTCCTAAAGAAACAGAGAGCAAGAAGCTGTGGAAGAAAGCAGAGGATTACCAAAGAGATGCTTGATACTGCTTATTCTGAAATCAGTAGATACTCAGGGTCCAAAAAGGCAAGTACTGAAAAGTAGCAAGAAGAGCTTTCAACATGCATACGTATTTGCTTTGTTTTGCTTTGCTTTGCTTTGCTTTGCTTTGCTTTGCTTTCTTTGCTTTGCTTTGATTTGCTTTGATTTGATTTGATAGTTTAGTGTTTGTGCAATGGAAGAGATGACTTAGGCACATACGTGTGACATGTTTGGAACAGGTCTGCATGAATTTGGAGTTTGTGAGGAATGGGGTGCAGTAGGCAACAGGCTGTTTAAAACCCTCTGGTCTGGAGAAAGAATTCTTTATGAATGTTTGAAAAAGGTAGAAAGAAGACAGCAAATTTTCTGAGGACTCTAACTGAAATGTGATACAGAAAAAATCAGGGTGTGAGAAACACTTGAAGGATTCGTGTAATATAAGAAGACGGCAAGAAAGGAAAGAAGCAGAGAAGGAAGTGTAGAACCTTTCATCCTGCTGTGAAGTTATCACGCTTGCTTTTTGCTATGCTCCTGTCTCAGCAGGACGAACTGAAATTCAGCATGGGACCAGAAAATGCAACCGCAGTTACTGAGTTCATCCTAGAGGGTTTCTCAGGGCTTGATCAAAGACTACAGCATTTTCTCTCTCTGGTCTTTCTGCTCATATACCTGATAACAGTGGTGGGGAACGCTACCATCATTCTACTCGTGCGTGTGGATCACCGCCTACAAACCCCCATGTACTTTTTCATCAGCAATCTGGCCTTCCTGGAAATCTGGTTTACATCCTCCACAAGCATCCAACTGTTTGTAATCCTGAGTTCTGGCACGAGAACAATCTCACTAAGCAGCTGCTTTGCCCAATCCTATTTCTATTTAGCACTGGGCTGTACAGAGTTTGTTCTACTTGTTGTCATGTCCTTTGACCGCTATGTTGCCATCTGCCAACCTTTGCGTTATGCTGCCATCATGAAGCCTTCGCTCTGCATCCACCTCATTTTTGCTGCTTGGGTCACAGGCTTCACACTCTCGAGTTACCACCTGGTCCTCCCCTATATGCTGACTTTTTGTGGCTCAAACAAAATCCATCATTTCTTTTGTGACAGCTCTCCCTTACTCAAACTGTCCTGCTCTGACATCAGCCTGCTTTGGAAAATAGACTCTGTTTTCTTTTCATTTGTCATTCTGGGTTCCTTATGTTTAACTCTGGCATTTTACATGTGCATCCTTTTCTGTATTCTACATCTTCCAGCAGCCTCTGGGAGAAAAAAAGCTTTTTCTACATGTTCTTCCCATCTCATCACCTTGGCAATTCTATATGGGAGCTGCATTACTCTCTACGTGTGTCCTTCAGAAGATGTTTTCTTGGAGAACAACAGAATTGTAGCTTTGCTGAACACTGTCCTGTACCCATTCTTAAATCCATTCATCTACAGTCTTAGAAACAAGCCTGTGATACTGGCCCTGAATGAAGTAATTGCCCGTACAACAGCACAGCTTTTCTCCTAATCACGAGGCATTTCTGGGCAGCAGCTCCAGTGATCTGCTATCATATGTTAAATAATACCAATGCATATGTATGTAATCTCCAGACAGAGATACCTCAGGAGATTTATAGGATCATAGAATCATTTCAGTTGGAAGAGGCCCTCAGGATCATCGAGTCTAACCATAGCCTAACCTAACCTAACTCCAGCACTAAACCATGTCCCTAAGAACCTCATCTAAATGTCTTTTAAACACCTTCAGGGATGGTGACTCCACCACTTCCCTGGGCAGCCTGTTCCAATGCCTGACAAAGCTTTCCATGAATAATCTTGTCCTAATATCCAACCTAAATCTCCCCTGGTGCAACCTGTTAACATTTCCTCTTGTTCTATCTCGCTGGATTGTGTTAAGTGATAAGAAAATCCTTTGCACACACAAAGAAGGCACTAACAATGGCAGGAGGAGTAAGTCAGCTAATATCCTGCCCTGGCTACTTCCAGTCCCATCACTAGGGAGCCACCAGCTCATCATGAGCCCGTCTCCAAAACCAAGAGCACAGAGGCTCAATGGCAAGTGGGAACCCGAATTACAGGCTCCTGAGGACTAAACATCTTGTCCAAAGGCTGCCCTGGGAGAGCTGTCAACCTTGTTGTCCAGGTGTGAAGCTTTGCTTTTAAGCAGATTCACTGAGAGCAGCTCTCTGGATCACCATTTGGACTAAGGGAATTGTTGCCTAGGGGTGCAGGACACATTATGGGATGCAGGGGAAGAGCAGTTTTGGATTACACAGGACTTTTCATGGGAAGTTTGGGGAAGGACTCTAACTAGTGCAGTCTGTCCTGTCTTCTCCTTAAACTTAATTCCTACGCCTTTGCTATGTGAGCAAATCTCTTCTTTTTGTGAATGTGTGAGTGTAGCAACTGGAGCAGGACCAAGGGGTCAGACAGCCTGTATGTCATTGGTGCCAGCAACTGAGAGACCAGAGTGACTGAACATAAGAGTGTGTGTGCACCTGTGTGTGACTGGGGTTGTCTGTACCAGTATCTGGAATGCGCCTGCGGCCCTCAAGCCTCATGTGTCCTGGTGCCTGCAACTGGCAAGGCTGGCATTCTGGGGAGGCTACTGAGAAGACTGAGTGTTTGAGCCCAGGATTGACCCTGTAAAGGTATATGTGTAAAATAGACTAGACGAGACTACACTGGAATAGCTCAGTTGCTAGGGACCTACAACAGTCATCTAGTTCAAATACCTGACCCATTCACGACTGACCAAAAGATAAATCATGTTATCAAGGGCATTGTCCAAATGTCTATTAAACACTGACAGGCTTGGGGCATTGACCACCTCTCTAGGAAGCCTGGTCCAGTGTTTAACCACCCTCTCGGTAAAGAGATGCTTCCTAATATCCAAGCTAAACATCCCTTGGGTGAGCTTTGAACCATTCGCACATGTCCTATCACTGGATACCAGGGAGACGATCTCAGCACCTCTCTGTCCACGTCCTCTCCTCACGAATCCGTAGAGGAATGAGGTCACCCCTCAGCCGCACCAAAGCTGAGTATGCAGCATAGTCACCTCTTTTGACCACCTGGCTATGCTGTGTTTGATGCACCCCAGGATGCAATTTACCATCGTGGCTGCCAGGGGACAGTGCTGCCTCCTGATTGACCCTGCGGCCAACCATCACCCCAGATCCCTTTCTGCAGAGCTGCTCTACAGCCACTCTTCTCCCAATCTATACTTGCACTCAGTGTTATTCCATTGCAGGTGAACAATCCAGCACTTGGACTTGTTCAATTTCATGCCAAGTGCCGGCTCCTGCAGTTGGGTCACAACAACCCCAGACAACGCTACAGGCTCAGGGAAGAGCAGCTGGAAATCTGACCAACGGAAAAGGATCTGGGGGTGTTAATCAACAACTGGCTAAACATGAGCCAGTGTGTGCTGTCCCCACAGCCCCCTGCTCTTCCAGAAACAGCATCCAGGACCAGTTCTTCTGTGAAATTCCACAGATCCTCAAGCTCTTCTTCCCAGATGCCTACCTCAGGGAAGCCGGGCTTATGTTAGCCTGCTGTTCTCTTCTGAGCAGGCCCAGAGGACCTGGGCAGCATTTGCTGTGTCCCAGAAACTCACCTGGAAGGTCAGGATATGGAGAAAACATTTGGTGTGGGAAGGGGCAGACAGGTACTGGTGGAACTGGCTGGTGTCACCCTGTGACATCTCTCAAAAAAGTTGTGGCTCTCAGGGAGGTTGCATGGTCCTCTAAGAAAGAAAATCTCAAAAATGACTTTTCATAGAATCATAGAATAATTTTGGTTGGAAGAGACCCTTAAGACCATCGAGTCCAACCATAACCTAAATCTTGCACTAAACCATGTCCCTAAAAGCCTCATCTGTATGTCTTTTCACCACCTCCAGGGATGGTAGTCAACCACTTCCCTGGGCAGTCTGTTCCATTGCTTCATAACCCTTTCTGTGAAGAAATGTTTCCTAATATCCAATCTGAACCTTCCCTGGTGTAACTTGAGGCCATTTCCTCTTGTCTTATCACTTGCTACTTGGAAGAAGAGAGCAACACCCTCCATGCTACGACCTCCTTTCAGGTACTTGTAGAGAGTGAGGAGGTCTCCCCTCAGCTTCCTTTTCTTCAGGCTGAACCCTCCAAGGTCCCTCAGTTGCTCCCCATCACACTTGTGCTCAAGACTCTTCACCAGCCTTGTCACCCTCCTCTGAACTCTCTCCAGCACCTCAATGTCTTCCTTGTCATGAGGGCCCCAAAACTGATGCCAGGATTCAAGGTGCGGTCTCACCAGTGCCAAGTACAAGGGGATGATCAATTCTCTAGTCCTGCTGGCCACACTATTCCTGATACAAGCCAGGATGTCATTGGCATTTTGGCCACCTGGGCACATGCTGGCTCATGTTCAGCTGCTGTCAATCAACACTGCCACATCCCTCTCTGCCAGGCAGCTTTCCAGCCATTCTTCCCCGAGCCTGTAGCGTTCATAAGGTTGTCGTGACCCAAGTGCAAGACCTGGCACTCAGCCTTGTTAAGCCTCATACAAGTGGCCTCAGTTCTAGGATCCAGACTGTCCAGATCCCTCTGTATGGCCTTCGTACCCTTCAGCAGATCAACACTCCCACCCAACTTGGTGTCATCTGCAAACTTACTAAGGGTGCACCCAATCCCCTCATCCAGTTCTTTGATAAAGAGATTAAACAGAACTGACCCCAGTACTGAGCCCTGGGGAACAAAACTTGTGACCAGCTGCCAACTGGTTTTGACTCCATTCATCGGAACACTTTGGGCCCGGCCCTCCAGCCAGATCTTTATCCATCACAGATACACCCATCCAGGCCATGAGCTGCAGCTTCTCCAGGAGAATGCTGTGGGAAATGGTGTCAAAGGCTTTACTGAAGTCTAAGTACACAACATCCACAGCCTTTCGTTCATCCACTAAGCGGGTCACCTTGTCATGGAATGGGATCAGGTTGGTCAAGCAGGACCTGCCTTTCATAAACCCATGTTGACTGCGCCTGATCACCTGGTTGTCTTGTATGTGCTACGTGATGTCACTCAGGATGATCTGCTCCATGACCTTCCCTGGCACCGAGGGAAAGGCCCGTCATTTTCCAGATCCTCCTTCTAGCCCTTCTTGTAGCTGGGCATCACATTCGCCAACTTCCAGTCAAATGGGACCTCCCTAGCTAGCCAAGATTGGTGACAGACAATGGAAAGTGGCTTAGTGATCACGTCTGCTAGCTCCCTCAGCACCCTTCGGTGTACCCATCTGGCCCCATAGACTTGTGTGTGTCCAAGTAGTGTAGCAGGTCACCACCTATTCCCCTTGGATTATTGGAGCTTCATTCTACTCCCTGTCCCTGTCTTCCAGTTCGGAGGGTGTGTACCTGGAGCACAACTGGTCTTACTATTAAAGACTGAGGCAAAGAAGGCATTTAGCACTTCAACCTTTCCCTCATCCTCTGTCACTTTTTTTCTTCCCTCATCCACCTGAAGGTGGGGATTCTTCTTAGCACTCCTTTTGTTGCTCATGGATTTATAGAAGCATTTATTTTCGTTTTTTTGGCACTAGCCAGGCACAGCTCTAGTTGAGTTTTGGCCCTTCTAATTTTCCCCCTGCATAACTTTAGAGCGTCCTTGTAGTCCTCCTGAGTCTCCTGCCCCTCCTTCCAAAGGTTATAAATTCTCCTTTTATTCCGAAGTTCCAGACGCAGCTCTCTATTGTACTAGGCCAGTCTTCTTCTCCACTGGCTCGTCTTTTGCCACACGTGGACAGCCTGCTCCTGTGCCTCTAAGATTTCCTTCTTGAATAGCAAGCAGCCTTCCTGGACTCCTTTGTCCTTCAGGACTGCCTCCCAAGGGACTCTGACAGCCAACCTCCTAAACAGATCAAAGTCTGCCCTTTGGAAGTCCAAAGCAGCAGTTCTGCTGACCACCTTTCTAACTACACAAGGACAAGGGCAGGGTCCTGCACCTGGGGTGGAATAACCCCAGGCATCAGTACAGTTTAGGGGCAGACCTGCTGGAAAGCAGCACTGCAGAGAAGGACTTGGCAGTTCTGATGGACAACAGGTTGACCATGAGTCAACAATGTGCCCTTGTGGCCAAGAAGCCAACCGTGTCCTGGGGTGCACTGGGAAGAGTGTGACCAGCAGGTCAAGGGAGGTTGTTCTCCCCTCTACTCCCCCTGGTGAGGCTGCATCTGGAGTACTGTGTCCAGTTCTGTGATCCCCAGTTTAAGAAGGACAAGGATTTACCAGAGGGAGTCCAGTGGAGGGCTACAAAGATGGTTAGGAGCCTAGAGCATCTTACTGATGAGGAAGAGACTGAGAGAGCTGGGTGTGTTCAGTCTGGGGAAGAGAAGGCTGAGATGTAATCTCATCAATGTTTATAAATATCTCAAGGGTGGATATCAAGAAGATGGGACCAGACTCCTTTCAGTGGTGCCCAATGATAGGATGAGTGGCAACGGGCACAGACTGAAGCATAGGAGGTTCCATTTGAATATGAAGAGAACCTTCTTTACTTCGATGGTGACAGAGCACTGGAACAGGCTGCCCAGAGAGGGTGTGGAGTCTCCTTCTCTGGAGACATTCAAGATCCACCCGAACACATTCCCGTGCAATCTGCTCTGGGTGTACCTGCTTTAGCAGGTGAATTGGACTTAGATGATCTCCAGATGTCCTTTCCAACTCTAACCATTTTGTGATTCTCCAATAACAGAAAACTCGATCATTTCAGGATCCCTATCCCCAAGGCAACCTCCAACCGACATGTTACCCACGTTTGGCTCACTGACCAGCTCTGTCACTAAGTTGTCTTCCACACACTCCAGGAGTCTCCTGAACTGCTTCCTCTCTGCTGTGTTGTATTTCCAGCAGATATCTAGTAGGCTGAAGTCTCCCATAAGAACAAGGTCTAGCGATGGACAGATTTCTCCCAGCTGCCTGCAGAATATTTCATCTGCCTCTTCGTCCTTGTTGGGTGGTCTGTAACAGAGCCCCACCAGGATATCTGCCTTGTTGCCATTCCTATTGGTTCTCACCCATAAACAACCCTGTCATCACCTTCATCAAGCTGCAGACAATCAACACACTCCCTAACATACATGGCTACCCCACCTCCTCTCCTTCCTCACCTATCCTTTCTGAAGAGTTCACAGCCATCCAGTTGTGAGAGCACTCCGGTTATGAGAGTCATCCCACCATGTTTCTGTGATGGCAACTACATTGTAGTTTTTGTGCTGCACAATGCCATCCAGCTCCTCCTGTTTGTTGCCCATGTTGTGTGCATTCGTATAGATGCACTTCAGCTGGGCCATTGATCCCGCCGCTTTTTTCTGGCGAGAAGCCCTGATTACTTTTCAGCCATCCTCAGGTGCTTCCATGTTTTCTAGAACATCAATAACCCTTGTATCTCTTCTATTACACAGCTCTCCATCCCCTACCCTCACTGGGATTGCAGACCAAAGGGCCTCTCTAGCACCCCTTCTTTCAAATGCTGGCATCCCACCCTTGGGTTTGCCTCTGCCACAGGGTTTTCTCCCCTTCCCCCTTCAAATCTAGTTTAAAGCTCTTTCAATGAGCTCTGCTAACTCCTGCCCCAGGATCCTTTTCCCCCTTTGAGACAGGTGAGTCCCATTTGTCACCAGCCATCCAGGTGTCATGTAAACCAACCCATGATCAAAAACCCCAAAATTCTGCTCGTGGCACCAGTCCCTCAGTCACGTATCAATCTGCTGGGTCATTCTGCATCTTTCCTCATCGTTCCCTGCTACTGGGGGGACAGAAGAGAACACAACTTGTGCTCTGGATCCCTTAACCAGTTTTCCCAAGGCCCTGATGTCCCTCTGGATTGCCTTTGGATTTCCCATCACAGTCTCATCGCTGCCCATCCTGAAAAGTCTCATTTTGATCTCACGGGAAAACACTGATATCTTATTTAAAGTATTCAAAACAAAGAAAGGAGAATAACAAAACCAACAACGTTTGATGCTTAAAGTTGCAATAAGACATTTCCTTCACTCTACCTCTTTCATTTGGTTTCCTTATTCTTTCATTTTTAAAAAAGGTTCTCTGCATTTCTATCATACTGAACCCTACAGCATTA